>NC_140962.1:40320887-40333387 GCF_056783735.1 Eptatretus burgeri
CTGATAGAGGGCAAGGCAGGAGGCCCGAAACAAAGTGGACCACACTGGAAAGCATTGGCCGCGTGGCTAATGGAGTCGCAAGTTGAGACAGAGCATAGGCGACTCGGACTAGAAGGGACTGTGAACCAACGAAAAATACAAGACGAGGAACGACAAGGGAGACTAAAACAGGCGCTAGACCAGCTAACGGAAGTTAAGACACAGGGAGAGGATAAACAGAAGGAACTAGATCAAGTGTTAGCGCAGCTGACGGAGGTCAAGATACAGAGTGAGGAGAGACAGGAGAAATTGAAGCAGGCGTTAGCACGGATAGCAGAAATCAACGACGACGTGAATCGAAAGACGACAACCCGACTTGGGACAACAAAAGGAATTTACCCCGTCTTAGAAGGGGACAGAGTAAAAGGAGGGACCGACATTCACCAGTTCCCCATGATGCAAGCAGCAGGGGGAGGATGGGTTTGGAGATCATGGACCCCACAAGACATTAGGGGAGTAAAAGCTAGCATGGAGGAATGTATAAAGAAAAACCCAAGAAGGGCAATTCAGATATTACACGACCAGATAAAAATGCAGGGGGCAACCAGGACAGACATAGGGTTTATCTGCACTGCTGTCCTGCCCAGTGCGGTTTGGAGCCGGCGTGCGGCAGCCTGGGGTGTCAAAATGGAAGGAGAAGAAGATACCACCTTAAACCGACATTACCCAGAGGGAGCCGACCGGGACGCACAGGCAGTGTACAGGGGAAGAGTACAAACCCTGATGGAAGAACTTGCGGCAGAGATGGCCCCAAGGGTAATGGATTGGCAGGCAATACAGGATGTCACACAGAATCCCAAGGAATCACCTGGGGAGTACAAGGCACGACTGTATGAGCAGATCGAACTGCACTCAGGATTTATTAACATCGCACAGATGCCCTCCATTTCCTGAACACTATGTTTGTAGATGGACTGTGTGACGAAGTAAGGCGAGAGGTGAAAGCGGACATGCCAGGGTGGAAAACGGCTGACGTAGATGCCGTGTTTGAAAGGGCAAGACAGGCTTGGCAGACTCTAAGAGAAGAGGAACGGAGAGGAAAGAAAGATACCAAAGCTCTAGTTGCAAGAAATCTCGAATTGAAAAGCCGTAAATACGAAGAGAGGGAAAGCAGGCCTCGCTGGGAAAATCCAGATTGGGAACCCCGGTATGAAGCCGAACGGGACCAGCGGAGACCTTGGAACCGAGAGAAGGAGCCGCAAAAACAGGGAGAATGTTTTAACTGCGGTCAATCCGGGCACTGGTTTCGGGACTGCCCGGTACCGCCTAAACAACGAGGCTGGGGCTCGCGGCCACCACAACAGCAAGAGAGACCAACGGCGCCCCCTAGAGAATATGAGAGGAGAAGGGAGACAGCAGGAAGAAACTATTGACATGAGGACACCGTGGTGGCTCCGCAAAGGGAAACGCGGAATGTAAGGGAATTGACCACGACCTTAAACGTAGAGGGGAGCCAAGTAACATTCCTGGTAGATACAGGGGCCACCCGGTCAACACTAAAACAAGGAGAGATAAAGAACCTGCCACTCTCAGGCGAGTCAGTGAGTGTGGTGGGGGTTTCGGGACGGAGAGAGGATATCCCGATTTCGGACAAATTACGAATTGAAGTAGGTCCCCTGCGGGGAGAACATGCATTTTTGGTAGCCAAACACACCCCGATGAATTTGTTAGGAAGAGATTTGTTGTGCAGAATGGGATGTACCATAACATGCAAGCAAGACGGAGTTTTCATAGATGCTCCGCTGGCATTGCAAGAGGAAGTAATGACCCTCATGATGACCGAACTCGGACCGGTAGTCTATTGGTTGCGGGTTGTGTCACAAGAGGGGAGAGATAAACTGACTAGGGATTGGGAAAGTGCAAAAAGATTGCGGGACGTAGAGGAATGGTTGCGTGGCAACGACATTGAATTGAAAGAAGTGGAACTGCCTTTGCACTGTACGGTCTATTATGACGAAACAGGGCAGGATTTTGATTACTCGGACAGAGTACATGAGGAGTACGCTACCACACGCACTTTAATGACAACCACTTTGTGGATCGGAAAAGAGGGAGCGGCAATGGAGGTGGAGCTAACCGCCAAGGAACGTGAGCTAATGAAGCACAGAGAAGGACTTACCCCGCACGTCTCAATGGCGGTCGGTAAAGGTCATAGTGCCGAAGAACTGGGAAGAATGCTGACCAGGTTGAGATGTGCCTCGGAACCACCAGGGAGGGATAGTGAAACCCAGAACACTTTACAGGCCGTCAGACAAGGAGATGGATGGAAGGTATGCTTGCCTGATCAAAATCTACAGTAGTGTACAGTAAGGTCTCTGGCCTTCACATCCACTCACCACGCACCCAGAGCAACTTCCAGTCCTGCAAGCTCTAGTCATGGTGGGAGCCTCATACGGAGGTATCATTTAAAAATAATCTTTTACACAAATACTTGTCATTATGTTGCAGTTGACTGCAGTGTTCCGTGCAGTGGCATGCTGTAAACCTTGTAGTAACGGAGACAGTGACAGAACCTTTGACGACACAATATGCAACTCCTGGTACTGACACTACTCCTTTGTGGGGGGGACCTATCACTAGGCAACACACGAACACACTCAAGCTAAAGAAACCGTATACACCTCCGTGGCAAAGGGGGACACGAAAATGAACCAGTACCAACCCCACAGCGACATAGGAGGGGAGCGGCTGGAGAAAGAATGGAAGCAGGTGAATACGCAAGGTTGGGGAAAACATACAACCAAGAACTAGATAAGGTAAAGATATTTTCAAAGGAACCTGGCAAGACCGCACCACTCATTTCCAGAGGGCTGACAACCATCCAGCCACAGCAGTTCATAGAACTGTCTTGCGTCCAAGCCGAGGAAACTTATGATTTGATAGAACGAAACGAGGAAATAAAATCGATTAGATGGTCTTATGCTATGACAAAACCTGTTGGGAGGGGGGACGTCAGAAAATGCAGAAAAGACAGAAGTGGCTTGGCAGAACAAAACGCAAGACAAAACCCAGCGGGGGCACTTTGCACAAATAGGATTCATATGGGGTCAACACGCATCTCTAATTACCCAAGTTCCATGGGCCCCTAAAGAACCCTTTTGGAGTATAGTTGTGAAATCTTGTGAAAATACAGTAACCTCCCAGAGAAGAACACATTTCACTTATAGGTGTTTTCACCTATAAGGCTTGAAGCTCTCACTAGCGATCGAGTGGAACGCAAGGAGGGTTACGCAGGGTGGAGATCTATATTTCATGACTGGGGAGACTGGTTACTGTGCCTGGTAGGGGCAGCAATCCTAATCATCATGGGAATCATTTTTGGAGTATTTCTGATCAAACGTCTCATTTCCATTTGTCTAAAGAAATGCTGTGAAGCCTCACCCCTCACCCAGGCCATCATAATAATTAACAGCGAACTCATGGAGGAAGACCCCGAGGACCTCTGTATGGGGCCACAACCCGACCCGACCCCCACCGGCTGAGGAGCCAACAAGGTGTTCTGGCGGAGGGCGCCCTGGGGAAGACTCTTCCAGGTATTACTGATTACTTAACGAACTTTCAAGTGAAAAGGTAAGCCAAACATGGACTCACGCATCTCACTACACACGAAGATACAGGAAGATGTAACAAGAAAGAAAGGAAATCTACAAGTAAAATGTTGATGGAGGTTTATGATAGATGTGGCAGTGTTTTGACTAGCATATGCATAATCGTGGAAAATGGACAATACCAGATAGTGAAGGCATGTATGGAAAATACTTGTATGACCCTTATATGTAAATATGCATCTCATGAGACTCTTTTGTCTTCTAGCGCAAGTTGAGAAGAGCTTACACCATGCCTTGAGCGCTCAGTGCTGCTCACCCATTATTACATTTGCATATTGTAAATATTATTGTTGTAATTAGTGTTGAGTATAATTGCCTAAATAATAATGTTGCTGTTAATATTGTATAGACTTGTAGTGCCTTTAATATTGTGTGGACTTAACATCAAATTTGTATATGACAACTTAATGGGAGACTTGTAGCAGTGGGCAAGACAAAAGGCAACAGAAGCTAACCTGAACCACCGGCAGTTGGGGACTTCTCATTTGGGGAATGTTGATAGCTATCCACGGCATTTGCAAATCCCGTTTGGCAGGCACGGGGGCCTAGGGGTAGCTGCTACAGGAACCAAATAGGGATCCACTCGGTTGGTGAGTATCAGGTGTGGCTGGGTATGGTCAAAATATGACCAAGGAGGGAAACTGTTATGATGATATGCTAGGTGGTCATATTTTGGACCATTAGCTGTGTGTTAATCAGCTGTCGGGATATAAACCTTGCTTTAAAATGTTGCTTTAAATGTATCATGCTGTTTTCACTATGTCTTTGATAACCCTTTATGGCTCTGCAGCTGCACAACAGCATGTCCTTGGGAAAACTGTGTATGCTGATATCCCACACATTCCTGTTCTTAGTCATCACCAGAGTTTCGCCTTTGCTATCAGCAGGTGCTAGTGTAGGGGTGTAGGAGTCTTAGAAAGTTATTAGTTTGCAAGATGAACTGTTGGGTTGCGAATCTGAGGATTGACTGATTCAACTTCCCTGAGGGCCCCTAGGGAGGGGGGAAAGAAGCCCACTGCCGCATTTATTTCTTTATCCCTTAGCACACACTTATAGTCCACACCCAGTTCTGCTTTTGTGTGATTATATAAACAACTGTTTTGAAGTAAAAATCTCAATGTGGTCCGGGGGCACCTGACTGAAGGGCCTTTGGGCTGCATTCCGCATGCGTAGTGCCATCTTCTGAAATAAATCGTATCATTCGAGAACCCTCATTCGACTCTGTCATTACTCGGCCGAGTGGAGAGTCATAACACACAGTACGGCACTTCATTATCACAACATATACATATATATATATATATATATATATATATATATATATATATATATATATACATACATATATATATATATATATATATATATATATATATATATATATATATATATATATATATATATATATATATATATATATAAACTTGTATGAAGCGAAACAAGATTTTTTGCACTGGGATCATTACTCATGAAAAACAGTCTTGTTTGCCTCATGAAGTGTTTTCATGCTTGTCCTGAGCACATTTTGCATGTCTCATTCCAAATCACTATTCTAATGCACAAATGTGGTTTTTCGTCAAATAATGTGAATTTTGGCTTGGACTCGGCAAAAAAAGACATTTTACACTGGGAACCTTACTCATGCAAAAACAATCATATTTGCCTTATTGAAGTGTTTTCATCCTTGTTCTTTGCAGATTTTGCATGTATTTTGTGCACACTATTCAAATGCAGATGTGTGTGATTTTCATTGACTAGTCTGTATTTTAACTTGCACTAAGCTCAACAAGACATTTTGCACTGGGAACCTTATTCATGCAAAAACAGTTTCTTTGCCTCATGAAGCATTTTTACACATGAAGCATTTCAAATAAGTTTGCGGTGGCAAGTGGTGTCCTTTCAGCTAATTTGGATTATTTTGGAAAGTGTATGGTGAGTACTTCACAAATAAACATTACTAATAATCCATCCATGGAACACGGTGAAATAATTTCATAAATACGGTGACCATCCCGTGACTTTTGTTATTTGATTTACCCATTTAATGCTGCGTTTTCATCTGAAGGTCAAAATAATTTTCTTATTCTTCTTTAATGGCCACAATTATGCCCACATTCTTGTGGGGTTGGCCAGGGGAAGTTTTGGTCCAACTCTTTCACAAACTGGCATGCCAAGCCTGACATTCAATGAAGGTTTGGGAAGGAATTTTGAATTTCTCCATGGTGCTGGCATGAACTCACCTACTCTTCACGAAGGAGACTATGGGATCTTCAATGTCGACCAGGTAATGCTAACAAATCGATCAGCTTGTGAGTGCTGAAACCATGAACCAGCCACCCTAAGTCCATGACTTCTTGCAAAGTCAAGGAACTTAGTGTAATTCAGGTTCACAGTTCCAGAACCATGGGGACCAACACAAGACTCATAACCATCCCCATCAGTTCCAGTTGATGCATTGCAATCCCCCAAGACTAAAAGTGTATCTCGCCTGGGGCACTGATCAACCACAGACTCGAGTGTGGCAAAGAATGCGTCCTTCACGGTGAGATGACTCACCTCAGTCGGAGCATATACAGAGACCAGGGAAATAACACTAAAGGAGTGACGGATCCTTAGTCTCATAATACTGTTACGGTTGTGGGGGTATATGGAGGAATTTCAGAGGAAAGTTTGGATTGAATGGAGTTGTTTGGTCCGTGGACGTGTAGGGGACATCTCGATGTGAATTAAGTCGGGAAACTGTGAGCTAAAGTGTTACATGTCACCACACAGGGGGTGGTGTGGTGTTAATTAGATAGGGATTCAAGATAATTTCTTCCAGTAAGTGAGTGCCTCCTGTAACTTTCTCCGACGTTTTTACATTAACACGGCAGCCGTGAAGGAGTTGCATTTTTATAACAATCACAAACATAACAACAAGCAAGCAAAATGTGCCGAGCAGGCAGAAGTCCCGCCTTCCCGGGTATTGGGTGAGCAAACCACACCCAGAGGTGGAAGAAGGGAGAGGTCGCAGTTGAAGTTCTGAGAGGAACATGGCTGGGACGGAGGATCTTGCTTTGTTCTCCTCTCGGCACGACAAAATGGCTGCATGATTCTCGTGTCTTGCTGTGAATTGGTTCGCTTACTGAGCAAGATGCTGGCCATCGACTCTTGGCTGGTTGTGAGAGATGGGCCTTGAACCCTCATGTATGTCACCGAAGGGAGCGGCGCAATTCTGCAGAGAGCGTATTGGCTAAGCGTATCTCTGTGCCTTGGCGATGAATACTGCTCACGAATTACCTCATGTACGTTTCCTGCTGCGAGAGCACAGCTCGGCACCATTTTTGAGTGCGTCTACCCATGCAGGACGAAGCCCATCGATTCCAAAGTTCCATAAAGACCATCTCTGGACCGAGCTAAGTGCCAGAATAAAGAGAGGATTTGCTTTTCTTTTCTTTCCCCTTGTCTGCATTAGAGTCCATTTGTCGAGGCACCTCCACTTTAGGCTTAGTTTACCTCATGTATTGTTACATTCTGAATTACTGTCCCTTGTAAATA
The DNA here is from genome assembly GCF_056783735.1 of Eptatretus burgeri. Lineage (NCBI taxonomy): Eukaryota > Metazoa > Chordata > Myxini > Myxiniformes > Myxinidae > Eptatretus > Eptatretus burgeri. The sequence goes on from NC_140962.1 coordinate 40,328,072, forward strand.
TTTGTCTATTTTCATGAAACCCGAATTTATTTTAGTTGCTGTGTCCGTGTATTTGTCGTGGGGTTCGAATATAAATCCCCTTGTGCTGTGCACCCATCTGTTCCGTCGCTCCGCCAGTGCCGAATGCATCTCCTGTGTGCGCCAAAATATTTGAGGATCACGTGACCACCTTCTAAGGAAAACCGCTGGGCTATCTGGGATGGCTGGTGTTAACAGCCCGTCCACCACAATTAGGGTTGGGGGATTAACCTAACCACCAGACCTGCGACAATGTTTGTTGACCGGTGTTACCTCAATTATCATTGGAGTCAGCTTATTGGACACAGCTACAGAAACTAATTGGGCATGGTAACCAGAGTGACCAGACCAATAGTAAGTGCAACCACAGGCCATGATCTCACCGAAATCTGGTTTCCGAACCTCAGAGAGTGCTGCAATAACGATGACCAAAAGCTTGAACTCACATGATAACAGAGAGAGGTGATCATCCTCTCTTAGGGATAGGACATTCCAGGCACCCAACTGAAGGGACCGCCTCAGGTTAACCCAAGGAGACCGACGTCTGCTGGACGACACCTCAGCACCACCCTGACACACACTACCACAATCTGACCCAGGAAGGTTACCCGATGTTTTTCCCCCATCATCAAAGAGTGGGGGATCCCGAAGGCTTTGCCCCAATCCTGTCATCTAGTGAGCTGCCCTGAGGAGAGCAGCTGCACAGGAGGTACTCCCATGGAGTGGCTTTTCAGATGTCTTTGTGCTTTTATTACATTTTGCAGAATGAATGGTTTTACGGTGGCCGGAGTACAAATCCTGCCACCAACCTCCGAATAAAAAGTAACCCCACTGTGGGAGGATGCCGCAGATAGTTAGGCACAAGATATGGATGGCCTTGGCCAACAAGGAGCTCCTCCACCCTTTGAAAGGTTTTGTTTTTGATCCTGCTGGGTGTCCATATCATACACCCTCCTCACCAGGAAACCTGGTGGGGAAGAGGGTTTAGTCGCCAACAACCCAACCAAGAAACAGGTTAGTACAGGTTTACATTGTACCTGTAGCAAGTCACAGATCTAATCTGACAGAACCTGGCAATAATTTGGGGGGTCAATAAACTGAAAATATAAAGGCAGCACCAACAATCTGCACAGAGTATGGTTCCAACGGATTTGGATTTTTGGAAGAGTTGTGGAGTGCCTTCAAGCCCACTTCCCTTGATGTTGCTGGTGGATGTCTTGGAACTCACCGAAGGGTGAACAAGAATTTTGTCTCTCAAGCGACACTGGATGCCATTGAATGGAGTTGCAGGGCCATGCATAATGGCAGAGCTGAGCTGTTCAGGGAGTTGAGGCATAAAACTGTACGTGCTCTGAGGGTGGACAAAAGGAGGCTGATGTGCGAGAGCATCACCTGCAGTCAAGAGATTCTTGTCCTGCTTACAGGGGAATTTGTGCATTGGGTTCCTCCAAGCCCACCCCTCGGTGTACTGCAGTTAGAGCAGAGGGTGGTAGGCTCTTGACAGAGGAGTTCAAAGTGAAGGCCCGCTGGTCTGGTTACTTTGAGCGGCTGGACCAGGCTGATCCACCAGCTGTTGAGTTGGATGTCAGGAGTGTTACAATCCCTATTGCTGATCATCCAATCAACTGTGGTCCACCTTCGCTTGTGGAAACACAGGCTGCGGTGAACTGGTTGAAATGGGGGTAAAGCTCCGAAGATCTGTGGCATCCATCATGAACATCTCAACGCTGGTGGAAATGCTGTACTCATGTCATTGCATGCAGTTCTTTGCTCTGCCTGGAACACAGACATCATCACAACTGACTGGAAGAGGGACCTTGTTGTCCCTCTCTGGAAAGGGAAGGGTGATTGCCAGGACTGTAACAACTACCAAGGAGTGACACTGCTGTTAGTACCGGGCAAGGTCTTTGCTCGGATAATTTTGATAGGGTTCGCCACCATCTGCTTAAGCACTAGCGCCCACAGCAGTCAGGCTTTACAGCAAAAGGTCAACGATTGACCGTATCCTGCTCTTCGGGACCTCAGCGAACGCAGACGAGAGTTTTGGTAGGGGCTGCGTGCAGCTTATGTCTGTCTCTGCAAAGCGTTCGATTCAATGATTCAGGATGCCCTGTGGAAGATTCTTGATCTTGTGGGGTACCATCAAAACTGATAAATCTGATGTCTGAACTATACCATGGTACTGAGAGTGCTGTGAGATGTGGTGATACCATATGAGACTTATTTCCAGTTGTTACTGGAGTTTTTCAGGGATGTGTACTGGCCCCCACACTTTTCAGCATTTGTATGGACTGGATTCTGGGGAGGATGTCGGAGAGAGCAAGCTGCGGTGCATCATTTGGGAATATCAAGATCTCTGACCTTGATTTGGCATATGATGCAGTCATCCTTACGGATACTCTGGATGTCTTTTGGGGCCCTGGAACTGCTGAATGAGGAGCCGGAGCCGCTAGCATTACGGGATTCCTGGGTCAAAACTAAGATCCAGGCATTCAATGACAAATTGGATGCTGCGATCTTGTCTTTACCCATTTGCGGTGAAGATGTTGAAGTCACTGAGAGATTCACTTACATTGGCAGTGAAATTCATGTCTCTGCTGACTGTGAGCCAGAGGCCAATTGACATCTGGGTCGGGCCTGGGGAGTCATGGACTCACTGGATCATGGGGTGTGGCGCTGTTGGTACCTGTGCAGGATGACGAAAGTCCGAATCTTCAGGTCCTTGGTGCTTCCAGTCTTGCTCTATGGATGTGAGACTTGGACTCTGACCATGGATCTGAGACGGCGACTTAATTCCTTTGGTACAAGGTATCTTTGGAGAATCCTTGGCTATCGCTGGTCAGACTTTGTGTCCAACGAGCGGTTGCTGAGAGAGACTCAAATGAATCTCATAATACACTTGTTGACAGGTGTTACCTCAATTATCATTGGAGTCAGCTTATTGGACAGAGCTGCAGCAACTCATTGGGCATGGTAACCATCAGAGCGACCATACCAATAGTAGGTGTAGCCACCCACCATGATCTCACCGCAATCTGGTCTCTGAACCTCAGAGAGAGCTGCAATCTCAGAGAGTTCCATGTTCAAACGCTTGAGCTCAGATGATAACAGAGACAGGTGATCATCCTCTCTTAGGGATAGGACATTCCAGGCTCCCACCTGAAGGGACCACCTTGGTACTTCCAGTCTTGCTCTATGGATGTGAGACTTGGACTCTGACCAGGGATCTGAGATGGAGACTGAATTCCTTTGGTACCAGGTTTCTTCGGAGATTCCTTGGCTATCGCTGGTCGGACTTTGTGTCCGACGAGCGGTTGCTGAGAGAGAGACTCAAATGAGATTTGTTACCTGCATAGTCCGTGAGCATCACCTGTGGTTGTGTGGACATGTGGCTCGTTTTCCTGACACTGATCCTGCTCACCAAGGGAGGCTCGTGAGTGGAGGAGGCCAATCGGCTGACCACATGCCTCCTGGTTGCAGCAGGTTGGTCAGCATCTCAAGGAGAAAGAAATAAGCCAGGCATCTGCCTGGGGTTGGCCAGACAAAGGCACCCGAAGTTCCGGCAGAAAGTGGACACAGAGACGCGCTGCTCCTGCGCATGCTACCATACCTGACCTCACCTGACCTGTCAGTAAATACAGGGTTCAGAAATGAAATGGTTAAATTTATAAATTAACAACAGCACATATTGTTTAAATGCAAGAACTATATAAAATAGTAACTAGAATGGCAATCAGAGCACATCCCTCTGCCAGGCTGAACATTTTATGTTTTGTTTCCCACTGATAGGCTGGATCTGCATCCAAACCTTCACAATCTGCATTTGGTCCTTCTAATCGGCTTGTTATTCTCACCGAACCCACTCATCCACCAAGTTTTGTCACAATCCGACAAAAACTTTTCAAATATCGTGGAGAATAATTTATCTATTTTGCAAGTCTGTATTCCTCGTTGTTGCCCACACCTGTTGCTTGTGTGATATCGAGTCTAAGTTATCGTTTTTGGCTTCATCTCTCAATGGTGAAGAATCATTTAGAAAATTAAAAAAAATTATCGTTTCCAGATCTGGTTCTTCAACAAAATCTAATTAAGACGTCTTTGTCACACATCCAACCTGTCTACGAGTTTCGTCTGGAGTCAGGTCACAAATTTTGAGATATCCTGGTCACAGACAAACAGACGGGTGAAAACAACCTCCGTCCACCTTTGGTGGCGAAGGTAATAAATATAATAAGCATGTGGAGAGTCAAAGAAACAGGCATGAAAACTTATCACGAAACTCTTCACCCAGCAAACCCAAACACTGACACTGATCTCCACACGATGCATACATTTTTATTTCATATCAAGTCTTGAAGTAATTGGTCACTTTTTCAAAGTGAAAGCTCAAATGAAACCAAAGATTAAAAAAAAAATTACCCCCGGTTGGGGGTGACGGTCATCTCTGAAGCTCTGTAGATGTGGATCTCTGATCGACTTAGAATGGCTTCGATGTCGTCTTGCGTTTTGGTTCAACGTACAGATGAAAGCCCGGGAGTAAAAAGGATAGAAAACCTCAGAAATCAAACGACATTTCTGAGTTATCCGGAGATAGATTTTGAAAATGGTTGATTTGGAACATTTATGATCAATGTGTCTTCAAAAGGATAGAAACCGGACCTCAGAAATCTAACCGCATTTCTGAGTCATAAATGGCGGATGATATTTTGATGATGGATGATTTCACAAGTTTACAGCATCGGTGACCTTGACATTGACCTTCAATCAGGTCTAAAGTCATACTGTCGTGCATCACTCATCGACCCCTACCTACATACCAAGTTTCATCGAGATCGGGCGAATTATTTTTTGACCGTATCACATCGACGATTTTTCCAAATTTGAAGACACGTGACTCGATAACCAGGACGAATTTCAAAAAACCGGCCTGACCAAATTTCGATATTGTTCCATATTATCAAAATCCGAAGGAATTTCGAAGATCGGGTCATAAACGGCGGAGGAGATAGATTTCGAAAATGGACGATTTCACAACTTTGGAGTGACCTTGACGTTGACCTTGACTTTCAATCGGATCAAAGGTCATACCGTCGTGCATCCCTCATCGACATCTACCCACATACCAAATATCAAGAAAATCTGAAGAAAAAAATGGGGACGTACGGACATCGAGACTGGTTTTATTAGGTCATCTCGCTCGAGATGACCTAAAAACGAGCAACAACATCAGGATTTCACTGTGAAGAATCTTAACCTCCCATATGTCTAATATTGTTGGTGTTGTCACACTGGCCTATT
>NC_140962.1:40343387-40370887 GCF_056783735.1 Eptatretus burgeri
TTACCGAGTATTCACACCCTCGACGGCACTCGTACGAGTCGAGCCGTTAGTGTGCCCGACCTGTGCGCAACCCGAGCGGATGGTTGCCGAAGTCCCGTCGGTCCAAATGTACATTTACAGCGGCAACAGCCTTTGTAATTCAGCAACAGGTGCCATGCTAAGCCAATGGAAGAAACACAGCAACGAATTGATACATTTAGCAAATGTATTTATTTATAATGGGGGAAAGGGGGGAGCACGCAAGAAGCAGAGTTATCCGACTATAGAGATGCAAGAATGTACAGCAAAGAGCACTGAAACAATTCCTACTTACAGACGGGTCCACAGACACACACACACACACACACACACACACACACACACACACACACACACACACACACGGACCTGTCCACCTCGTGTGGTTCGGCTGACACGGGCGAAACAGGTCAGTGTCGAGATGCGATGATAGAATCCAGAGCTCCCTTCAGCGCTCGTCCCGGCAACCAAAACTCTCCTCTGTATCCCAAACTGTCGAGAAGGCAGGAGGGTTCTCTGCCACTTCGCCAAGTCTTTGAGTTGAACGTCAAAGCGAGGGCTGATAACTCCACACTCGTTCAACCTGCCCGTCCGATTTACCACAACTTTGCCTGCTCGATGGTCAACAATCTCAAAAGCTCTCTAGTTCACCGACAGAGAGACGGCGCGCAACCGACTTGCGGTTCTTGTGGAGGACGAATTTCTCCTCGTCCGATCGCGCCGCGACCTTATTCACCCTTCTCCAGGGGGAGGAGGGGATGCCTCCACCCTCCCCGCTCTCCCTCACTGGGTGGTTTTGGCGCACAGAATCGCTCGTCGCCCTGTCATTGGCCAAAACGAGCGGCAAGTCCGTTGATTGGCCCGGGGCGTGGTGATGTTACACGGAGCGCCTTTCTCACCGTCGCAGGGTCCGATTGGCTGAGCCGCGGCCACCTCACTCGTCGCACGCTGATTGTTTGAGGGCCGCCGCAAGGCTCCTCCTTGAACTCCGTCCACCATGGCATCGGCCAGAGCGAAGTGAAGGTGAGGGTGATGCTGGCGTTGTTGTAGTTGATGTTGGTGGTGTAAAAATAAAAGAAAACCCTGACTATCAAAGTAACTTTGCAGCGCATGTACATTTAATTACCCATTAGACATGGGACGGGGACCCTAACTAAAAACACATACTTACCGATATAACTGTTATATAGGACCTGTATGTTGAGTGCTCATGGCTTCCAGATTCGCAACAATATGTACTACGGTGATGTTGAAATCTGAGTAAAAATAATTTTTAAAATTTCCAAAATGTTTCATTCCACATAATTTAAGCAGAGGTTTCAAACAAAGAATCCAAAACTGACCTTTGCAGCAAAGCAGAAGTTAATTTTGCTCATGCCATATACAAACAACAAGGATGGTTAATGACGGTTTTGTTAGCTGACTTCCAAGCAGATGGAAGATGACCATGGGCAAATAGAGTGAACAGAGCAGAATGTTTGTGAAGTACAACATGTTGTCTTCTGATTAAATCAGTCAGCAAAGTGACGGTACATTTGCAAGTCATATATACATTCTTAAAGATATAGTAATACTTATTACAATAGAAAATATCAAATTTGTCTTTACATATGTGCATTCAACAATTATTGATTATAATCAGTGCGATACCCTTTTACCTTGAGAACTGCCTCAACTCAATCTGGCACTGAATTAATTATTTTATGGATTATGCTTGAGTCAATCTTTTCCCAAATGTTTTGTAATACATTCTTGAGCACAATCAGTGCACACATAATTTTTAGCTTTTTCTCTAATGCATTAACCATCCATTTCTTACCTCCACCACCGAAGGTGGAAGGAGGTTATGTTTTCACCCCTGTCTTTCTGTTTGTTTCTTGGCCAAAAATACTTTTTTGGCAACTATGTTGGTCTGTAGCATTTGTCTGTTTGTCTGTCTGTGTCACACGATTTTTGGCCACAGTTTAAGCAATCGTTCTGAATTTTTTTGTGTTTGTAGTTGACCAGCCAAGGACAGCAACACTTAATATTGATGAAAATCCAGATCCAGACGAATCCAGATCCAGATCTGAGAATTTTTTAAGTGATTCTTAACCATTGAGAGAGAGGGGGCCGAAAACGATAAATAGCACGACATCTCAAAAAGTTATGGATGGATTCTGAATAAACTTGGTGGACCGGTTGGGTGTGTGGCAAGGCCGAATTGATTAAATTTTGGTGAACATCCGAATCCGGATCCGGATCCGAGAATTCTTCAAGTGATTCTTCACCATTGTGAGATAGGGCTAAAATCATATCTTGCACGATATTTCAAAAAGTTAAAGATGGACAAAAGATTGGCTCGGTAACAAGAACAAGTTCATTAAATTTTAATTCAGGTCCGAATCCAGATCTGGCCTATCGGTGGGATACAAAACGTAAACTAATCAGCATGCTGGAGGTATGCGCTCTACCGAGTGTCCTTCTAGTAGAATAATGTAGAATAGAATAAATTTATACTACATGCCTGGTGTTGGCGCAGTGGTTAGGGCAGCGGCTTGGGATCCAAAAGGTCCTGAGTTCAAGCCCCGTTGGACCACTGAATTAATACACCAGGGGGTTGACTCAGCCTGTCATCCTTCCGAGGTCGGCGAAATGAGTACCAGTATACTGGGCCGGTGTATACCCCGGTTAAAATAGGTATACCATATCCCTGTGTCGTAAGAGGCGACCAGGGTTGTGTCAGGAAGGGCATCCGGCGTAAAACATGTGCCAAATCACTATGCGGATCATACGGATGATCTGCTGTGGCGACCCACAACGGGAGCAGCTGAAAGAAGAAGAAGAAGAAGAATAAGAAGAAGAGGAAGAAATTTATACTACAGTTGAATAAATGAAACAATATGAATAAATATCATTAATATTGTGAAAAATTGCTTTTGGGATGAAAGAGATTGAAATTGATTGAAGTGGACTCAGACTTTTGTACCCAAGGAACATAGAATTTCAACGGGTTGAGAAGTTTGCCAAATTTTTTGCAAACATGCTGATCAAGGCTCTCGAAGAACAACTTGCCAGAAAGATTACAGCCAGGATATTGAATACTGTGAAGGTGAATGAACAATGAACATTCAGTAAATATGAAGTGATCAAAGAAGACAAAGGAAATAAAAATGTAGTTGACTTTTTTTTTGGGGGGGGGGGGGTTTGGAAATCACTTAAAACATGTAGAAATGCAAAAAAAAAAAGTCGAAATTTTGTTTAAAAAAAGTTGCAAAAATTTTTTTTTTCTCCAACAATTATTTTTTTTTGGGGGGGGGGGGGGTTGGAAATCACTGAAAGCATGAAGAAATGCAAAAAAAACATTTTTTTTTCTAATTTTTTTTTTGGGGGGGGGGGTTGGAAATCACTGAAAACATGTCAGGTCAGGTATGGGAGCATGTGCCAGAACAGCGCGTCGCTGCGTCCACTTTCCGCCGGTACTCCAGGGGCCTCCGTCTGGCCATCCCCCAGGCAGATGCCAGGCCCATCGCCATCTCCTTGAGATGATGGTCAACCTGCTGCAACCACGAGGCATGTGGTCGGCCCACTGGCCTCCTCCACTCATGAGACTCCCTCGCTGAGAGAATCTGGTGAGCAGGATCAGCGTCAGGAAAACGAGCCACATGTCCATACAGCCGCAACTGACGCTCACGGACGATGCAGGTAACAAATCTCATCCGAGTCTCTCTCAGCAACCGCTCGTTGGACACAAAATCCGACCAGCGATAGCCAAGGATTCTGTGAAGAGACCTGGTACGAAAGGAATTAAGTCTCCATCTCAGATCCTTGGTCAGAGTCCAAGTCTCACATCCATAGAGCAAGACTGGAAGCACGAAGGACCTGAAGACTCGGATTTTCGTCCTCCCGCACAGGTACCGGCAGCGCCACACCCCATGATCCAGTGAATCCATGACTCCCCAGGCCCGACCCAGACGTCTATTGACCTCTGACTCACAGCCAGCAGAGACATGAATATCACTGCCAAGGTAAGTGAATCTCTCCACGACCTCAACATCCTCACCACAAACAGACACAGACAGGACAGCAGCATCCAAGATGTCACCGAAAGCCTGGATCTTAGTTTTGACCCAAGAAACCTGTAATCCCAGCGGCTCCGACTCCTCATTCAGCACCTCGAGGGCCCCAAAAAGGATATCTAAAGTCTCCACAAAGATGACTGCATCATCTGCAAAATCAACGTGCGATCTTGACATTCCCAAACGATGCACCGCAGGTTGATCTCTCTGACATCCTCCCTAAAATCCAGTCCATACAAGTGCTGAAAGGTGTGGGGGCCAGTACACACCCCTGACGAACTCCAGTAACAACTGGAAATAAGTCAGAGATGGTACCACCACACTTCACAGCACTCGCAGTACCAAAGTAGAGTTCAGACATCAGATCGATCAGTTTTGGTGGCACCCCATGAAGACCAAGAATCTTCCAGAGGACATCCCGATTCACTGAATCGAACGCTTTACAGAGATCAACATAGGCTGCAAGCAGCCCCTGCCGAAACTCTCGGCTGCGTTCGGTGAGGACACGAAGTGCAAGGATACGGTCAATCGTTGACCTCTTTGGTGTAAAGCCTGACTGCTCTGGACGCTGGTGCTCAAGCAGATGGTGGCGAACCCCATCAATAATTATCCGAGCAAAGACCTTGCCCGGCACTGAGAGGAGCGTCACCCCTCGGTAGTTGTTGCAGTGTTGGCGATCACCCTTCCCTTTCCAGAGAGGGACAACAAGGCCCCTCTTCCAATCAGTTGGGATGATGCCTGTGTTCCAGGCAGAGCACAAAACTGCATTCAACAACACGAGTGCAACATTTCCACCAGCCTTGAGAAGTTCAGCATGGATGCCACAGATCCCTGGAGCTTTGCCCCGTTTCAACTGGTTCACCGCAGCCCGTGTTTCCACAAGCGAAGGTGGACCACAGTTGATTCGAGGGTCAGCAACAGGGATTGTAACACCCTTGACATCCAACTCGACAGCTGGGGGATCAGCCTGGTACAACGGCTCAAAGTAACCGGCCCAGCGGGCCTTCACTTCAGACTCCTCTGTTAAGAGCCTACCACTCTCTGCTCTAACTGCAGTGCTCCGAGCAATGGGCTTGGATGAACGCAATGCACGAATTCCCCTGTAAGCGGGACTAGAATCAGCTGTCCACAGGTGATGCTCTGCCCCCTCACAGATTCCTCGCACATATGCCTCCTTGTCCACCCTCAGTGCACGTACAGTTTCACGCCTCAGCTCCCTGAACAGCTCAGCTCTGCCATTCAGCCAGGCCCTGCGACTCTGTTCAATGGTATCCAGTGTCCCTTGAGAGACAAAATTCTTCTTTGCCCTGCGGTGAGTTCCAAGACATCCACCGGCAACATCAAGGACGGTGGTCTTGAAGGCGCTCCACAACTCTTCAGGACCCCCCAAAGCACACAGACCCCCCAAGTGTCCACTCAGCCTGTTCGCAAACTCCTCAGCTACTCTCTCATCCCTGAGCTTGCCAACATCCAGCCTTGGCTGGGATGGTACCATTCTCCAGGATTTAAGGTGCAGCTTTAGAGTTGCAACAACAAGCCTGTGGTCAGTATTTTTATTTTATTTTATTTTTTTTGTATACCTTGGTCGAGGCTCGTATGAGAGCTAACACACAACTCACAGCAAGGAGGCATGAGACAAGAGGGGCGGGAGTGGAAGGGACAAAACAGTGGGGAACAGACACATTAGGTGAACTGTGGAAGGGAGAGGGATGGGGATGGGACGGGGAACATGGCGAAGAGAAGATGGACATTTCAGGGACTTTCAGGAAGGAAAGCAGGAGAAATGAAGGAAGTGGGCTTGGGTGGATTATCGGGGGTAGAAAAGATCGAGGATTTGGATGGGGGAAGATAAGAGGTGGTGGTGAACAGCTGTTTTGAAAGCCTGGAGGGAAGAATGGGAAAGAATAGAGTGAGGAATTTTATTCCAAAGGCGGGAAAAAAGAGGAATGAAAGAGTGAAGATGAGCAGTGATTCGTGATTTTGGTAGTTTTACCAGAAGGGGGTTGTTGGCGGACCTTGAGCGTCCTGTGGAAATGTGGTGGGGACAAATCGCAGAGAGAGCAGGGAGGCAAGGCTGGAGAGGAGTCGGTAGAAGACAGAAAGACCACCGACCAACCTGCGGTGATTGAGTGAGAGGCCCAAAGACTCAGCTTCATTGCGGGAAATGCCGATGATCTTAAAAGCCCTGGTTTCGACAGCGTGAAGCCGAGAAAGGTGGGAGGCAGGAGCACCAGCTCAGAGGGGAGAGCAGTACTCCATCTAATCAGGCTATGGACAAAAGCTTTGTAAGTGGTCAGGAGCTCAAGAGGGCCGAGTATTGAGGAACAAAGCACAGTCACAGTATAGAGGAACTGAGCACTCCAGTAGACCCTACAGTTCTGGATCATCCTCCAACGACTGTCAATGAGGACATGGTCAATCTCCTTTGCCACACCGCCAGCGTCGGAATACCAAGTCCAGCGATGAGCTTGTGGGCGCTGAAACCATGAAACAGCCACCCTAAGTCCATGACTCTTGCAAAGTCAAGGAACTTAGTGCTATTCTGGTTCATAGTTCCTGACCCATGGGGACCAACACACACCTCATAACCATCCCTATCAGTCCCAGTCGATGCATTGAAATCCCCCAAGACTAGAAGTGTATCTCGTCTGGGGGCACTGATCAACCACAGACTCCAGCGTGGCGAAGAATGCATCCCTCACGGCGAGGTCACTCGCCTCAGTCGGAGCATAAACAGAGACCAGGGAAATGACACCTGAGTGACGAATCCTTAATTTCATAATACGCTCGTTGACCGTGTTACCTCAATTATCATTGGGGTCAGCTTATTGGACACAGCTACAGCAACTCCTTGGGTATGGTAACCATCAGAGCGACCAGACCAATAGTAGGTGTAACCACCCACCATTATCTCGCCATCATCCGGTCTCCGAACCTCAGAGAGAGCTGCAATCCCGATGTCCAAACGCTTGAGCTCAGATGATAACAGAGACAGGTGATCATCCTCTCTTAGGGATAGGACATTCCAGGCACCCACCCGAAGGGACCGCCTCAGGTTAACCCAAGGAGACCGCCGTCTGGTGGACGACACCTCAGCACCACTCCGACACACAATCCCGCAATCTGACCCAGGGATGTTACCCCGTGGTTTCCCTCCTATCATCAAAGATTGGGGGTCCCGAAGGCTTTGCCCCAATCCCGTCATCCGGTGAGCTGCCCTGCGAAGGGAATCTGCACAGGAGGTACTCCCACGGAGTGGGTTTTCAGATTTTTTTTGCGTTTTTGTGTTTTGCGGAATGAAGGCTTTCACGGTGGCCGGAGTGCAAATCCTGCCACCAACCACCTAATAAAAAAGTAACCCAACTGCAGGAGGACGTCCGCAGACACAGTTGGGCACTAGAAATGGATGGCCGTTGGCTCAAAAGGAGCTCCTCCGCCCTTTGACAGGTTTTGTTTTTAATCCTGCTGGGTGTCCATATCCAAACACCCTCCTCACCAGAAAACCTGGTGGGGGAGACGGTTTAGTCGCTGACAACCCGACCATGGAACAGGTTAGTACAGGTTTACATGGTACCTGTAGCAGGTCACAGATCTAACCAGACCTGACTAAAACATGTAGAAATGCAAAAAAAAAAATTTTTTTTTCTCTAACATTTTTTTTTTTGGGGGGGGGGACCAAGTCCAAAATCTAATGGCATGATCCTTGGACCATACCTAACCCCCCCCCCCCCACCAAGGTTCGTCGAAATCCGTCGAGGAGTTTTTCCGTAATACTGTTCACAAACAAACAAGCAAACAAACAAACAGAAAGGGGTGAAAACAGTAACCTCCGATCTTCGATGGCAGAGGTTAATTAAAACACGATGAGCTTATTTAAAATAATTAACAAAGCACAGTCACAGTTATGAATAAACAGATACCCATAAATTTTATATTCCTGCATGAAGGCACAAATCCTAAAACTGAACTCTGGCATGATTCACACATTGGACAAATCTTATTTCTCATGCCCAAGCCTGGTAAGGAAAAAAGGGTTAAGGTCAGGGAAAGCACTGTTCACATAAGAACCAAGCACAATGGCAAAAGAGATGGAAAAGGATGTGGAGAACATCAGTCAGGAATGTGGTCAGTGATGGCGGGATCTGGCCTATTTAATGAAAATAATCATTTGACTTCCCTTTCGAGGAACTTTGACACAGTAGACCATATTAGGCCATCAAAGCCTGTGCTTTTATTGCCAACATACGGTTGTTTGTCTGTTCTTTATGCTTTTAAAAAACATACACTGACCGTCAAGCAAGGAAGCAGCACATACCATTGGTAAAATCTTTGGTACGAGTCAGCCGGGGTTCAAACCATGGTCATCCCAGATTCAGAATGGACACCCGAACCATTACACGATGGAGGCTGATGCAGTGAGTGCAGGGTGTGAAACTTGCTGTCCCCACATGCAGAACGAATGATCTGATCAAAAAGGAGTGCTGAAATGTGTGGAGGCTTGTGCCGATTATGGATTTACAGAGCTCCCACTCACACCAATGGTCCCTCCATCTCTTCATCCTCCGATTGTTTCCATCGTATTATATGTGTCCATGTCCTTTTCATAACCCCAACACAGGCAGGAGTTTTAAGCTGCCTGCAATCATGTATCTCTGTGTGAAGGAGAAAAGATTCTACCTGCTCCATTATGGGAAGATCACCAAAGCAACAGGATGGGGATGGAGAGTGGAGTTTGAGTCCAGGATTTGATAACAAGAAAGATGTAGGGGTGGGTTGAGAGAGGCTTACAGAGAGAGAGAGATAAAATATTGAGAGAGATAAAAAGGAGTGCTTACATGATGGATGTTCAGCTTCCTGATTGACAGACAGTTAGTCTCAAACACACCAGTACAATGCCCCACCCACTAAAGCACAGCTAAATGCACAGGCACGATGGTGGCAATTATTTGTTACGCAAGCACACAACTGGGCTCAGCTCCCCCACCACTTCTCTTGCACGTGACAATATGAAGGTGGGGAAAGAATGCTCCTCAGGTTCTGGTGATCGATTCAGTATCCTGAACGTCCACACCAGGACTGGATAATGTTGATGGCAGGACACACACACACGCACGCACGCACGCACGCACGCACGCACGCACGCACGCACGCACGCACGCGCACACACACACACACACACACACACACACACACTCCACACTGAAGGTACAAAATCAACTTGTGGTTAAATTAGATGTTAACGTGTTATGGTTTTAATAGATAACTTTGTTGAACTGAACTGCGTTTTAGGGTTGCTTGGGGCTCAATATTAAAGTTGGTCTGTGCGTGGGCTTGCGCACACACACAAACACACAATGCTGTGCTGTCGGGAATGGGAAAGGCTCATAATTCCTTCTGACCATATGAGGAATGCAGCTTTTCAATTATTCTGGACATACTGTAGATTAAGTATGATGACATCCAAATGTCCCCAATTGTATGATAATCATATAGAAAACGAGTGGTGTGTTGATCTAAAGTTTGGAAAAAGACTTTTACAATGAGAATGTAACACAAAGTAAAAACTTGCACAATGGTTCCTTACAATGAAAGAAAACTAAAGTTTACCAAGCTCAGCGATGCAAAATATATTTGAACATGTCTCCATTTATCCGATATATGTCCATTGATAATAAAAAAATATGTATGTATGTCTATATATATATATATATATATATATATATATATATATATATATATATATATATATATATATATATATATATACATACATCATTCATTGTTAATTTAAGATCCAT
This sequence comes from Eptatretus burgeri, assembly GCF_056783735.1. NCBI lineage: Eukaryota > Metazoa > Chordata > Myxini > Myxiniformes > Myxinidae > Eptatretus > Eptatretus burgeri. The sequence goes on from NC_140962.1 coordinate 40,353,262, forward strand.
GGTGAGGAAACATGTAGATTAAAAAAAACCTTTGACACAAACATTTTACCTTGACCATGAAGTTGTATCCAACATCCAATCAACAAGATGTTTACCATGCAGCAAAAACACAGGGGCAGCTTTTCCAGGCCGTGAAACGCCGTGGGCTCGAGTTCCCTCAGCTTGTTGTAGTTGAGCACCAGCACGGGTTTAAAATGTTCCAATTTTTCTTTAAAAAAAAAACAATGTTATTTGTGATTATAATCATTTTCACTATGATGAAATAATACAGATCATTCAACACCCAAATACTAAATCATATATATTTGGAGGATTTTTGTGAGGCAGATGTTCTTATAGCAACACTTTTCAACAACAACACTTACAAATAGCAACACTTTTCCACACTGCGACACCTTTACAGAAGCACACCCTTGCATTACACTGATGCATGTATGTATGTACTCGTACATGATGGACTCGTAGATGTATATGTGAACAGTTTATGATGTCTGAATAACAGAAACCTCTCTTGAATACACAGCTTATTGTGACGTGAACTTCAATGAACATGCTCTGGAGACAGATCATTGATTCTGGATAAGTTGCTAACTCCATTGCAGGCCGCCAACAAAACCATTTTGGGGAATTGAAAAGAAGCAATAAAGTTTTGTTTGGTGATGAGAAGCCAAGTTTATGAAAAAGATCATGAAAAGGAGAATGTATCCCAAATAGGAAGGTTTGATTATAAGACTCACATAAAAGAGCAGGTTGCGGGTCACCAAACATGTTCTGAAAATTTATCAATATTATTATACGTGCATTAAATAGTTCGATGCAAACTATTGTGGTTGCCTAACTATTGGGAAAAATTAATGAAATTTAACTCCGAAGTTGTTATTTCTCGAGGCTGTTGAAAAAAACAGCCGCGTGCCATATATGAATGGTGACGTCACGTTCTCCAAAACAAAGCGGAAGCTCACTCTTTCATTGAAGAAGTGTCCAGTTGAGCGGGCTGCTTTCGCTTTTTTTGAGCTTGCAACTGTCTATATTATCCTATTTTATTTTGAGTTATCGTAGAACAAAATTATTTGGATATTTGTACATCATGCCTCGTAAGTGTGTCGTCATGTTTTGCGAAAATGGCTGGAAAACGGGTAATCGCTCCCACCGATTCCCGAAGGAATCAAACATTCGCTGGCAGTGGATAAGATTTGTACAAACAAAACAGGCGAATTTTCCCTGCCATTTAAATCTTTAAACAATATCTTTGTGGAAAAAGCGCTGCGGCCTAACATCTAGTCAAGGCGCCCTAGGCCCTGCGTGCCATCGAACATGAACCTTATAAAATATCGGAATTTTGTAAACTTCACAACTACCGAGTGTTAAGCATCAAAAGCGACTGCAAAAACCGAAAACATAATTTTAATTGACTTTAAAACGAACCCGCAACATCGATCGAAGCAAAAATCTCAATTCACCACAGGAATTCACGGTATTATTTAAAATTATTTTGTCAAAGTCAAAAACCGTAATATTCTGCCATCCATGAACAATCATAACATAATCTGACAGCTTAACAAGTCAGGCATGTGATGATAACCTTTATTGGGAAGAAAAATGACTTTAAACCTCATCTTTGTGGAAAAAGCGCCGCGGCCTAGATCTAGCCAAGGCGATCGCGGCCATACGCGCCAGGTGCCCTCAACTTGAAACATTCATAACTCGACGAATAAAAGCTCAAATTGCACCAAACTTACCATATTCTTGCGAGCTCACGTTCCCTGTTAGTGGGTGAACAATCCAACGCTTGGCGAATTCTGCTTCGCAATGATAGGAAGAGCCGACATCAAAAAATCAAAAGCGATGTCACGATTGACGCTTGGCCGCCACAAGCCAGTTATCCCTGTGGTAACTTTTCTGACACCTCTTGCTTAAAACCCAAAAAGTCAAAACGATCGCGAGGCCACGCTTTCACAGTCTGTGTTCGTACTGAAAAGCAAGATCAAGCGAGCTTTCGCCCTTCTGCTCCGTCCTCCCTGAGCTGGCAGTCAGTCCTGCCACTTGTACACGAAATAGGCAGTTTTCTGGCACTTGCAAGTGGCTCAAATTTATATGGCTCAGGGCCAGAAACCCCATAGTATAAATTCCCATCATCCTCCGACTCGTCCTCGGCAATATCGGAATGAAAACACTCAATTTCATCGCCGCTGAAATCTCTCTCCGATTCGCATCTCGCCATTGTTTACACGCTGTTTCCGAATGTTCACGAAGTTTTCGGAGAACGTGACGTCATAGCATCTTCGGTAACTTCCGGACTGTTTTTCAATCACTGACAAAAGTTTTGACTTAAAAGTTAATTTTAGCATATTTTGAGTTTCAAATGTAAGAAAATAATTGCCCAACGATTATTAATGTGATTACAACCTTCGAATCATGCGAAGTCATCAGCGACCCAAAACCTGCTCTTTAAAATATCTTCGGAATCTTTTTTTCTCGAAAAACAAATGTCTTTTTATTTCATTTTATTGCTTCCAATCTTGCAATCTGAATTAAAATGATAAACACTTGATTGTACAAAATGTAATTTCATGTTCTGGATTCCCTGGGTGATAACCAGCTGCAGAGGCTGCCCAATGGGGTTTTTGATAAGTTAACTTCACTGAACGATCTACGCCTGCATAATAACCAGCTGTGGAATTTCTTCCTGGAACAATCATCTGACAAAAACAAGACCGATTTTATGATTGAAACAATACCATACTAGTGTGACCAAAACAATGTCAAAGTATGACAAAAACAAATGCTTTGATTGGTTATTATTGAAAAACAAACTTATTCGGAATAAAAGTTGTTATTTCTCGGTTACCATATCTTGTTTTTTCATTCTTTGTATACATAGGTCGAGGCTCGTGGAGGAGCTAGTACTAGTACACTGAACGGATCAGGACATAACAGGACAAAACGAACAGTTGGGAGAGGGGGTAAACAAGAACAGCAGAGTTGAAGGCCAAGATAGAGGCAGACTTAGACAATCAATATGTGTGAGGAGGATGGGGGTCAGGAGGGGATGCATGGAGTGGGAAATATGGATACAGAAGAAAACTCACAGGAAGTAAAACTGGAAATTTGGAAGAAGGGATTGGGTTCGGGAATATCGAGGGTAGAAAAGGTCATGGTTTTGGATCGGGGACGATCTGAGATGGTAATGAACAGCTGTTTTGAAGACCTGGTGGGAAGAATGAGATTCAAAAGAATGTATGGGATGGACACCATGAATACAGAAGGAAACTCTCAGGAAGGAAAACTGGAAACTTGGAAGGAGGGATTGGGGTCGGGGTTAACGAGGGTAGAAATCGTCATGGTTTTGGCTTGGGGATGATCTGAGATGGTAATGAACAGCTGTCTTGAAGACCTGGAGGGAATGATAAGATTGAAGAGAATGTGGAATTGGTTCGAGAGGTGGGGAAAAAGAGGAACGAATGTGTGGAGGTGAGCAGTGATCCTGAATTGAGGTAGTTTTACCAGAAGGGGGTTGATGTTAGACAAGAAGAAAGGAGATGGAACATGCACCTTGCAGAAACAAAGCACTGAAACAGCAGAGGGTGCAAGACCAAAGTGTAAGATTTGTTAGGATTGAAAGACATATTCCAAGTGTTTGACTATCTTGGGATTTTGTCAAGGTCTGGAGAGAAGGAAGAGGCTGGGAAAACTAAAGTTAAAGTTCAGGGAAAACTGAAGAAGAGGTATTTTTCTTCTCATGGACTTTTTTTTTCTTTTAAATGTAGGATTGGCATCGAACAAGCAAAATTGACAGAATGATAAACATTCAAGAATTTGCTCATATTATGTGTTGTCAAATGTTTAATATGTAAAAGCGCAATTAAACCCAGAGCTTTGAATAAAGTCCATGAGTATAAAAATACATTTTCTTTAATTTGCTCTGAAATTTGGCTTTTAATGTCATTGTATGTTAAGAGATATTGAACAATCAAGATCACGAATCCACATATACACTGTTCGCTGCCATTGGGCTATCGCGAGAGTGAGGTTTGTAAGAATGTGAGGTCACAGTGCCAGTTCAGAAAGCAAGGTGCCGGAGTGTCAGGCCTACAGGGGTGTCAATGAGAAAGGAAAGTCATTGCCAAATGCAAATAAGCATCCAGAGAAGAGAGAGTTGGCAATGAAATGGCTTCACGATATAGGAACTGGTCATACGATGAACAATTACTTTTCAGAAGGCTCAAATTCTTTTGCGAAGACCACTTTGAGCCTTGGTGTTTTCAAACGGGGTTGGTGGGGGGGGTGGGGTGCGGGTGGGGAGGGGGTCGGTGTGGAGCTGTGGAGGAGCCGTTGAGCTGTGGAGCCTTGGAGAGGGGGCATAAGACTTTTTATTGGGGCTATCCTGTGGGGTGACATGGCCCGGAAGATGCCACGCCCACAGCTGCTGGTGGCCAGTGAGAGGACCCAACGTGAATGAAGGCGGTCCCAAAGTTAACGAAGGCCATAGCCACACTGCACGCATCGGATCTTTGGAGGCAGCATTCTCTCCTCGTCTCTATTCGTTTGGCCGCAGCTCCTCATTGCCATATCTCTTTGTTTCGTCATCATGCATTGCAGGAGGACTGTGCTGGAAACGAGGATGTCACCTCCAATACCCTCGCATCCACCATGACCTCAATGCCATCTACCAACTCTCTGCTGCACCAGCCTGTACAGGCCATAACAGACCGAAATTCAGCTGGTGCCTTGCTCAAGCCTTCAATCATTCCCCACTGTTGAGCAAGTCCCAGTATTTTTATTTGGTACCAGAGTGGGTTATACAGGGTGTGTCAATAAAAGGTTAACCACTTCAAATGACCTTTGTACTTTTAGTCATTACCTTAATTTTTTTATTTGTTTGTTTGGCAGGAGTGATCAATGATCTTTGGAGAAGTCATTCAAACATAACGAAAGACTTCTCTGGAAAAAAATGACGTTTTCAATGGAGCAAAGAGTAAACATTGTCAAGTGGTATTTTGAGACTAAATCAATTGCTTCCGTCCAGACGAGGTTCTGTACTGAGTATGGAGTGCATCCCCGAAACAAGCCAAGCAAGCCACCGATTTGGAAACTTGTAAAAAGTTCAAAAGTGAAGGGACGATTCTCAACATTAACAAGGGAAGGTCCAGTCGCCCAAGAAGTGTACGGTGTGAAGGAAACATGGAACGAGTTTGTGAGTCAGTCATGCAAACTCCGAAGAAATTGTATTGAGTCCGAAGAAACCAGCTCCGTCGGGAGCATGAACAAACGCTTCCAGGATAAGGGAAGAAATGAGTGCGATGACCCAGGCAGAGAGAGAATGATCGTGTGCCATGATCAGGACCTCGATAGCTCGAGGCAAAATAAGAAAAAGACAGCATGGCAACCAGGACCAAGGTAGCTCGGGAGCGATGACAGAGAGGGAGAGGGAATCAGCATGCCGAGTGCAGCTTTATAGCCCTGGGGACAAGCGGGGCCAAAGAGCTACATGTCAGATACCCTGAGGCGGCCTGGAACCAGCCATCGGGCCATGTCAGACCCCACAAGCCGCCCCCCATGCCAGCCATTGGAGGGTTTCCCTCCAGTCCCGCCCATTCTGCCGCTCGGTAAGATATCCAGTCATTTGGTCCTTCAGGCTGTTGTCATAAACAGAATGCCGCACTCAACATGGGGTGAATCTCTTCTACCCCCATGCTCCTGGGACGAACCCCAAATGTCCAACAATGTTCATGGCACAAAGCCAGGGAATGGGTCAATCATTTCAGGGAGGCTGCGTCATGTCTTGGTTTGTTTGCCAGTCATTTTGGGTGGAGGAGAATAAACGGGGGAAACGAAATACAGTTCAGGGGAGACGGCAATAAATTACATTACAGGGTAGACATCCATAGAAACGAACAGACAAACAAAGACTTTGTAGGGCTTTAAACAATAGAGGGGAATGGGAGAATTTTGCACACATTCTCGAAAGCTGGTGTACGTAGCACACATTGAACACCAGGGCAGTAAAACATGCACACGTCATCACGCACTGATGTCTCTATTCTCCAAACGGGTTGATAGGGGGTGCTAACGACCGAACCCAAAACATTTAATTAAAACATAACTTCCTTCACCTTCGGTGGTATAATAACCCCTTTAGGGAAGGCGCTATTCTTAACGTCCATTACAGAGATAACTATTCTAAAAGTGGACGTGCGGTTTAATTTCAGCATGTGGTTTATAAAACGCAACAACATATTTAAATATCAGATTAAGTCAGCACTAATTTCTGGGTTTAATTGTGCTTTAATTCAAGTGATGACCCAAAAGTGATTTCACCCATTTACTATTCAATTACTCTCCAAATCAAATACTTTTTAAATGTTGTTCAGAAAATGCTCGTTGTTCCTCACCAGTTGCAGTACCCTTCTCATAAAAATGGACAGCATTATATCTGGAATCACAAATTATAATTCAATGTTGAGTTAGATTCAAATGTCAATTCTCTATAACTAAGGGCCGAACAACAAAAAAAAGAATAATAATAAAAATCACAACTTAATTTGTATAGACCTACACAAACAATGACTATGCACCATATTATTTGGTATTCAGAACAACAAAATCCATGCAATAAATAACCCTAATTAGTGTACCAAATAAATACCAGCTGGAGCAATAAAACTGAACAAAGTCAGTGGCACGGTTTCGAAGGGAATACTCTGCAGCTGGTTTTCGTGCAAGTACAGCTTCTGCAATTGGGAAAGCTTGTCAAACACTCCATCAGGAAGACTCTTTAACTGGTTGCGACTCAGGTTCTCATTGAAATAACTGTCTTTACTATTACAAGTTATGAAAAATTGAAAATATACTGTAAATCTGTTCTTTTTCCATGTGAATCAAGTCTTTCATACATGACAGCCACAGATGGATGAAATTCGTCAGATAATTGGACAGCGGTTGTGTCAATGTGCTTGTACTCATGCCTTTTAGAATGTGTCATTAGCTGTTAAAACTGTCGAAAGTATAACCACTCTGAGACTACTCTGTTGTCCAACAAGCAAGGCCTTGGACCTGCTCTAAACTGGGAGAAAAAGTTTATATTACTAATAGTGACTGTTAATAATTTATCCATATGACCCATGTAGTTATGACGACTTGAATCGTAAGGTCATGTCCACAAGCAATAAACAATCGTGAAGTGATTTCAAAACTTTTGTACCCACAAGGCATCTTGTGCTGTCCACACTAAACTGGAGGATGTTGGCTGAAACCTGTAAGCCAATTGGGACTTAGAATGCTTTATCATATTGCACACTCGTAGTCAATGACAATATCAAATAAAAAGAATAAATCGCATTAATGTACTCATGATAATCATCCTTTTATAACAGCCCCAATCATTCCCTCCTTATAGCATCAGTTGGGAAGGTTTAGGCCCAAATCTTTCATGAACATGCTGTGCAAGGCCTTACGTTCTGACATAAGACTATTCTTGTATAATTCAAGCATGGGGGAGAGGGGGAAAGTTGTCATCCGAGTTGTTCTTGCGAATACCTTTGGATAGCTTCAATGTGATGTTGTATTCTATAATATTTCTGAAGACGCATTTAAATTTAGTCACAATCACCGACTTGAAATTCTGGATAAAGCATATTTAGAATGCTGCCTGTTTGGAGTGGTCTTTTCACGATTCGATTAATGAACCAGAAATCGCAGAAACAGATTCCAATATTCCTTTGGTTTATTTATGTTTAACGTATGGCTCCATGATAAACTGACTGAGGTATTATGAAGAACTAGTGTTCCAGGTGAAGGCAAGTGTCGATCTGCATTGGTGGACAGGTATATCGATGGATAAAAATAACAGAACTTTGATCGAGGTATTGTCACCACTTTTGGAAGCAAAGAGAAGCTGATGATTTGGGGATTAACTCTTCGTCAGAGCAAAAGAAAGCAGAACGCACGATTTTCTTTTGCTTCGATGATGGATTAATTCCAGAAATGTCAGCTCCTCTTCCTTCCCATGACAGTTCGAATACCTCGGTCAGCATTCTGTTTATTTCAACTATTGATCGAGTTATTGTTCTATAAGCACATGTATAACAAGGCAATCAAATGCTATCCTATTTTAACAACAATTTTAAAAGGATGTAACTTGGGCCATTATTTACTTTTATTATTTGATGTTCTTCTCATCACCTGAGGGAGAACCAGCTGCAGAGACTGCCAGAGGGAGTGTTTGACAAGCTCACTGAACTGAAAACCCTGAACCTGGAAATCAACCAGCTGTGGAGGGTTTCGGTAAGCTTCCTGCCATTGCAAAATATAACGAAATGTCTTTCATTTAAAAACACAACACCAACAGTTGATAAATAGATTGTGTCTTCGGGTTTAAATTTACATCTGTGACATCATGGTGGTGGCTGTGAAGGTAGGATGATGGGAGCAGTCCAGGTTCGGCATGGTGAATTGAAAATTTGTATGAAGGTATTGCAAATCAATTTGCACAAACTATAACTTGGTATTGCTATAACTCAAACAATGTTTGCAAACCGCCTCGTGCGGTCTTCACCGACCCGCACTTGTGGAGCTCGGATTCCGTGGAAGGAAACGGGATTCTCAGCTCGCTCGCTCTCACACAACCCGCCTCGGTGGGACTCGAACCCATGCCTCCAGAATCCAAGGAGCGACTTGGCCAGCCGCGAACGCCGATCGGCGACCTGAGCACCATGAACATGAACACCAACCAGGACGAACGCCAACTCCGACCAGCACGATCATCGACCAGGAACCGTTATCGTGCTCGAACCGTGCGTAACCCAAGCGGATGGTTATCAAGACCCGTCGGACCAAATGCACAATTTTCCGCTTCCCAATTTCCCAACATGCACCGTGCTAAGCCAATGAAGGAAGCACAGAAACGAGCTGATACATTCAACAACAGGGGTATTTATTTTACAATGGGGGGAAGGGAACACACAAAGAGCAGAGTTTTCGTGACTATAAGCAATGCAAATAATGTACAACAAAAAGCACTTAACAATTCTACTTAGGCAAGACAGGCCCGCACACAGACATGCACACCAAAAAGAAAATGGACTTCAATGGTCTTTATTCGGCCCTTCGGCTCGAGAGGGAAGGCGAGCTGAAGGTTAAGGTCTGGTTGGTCCCTCTCCGCCTCGTGCGGTCTTCATCTGGAACTGGAACTCATTTTGCCGACCTTGGAAGGATGACAGGCGAAGTCAACCCAGCTGGTGTTATTTAACAGCATGACAGGGACTCAAACTCAAGAGCCTAAGATCGTTAGCCAACGACCTTGACCATAAGCCAACACCAAGCTTTGTATATTGTTGATCCCTAGATATTAGTCAGGAGGCCCAATGCAGAATAGTGTACGACCCTGCTGATTCCGTGTTAGAATAGTGCAACAGGTGCAAATTGACTGTCCAGACACACAGAAACGTGAATCAACTTGTTGCCAACTCTGGATATGGATAGTATCGCCGCCATGACAGTTTACAAAATGGTCGCCATTAAATACACTTTTCGTCATATTTCAGCCGCAAATTGACATGAAATTACAAAATTAGGGTCGATTTCCATGTTTTTGAGCATGCCTGAGCTGATGGGAGTATAGAAAAAAACAGTGCTCCATCCATTTTCTAAAAATAATGACTTGTTTTTCACCATATTATTTTTAAAGAAATGTTCAGGCTCGAATTAGAATGTCTGATTACACTGAACAACAAATTTCAAAATTTTTTTTTTACTGGAGATGTGTAAAGTGATTAAGACTAATTTGGGTACGCTGATTTCAAAAATCATAACCGTTTTGCTGTATCACGTCAGGATTTTCAGGAACAGAAATATTCCCATTGCCTAGAAGTCAGGATTTCAATGAAATTTACATATGTCTTTAACATGTCTATTTCGTACAATTGTTGTTAACTTGTGTTATATTTCTTTCTTTCAGATAAAGATGAGTAGGCGTTCCTGTACCAATCATCCTGACAACTTCTGTTATGTCTGTGGTCGGTATACCAAAAAAGATCAACAGCGAAGTATATCTACAGCAGTGAAAATGAAGGCCGCCTACTTTCACTACTTCGGGTGTAAGGTGGGGGACCAAGAACAGAGCTGGGCACCACACATCTGCTGCACAAGCTGTCACACAACCTTGACTCAGTGGTTGGTGGGCAAGCGCGCGAGCATGCCATTTGCGGTGCCCATGATATGGCGTGAGCCGCAGAATCATCATGATGATTGTTATTTCTGCTGCAGAAGCATCGCCGGCTTCAACAAGAAGAATAAAGGTCACATCAAGTACGCTGACTGCGTCTCTGCTCGTAAACCTGTGCCTCATGATGACGAGAACCCCGTTCCAACACCTCCAGCTGATCAGAACATAGCTGTAAGCAGTGGTGGAGAGGATGGTGATGATGAACCTTTTGAACCCGACACTCAAGAATCACACCTTCTGAACCAGGGAGACTTAAATGATCTTGTAAGAGATCTCTCGCTGTCAAAGGCGAAGGCAGAGCTGCTTGGATCAAGGCTGCAGCAGTGGAATCTACTTGAACGTAACACCAATATATCCTTGTTCAGAGCACGTCACAGAGACATGGCTGAGTTCTTTGAGATGGAAGACACGATGACATTCTGCAGTGACATCAACGGTCTGTTGAAAGAACTTGGGTGTGATCACGATGCTGCAGACTGGCGCCTCTTCATCGACTCGGGGAAGAACAGCTTGAAGGCTGTTTTGCTCCACAATGGAAACGAGAAACCATCAGTCCCACTGGCTCACGCGTTCGGCATGACAGAGACCTATGAGACTATGCGGCAGCTGCTTGATTCCATCAAGTACAATGACTTCAACTGGCACATCTGCGGAGACTTGAAAGTGGTGGCGCTGTTGTTAGGGCTGCAGTCAGGCTACACGAAATACATGTGCTTCCTTTGTCTCTGGGATAGCAGAGACGACAAGAATCACTGGACGAAGAAAGATTGGGAAGAGCGAAAAGAGCATGTACCTGGTCGACACAACGTGAAGCATGTCGCCCTTGTCGACCCAGCCAAGGTTTTCCTTCCACCACTCCACATAAAGCTCGGCTTTATGAAAAGTTTTGTACGGGCAATGGATCTGAATGGGCGTGGGTTTTTATACCTCAAGGAAAAGTTTGGCAACACCTTGTCGGAGGCCAAGATCAAGGCTGGTGTCTTTGTTGGACCGCAAATCCGACAGATTATGAAGGACGAAACTTTTCCGACAACTCTAAACCCCAAAGAGCTGGCAGCGTGGAGGAGCTTCAAAGCAGTGACGGACAACTTCTTGGGGACCGAGCGCGCGGACAACTATGAAGAAATAGTGCAGCAGCTGCTGGAGTCCTTCAGGAAACTTGGCTCCAGGATGTCCCTGAAAATCCATTTCCTACACCAGCACCTGAACTTCTTCCCTGACAACTTGGGAGCAGTCTCGGACGAGCACGGCGAGCGATTCCACCAAGAGATTTCACTCATGGAGACGCGTTACCAAGGGCGGCACAACCCGAACATGATGGGCGATTTCTGCTGGTTCCTGCATCGTGAAACTGACACAGAGCAGCACAAACGCAAAGCCAAATGCCTAAAGCATTTTTAATTACATTCTAGTGGAGTTTTTCTGTAATTTCTATAATTTTGAAGCATTCATGATGAAATAAATGAATAAATGAATTTTTGTAAATTTCATTGAAATCCTGACTTCTAGGCAATGGGAATATTTCTGTTACTGAAAATCCTGACGTGATACAGCAAAACGGTTATGACTTTTGAAATCAGCGTACCCAAATTAGTCTAAATCACTTTACACATCTCCAGTAAAAAAATTTTGTTGTTCAGTGTTATACAAACCACAATCAATGAATTTTACAACTTTGCTATAAAATGAACCTAAACTACATAACTGTGTGTTTTTCTGTTACCCAGGACTAACTGAAAAATGAAAGCTGCAAGATTTCTCACAGGGGGTTCAAGGGATCGAGAAGAAGAAGAGCATGTAGACTGGAATAAATGCTTTATTTGCCAGGACAGTTCAAAAACTAGCAAGTCAACGCCACTTCGAAAGACTACAATCGTTGGTGTGAAAACTGTAGCTGAATGTTGCAAAGAAAGAGAGAAATATAATGACGCTAAATATGTTGACTCATTCTCAAGAATCAGAAAATATTCTGTACCGGAGCACGTCGAAAAGATTCAATGGCACAAATTCTGCTATAGTGACTTTACTCACGCACAAAAAATAGACAGACTGAAGTCAAGGATTCAGCCACAATCTGTGACTTACGCAGAAGAGATACCCACAACATCAGGTTCCTCAGAGAAATACCATGTCCCAAAGTCACTAAGATCCGCGCACAGCGCTATGGATTGGTCAAAATGCGCTTTCTGCCAGACTGACATTCCTGGAAAAGCTGGTGTCCTGACAAATGTTGAATTTGATCACACATCATCCAGGATGCTTAGTTTGGCCCAATTTGACCCCACCATGCATCACAGGTTTGCAGGTGTTTCAGACTTGATGGCAGCTGAAGGTAAATATCACCTCAAGTGTTATGTTTCTTTTCGCAGAAAGTATAAAAAGGAGAGTGGAGAGAAAAACCAGTCTCCTGAAAGCATCTGTTTCAGAAATGTGATGAACCAGCTTGAGAAAGAGCTGCAGAAGGGACATGTGTTTACCATGAAAAACATCTGGGAACACTACAGCATGCTGTTATTGAATGATTTTGGAATTGAGGCTGGAGCCTACAAAAGCTACAATTTCAAGCAGAAAGTGGAGGTTCACTTTGGTAGTGACAAGGTGACATTCGTGCAGCCATTGGATGTCACAAAACCCCTCATAGTTGCGTCCTCAACTGTGACAAAGTTTGCCATGAGAACCGCCGTGAATGATTTATCTGAAGAAGGTGAAAGTTCTGAAGAAGATGAATTGGCCCAGTGCAGTCTGCCTCATCATGAGAACGAAATCCTTAGCTGGATCTTCAGAGTGGGCATAAAGATTTACAGTGACGTAAAACACTCTCCAGGGCATAGCATTATCGGTGGACTGAACACAGAAAATGCAGAGCGAATTGTACCTGAAACCCTGTACATGCTTGTAAAGCTTCTTTGTGGTGGTGACAGCACTGACAAGATGGACAATGAAGAAGCGGATGAGACAGATACCAAGAACAAAGTTCTGAGCATCTGCCAAGACATTATTCATGTGGCTTCAGGACACTGATGTCCTCATTCTCCTTGTTGCCTATCAGCCGCATCTCAGTCCCTTTCTCTGGATGAATGCAGGGACACCCAAAAAGCAACACTACATTCCCATTGACTCCATCAATATCCCAGATTCGCAGAGGGAGTCACTTCTGGCATTTCATGCAGTGACAGGTTCAGACAGCACAAGCCAGTTTGCTGGAATTGCGAAGCGCTCTGCATGGGCTGTCTTTCAAAACAACTCCCACCTGTTGAATAACCAAGGCAAAGAGGAAATTCCTGATGAGAGTGTGATTGCAGATGCTGAGTCATTTGTCTGCAGGCTTTATGACCCTCATGGCCAAGATAACTCAATTCAGCGAGTAAGATGTGATCTGTTTCTCAGTCTGACCAAAGCTATTGAGAATCTGCCTCCAACTCGCGATGCTCTGATTCTACACATCAAGCGAGCGCACTACCAGACTTTTGTGTGGAGAAGAGCCTTGGAATCTGAACCACATCTACCTGCACCTGAGAACTGTGGGTGGGAACAGGTCGTCAAAGATGGCAACGAGACATTTCAGCCGCGACTCATGACTGCACAGCCTATTACTGCTTACTGTGTAGAACTGACGACATGCAAATGCCGTGGGTCATGCTCAACTCGACGGTGCAAATGTACACCGAATGGACTGCCTTGCACGAAAGCATGTCGATGTAAAGCCCTTTGTAGGAACCCGTTCAGTGTACAAGCCGATCAATAGCTCTGAAAATTGTACTTGGGTGTTCTCACAACACTTTTCTCTTCTGCAAAGCAACGTAATTTTGTGTTAGAAAGAATCTGACAGCTGTTGAAATAACCTTTGACTGACTGTAAACCCATCTCTATCAATTGTGCTGAACATTTTCTTTTTCACATTTGTTGCTCGTATGTGCATTTTCAATTTCGTCTTTAAGTTGTCAATTATGTGAAAAGTTGTGATCCAGTACAAAAATAAAGCACAAAATAGTGTTCCTCGTGTCACATTACATAGTATTTCACAATCATGACAAATTTCTGGCTAGTACAATTTGCAGTAAGAAAAAGACTAAATCTGATGGCGGCCATTTTGATTACTGTCATGGCGGCCATAATATTCAGATGCAGACTTGGCAACAAGTGGAACTAGACTTGGTCATGCCTAGACTCTTCAAAAACACCAGTTGCACCATTTTAACATGAAATCAGCAGCGAACCTATTTTCTAGGCGAGCTACAGATTTTGGCTTCTTGACTATATCTAATCCATACATATAAAAATGATAAGCACGGTCCATGAGGTCGTGAGTGAAGCCGTCAGGGAAACCATCCTGGAAGCCATCCGGGAAGCCGTGTGACTGTGTCTCTTTTCATTACATCCTGTTTGAATGTCAGTTGCAGACTGCACATAGTCGATTAATTACGTACTGTTTGAACGTCAGTTTTCGCCTGACTTCACACACATAGTCTATTAATTACGTACTATTGGAATGTATGTTTTGAAGCTTTAGACTGCTGAGATCCCTTCGACCATTGAAGACCCTTTAAGACCCCCAAGAACCCAAAGTCCCTCTCTCACCCTTCTTCCTCGCTCACCCCTCTCCTATCCTTCTCTCTCCCACCCCTATCCCACCCCTCTTTCTCAATCGCACCCTTAACCTGCTCTCTCTCCCACCCCTCTCCCTCTCTCTCACACACACACCCCTCCCCCATCTCTCTCTCTCTCTCTCTCCCAGATTCTCGACCCGCCCCCTATGTTTAGGGGATTATTAAGGACTGATTGTTTAGTTTTCAATTTAAAACAGTTTCCTCATTGGGTAGCATGTTCGAATCAGATTCGGAGTGAGCCGACCAGAGGGGGGCAAAGGTCACTGAATGTGCGAGCATGCATGCATGCAGGCAAGCCTTTGCCAGGAAGCTGGAGTGAGTTTTAAATGCTCCTGCCTGGCTTCATATAGAATCCAGCGGTTAAAAATAAAATGATGCTGTTTGGGCGCATTTCAACACTCTTTCCTTCCCCACCCCATACACCGCCTTCCCTTCCCATCACGTTGCCTTAGCTTCCCTTGCCCCCCCCCCCTCATGTTTCCTCTGCCCCCTCAAGCTTCCCTCCCCTTTCTCTCATGCTGCCTTCCCTTCCCCTCACACGATCCTCCCTCCAAACTCCCTCCCCTCACCACTGCCATGGACATCTCCTAGCGCTCACTGCGTGCTGCATTGACGTACCCCATCTTGTTCAATCATATACTACTCCCACCCCTCTTCACCACAACTGCCAAATAGAAATCGATAACCCCTTCCCTCACACTTACCTCCTCCCAAACCTCTTCCCACACTTACCCTTCTCCTCCTCGTTCCCACACCTGCTCCCCGCCTCCCGGTGCATATAGCGACATTTGGTGAGGCGTCGCACTCACTCCACCTCCCCCTTTCTTGCACTTCCCTCCCCTTCCTTACCACTCGTAGCTCCCCCACACATTCTCTCTCAAGCTCCTCTCTCCCCCGCTCCCTTCTCCATCTCCCCCCCTCCCTCCTTCGCCCTTTCTCCCTCCCCTCCCCCCTCCCCCTTCCTCTCCCCTTCCTTCCCTCTTCCCCCTTAATCTCCCACCCCTCCCCTCATCCCCACCCCTCCCCCTCTGTTAAGTGGACTATTTAGGACTGACAGTTTAGTTTTGAATATAAACAAGCTCAAATGAGCTAAGATCCTCGTCCTCTTAATGATGACGTCATAAAAACGAATATGACATCATTGTGATGTATCAGGTTTGCGATAAATTATCTGTGATAATGCTCGGCTTCATTCCCGCAAACAAAATTCAAACAGCTTGCCCAGTTTCGGAGATAATGGTATAGGCGATTTCCATAAGCGGCAATATTATGACGTAAACTTTTTTTCTTGGAAGAATTTCCAAAATCGGAGATGGTTACTGCCTGCATATACATGGCAAGTTTCACGAAGATCCGATGAAAACTCTGGGTTGTGAAACAAAATAATGTGAAAAAAATAGGAATGACGTCATAAAAATTGATATGCCGTCATAGTGATGTATCATATGTGCGGTAATTCATCTCTGCTCATGCCCTGTTCGATTCCCGCAAACAGAATTAAAAAGCTTGCCTAGTTTCAGAGATAATGTTTTAGGCCATTTCCATTAGCGGAGATAACTTTGTCATAACTTTTTTTCTCGGAGGAATTTTCAAAATCGGAGATGGTTACTGTCTGCGCAGGTTATTTTTTACATATTTATGCCAAGTTTCAGGAAGTTTCGATGAAAACTGTCGGCTGTGAAACAAAAAAGTCCACAAGAAGAAGATGAAGAACAACAACGTAAGACTTGAAGATCCTCCACGAGGATCTAAAAACAGCTTCCACAGACTGTAGCATGTATGAATTAGATTTGGAGTGAGCCATCCAATAGCCAAGGAGACTGCTTCGGCAGCAGCAACGCTCTGCAAAGAGTATGGCCCCAATGGATGGATGGACCAGAGGGGTGTAAAGGTCACTACATGGACGAGAAGCTAATAACAGAACGTTGCTCCTTCTTGGTGCATGCTTCTCAGGGAGCTACCATCTTGGAACTGCTCTACTGATGTCATACGCTCAATGTCACCAAATCCAAAACAGGCAAAACATGACTCTTACCCATAGGTATAACATATGTCGCCGACAACTACATACATTACATTCTCGAATGTATATCACCATTTTAAGGTAACTTATTGACTGCCCCCATATAGAACATGGTGGTTAAAAACAAAATGTTGCTGTTTTGGTGTGTTTCATTGCCCTTCCCCTCATCTGTACTGCATTCCCTTCTCCCACCCCTCCTCCCTCCTCCACTCCTCCTCGCTCCCCCTCCACCACCTTACTGTCCCCCCTTTCTCTCTCACTCTCTCCCCCACCCTCTCTATCTCCTTCCTCAGTCTGCTAAACTACTGCACGAGCCAGGAGAAACACACAAGGTGTCCTGTGTGAAAGAAATGTGCGAGTCTGCACGATCAAGGCACACCTGAAATGTGGGGAAATTCCATATCATTTTAATTTTTGTCTGACAATGAGACTGTGATAACCTCTTTACTGTATTTCCGACATTCCCACATCTCCACGGTGTTTCACAGACTGACTAAGTTGAGACTACTGTACTTGAATGACAACCAACTGCAGGCTCTCCCTTCATGGAGCATTTATAACAGTTTGGCGAAGGTACATGAAAAATAAACAACATATTTGGTGAATTATTTGTAAAATGAATGCACTGTACGTCTGTTTATCAAGATGTGCATATTTTGTTGTCCTTGAAAAAAAACAAAGTTGTGATACAGTACTTCACATAATACTTTCATTCAAATTCAAAACACAAATGCAGCACTTATTTTATTTTCACTGATTCATAATGAAGAGAGT
>NC_140962.1:40378387-40403387 GCF_056783735.1 Eptatretus burgeri
AATATTTTGCAGCGATGTAGATTAAAAATTCAGTGTGATCTACACTGCACTTATTATCAGAAGGAAACTAAAATGGGAAAGTAAAATTATTTTTTTTTTCCATTCATTTAACCCTTTGTTTACAGGACATTAAAGTTCTTCCTCCTATCGATTGATACAGGAGACAGCTACTTGCTTCAACAACCTGTTGGTATTTTTCACGAGAATATCATAACATATTGAAATGAAATGGTTAAAGCAGCAACTCAACTTTTAAAATCTTTTTTAAATATCCTGTCAGTAAAGTCAAGCCAGATTAGATCTGTGGCGTTCCACAGATACCATGTAAACCTGTACTAACCTGTCTCATGATCGGCTTGTCGGCGACCAAACCGTCTCCCCCACCAGGTTTCCTGGTGAGGAGGGTGTGTGATATGGACACCCAGCAGGATTAAAAACAAAACCTGCAAAGGGTGGAGGAGCTCCTTGTGTGCCAACGGCCATCCATATCTAGTGCCCAACTGTGTCTGCGGATATCCTCCTGCAGTTGGGTTACTTTCTTTTTAAGAGGATGGTGGCAGGATTTGCACTCTCGCCACTGTAAAATACACTTAAAACGCAAAGAAAACTGAAAACCCACTCCGTGGGTGTAGCTCCTGTGCAGCTGTCCTTCACAGAGCAGCTCACCAGATGACGGGATTGGCAGAGATGCCAACTTTTGGAAATCAGAATTAGGGAGGATTTGCAACCGACACCAAATAATGTGCGCGAAGCGCACATCTCGAGCGCGGAGCGCTCATCCCTTGCGGCGGGGTCCAGGGCCCGCCTTAGGGCCCTGGAAGCTCTGGGGTTCTAGACGCTCTCTAGTGCCCTCTGAGCCCTATTTTGGAGCATTTAACATGTTAAGAATTCCCACTTTTTGAACAAAAAAGGGGAAAATTGTGCACTTTTTAATGTTACATGTATGTTAATATTAGTAAGTTAGGGGACAATCAAAGATTAACAAAAAACACAAAAGAAGCAATATTTTTCTTACCTTACTGGCTGGTACTACTGCTGCTTGCTTTTTCCATGGCAGCTTTGCTGAGTGACAGCTGTGTGGCTCTTTTAGCCCTTCTGATTATGTCTTTGCTGTATTCTCTCTGGTAGCAAGGGGTGCTATGAGCTAGTTTTTCAATTAAGAGAGCTTCCAGGGTTTTGACACTCAAATTGGGACGAAATTCAGTATGATTCTTCCGTACAAGACTGAGTGCCCGCTCACATGATGCGTTCGAATGAGGAATGACCAAGATTCCCTTCATCACTTTGCTCAAATTAGGATACTTCTTGGCACCAGTGCAGGGATCTGTGAGCTGTGAAATCCGATGCCACTGCTCATCCAATCTCACTGTCTCAGTAGCAATTGTAGCTATGGAGGCGTCTGCCTGGTAGTGAGCGAATTCACTCTCAAGACTGTCTATGTCACTATCACCACCACTGAACAGACAGGGGAATTTCTTGATGAAAAACTCCACACAGTCAAACCCCACTTTTTGGTGTAGCTTAACATCCAGCACCTGAGCATGCTTGGCTAATTCATCATCTAGCGGCCAGGTTTTGAAGATGTAATTGCAGGCTTTCACATAATATGAGCGAACTGCACTGAAGAAACCTTGGATGTCTGACTCACTCAGAGTGAAGGTGGATTTCTTGAGACTCCTTTGTTCCCTTATATACAGTTTGGCATCGTTCCCAATCATGAGGTCCTCATCATTCTTCTGATGATTTCTGTCAGAGAAGGGTACATTTACCAGAGCAACCGATGACACCGATGGTTTCAAAAACCGTACGAAGATATCTTTCAGAAGACCATTCAATTCTCCGTGCAGGAGATGAATACAGGGTTCGTCTCTTTGGAGCAGAAGATTCCCCTTCTCAAAAAGCTTGTTAGCATATCGAAGGAAGAAACAATAGAGTTTTGTTTGTGGAGACAAGAACATCCTGTTGACACGTTTTTCTCTAGATTCCTGCACAGTGTTTGAGGAAGATGCGCTTTTAGTTGTAGAACTCGTAGTACACTTAGCCGCAGGGCGATCACACTTGCGTTTACTGCCAGCAGAAGAGGTCAGACTCGTAGTACCAGATCCAATTTTACGTTTGAGGAGAGAGCTTGAGGTAGGTGCAGCCAAGGAAGAAGACCTCTGATTCGAAGGTTTTGCTGAGCTTCTATCAAGTGATTTGGCAAAAGCAGAACTTAACTTGGGTCCTTCTTTGCCTGTAGATGGGACTATCACAGTCTTTCTCGACTCTGAAGGGATCTGCTTTGTAGATGAACGTGAGGAAGGGCCGGTGATGCTACCTGCTCTCAGCATTGGTTTTGGTGCTGTCCCTGCTGTCTTCTTCGCAGCAGATACTGCAGTGGTAGTGGTGAATGCTGCTCCACTAGTGCTTGATCCTGCAGTGCCAGTACTGGCAGTAGATACAGTGCCGTCCTTCTTGCTCGTTGTTCGAGTCTTGGCTACAGTTGGTTGCATTTTTCTTCGTACTTTTTCTTTGAAGAAGAGGCGAAGTGGCTCCCACTGTTCAATCAGCCTGTCTAGGCACTGACCAAGGGACAGCCACCTTGTTGCGACATGCTTCAGAATGTTGTCTGTCTACTCATGTCAAAGCGACTCTGTGAAGCGACTCCTTTGTGCTTGCCCACCATGACAGAGGCATTATCAGCACAAAAGGAAACACAATTTCCCCACGGAATTTTCTTGTCACTGAACTCATGATCAAGCAGTTTGAAAATGTTTTCTCCAGTGGAATCTTGTTTGCACGCAGGCAAACTTAGCAAACCTTGCTTCACAATCCCAGCACTGTTGTCATAGTACGAAATCAGGACAGGATATAGCTGGGCCTCACCACTGTCATTGCTACCGTCTGTAGCTAGGCTAAATGGAGCTAGTCTAGCAATATCGGCAATAGATGAAGCAGTAACATTTGACAACTCACCAATTATTGCTGAAGTTTTTGTTCTTGCACATCCATACTTTGAAGCAACTTTTGAATCTGGAAACATCTTTTGAAATAGAGGTCCAGCATGATCTGAGACTGATATGGGCAAGTTATGTTCCACAATAAATCCACGAAAGAGAAGTTCCGCTCGGGTAACATCCTCTTCCTCGCTTGTCCCTTGTTTGGTGAAATAATTCAGAAGTGTACCGGTACTCATGCTCGAAGATCTCTCCTTTGCAATGTCTGTGTGCCGTTTGCTTCCAACGTGCTTCCGAATATCATCGCGACCTCCGTGCTCAACTGAAATATCAACGCTGCATACTGTACAATACGCATGATGAATTCCTCTTTCAGACTTTCGAATACACGGGTATTGGAGACTGTATTCGGTCTTGTACTTCTGAGACCATTTCTTGGTCTTCGTAAGCTTCTTTTCTGCCATTTCGTAATCAACATCGAGGGATTGAAGCATCGGTAACTTCGAAGTCGATGTTCCACAGCTGCAGCGCGACTCGTAGAACTCTAGCGGCTGTTAAACACCGCACGGTGGTCGCGACCGCTGGGCTGGTACGGGGCCCAGCTGCATGCAGTGAGCGTATCGCATGCATATACACTGTGCATACATACCGCATGCACTGTATTGCACACATACCGCATGCACTGTATTGCACACATACCGCATGCACTGTATTGCACACATACCGCATGCACTGTATTGCACACATACCACATGCACTGTATTGCATACATACCGCATGCACTGTATTGCACACATACCGCATGCACTAAATCTCAGTGCATGATCGCATAAGCGAGATCCAGACCCAATGTTTCGCTGCTCCTCATTTGAATTTGCAATTTTTTACGTACAATTTGGTAGCAGCGAACGTTATGGAGTTACCACATGCTATACGTAGCAGACGATGCTTTTCATTCAATTCTCATACTAGTACATTCTGATTAGTGAACAGTGCAAAAATATCAAAATTTCGGGAGGATAAGGATAGTGATCGTAAGGGCGGGAGTTTGGGTGAATTTTCGGAAGCCTCCCGATGAAATCGGGAGGGTTGGCATCTGTGGATTGGGGCAAAGCCTTTGGGACCCCCACTTTTGATGAGAGGAGGGAAAACACGGGGTAACCTTCTCAGGTTGGATTGCGATAGTGTGCATCTGGGTGGTGCTGAGGTGTCGTGTACCAGACGGTGGTCTCCTTGAGATAACCTGAGGTGGTCCCTTTGGGTGGGTGCCTGGAATGTCCTATCCCTAAGAGAGGATGATCACCTGTCTCTGTTATCATCTGGAATGAAGCGTTTGAACATCGGAATTGCAGCACTCTCTGAGGTTCAGAGATCGGATTGCGGCGAGATCATGGTGGGTGGCTACACCGACTATTGGTCTGGTCGCTCTGATGGTTACCATGCCCAAGGAGTTGCTGCAGCTGTGTCCAATAAGCTGACTCCAATGATAATTGAGGTAACACGGGTCAACCAGTGTTTTATGAGACTCATTTGAGTCTCTCTCAGCAACTGCTCGTTGGAAACAAAGTCCAACCAGCAATAGCCAAGGATTCTCCGAAGAGACCTGGTACCAAAGGAATTAAGTCGCAGTCTCAGATTCCTGTCAGAGTCGAAGTCTCACATCCGTAAAGCAAGACGAGAAGCACCAAGGACCTGAAGACTCGGTCTTTCATAGTCTCGCACAGATACCGGCAGTGCCACACACCATGATCCAGTGAATCCATGACTCCCCAGGCCCGACCCAGATGTTTATTGACCTCTGACTCACAGCCAGCAGAGACATGAAAATCACTGCCAAGGTAAGTGAATCTCTCCGTGGCCTCAACATCCTCACCACAAACAGGAACAGATGGGATAGCAGCATCCAAGATGTCATTGAAAGCCTGGATCTTAGTTTTTACCCAGAAAACCCTGGTCCCAGCTATTCTGACTCCTCATTCAGCACTTTGAGGGCCCCCAAAATGATATCTAGAGTCTCCGCAAAGATGACTGCATAATTTGCGAAATCAAGGTCAGAGATGTTAACATTCCCAAACGATGCACCGCAGGTTGATTTCTCCGAATTCCTCCGCAGAATCCAGTCCATACAAGCGGTGAAAAGTGTGGGGGCAGTACACTCTCCTGTCGAACTCCAGTTACAACTGGAAATAAATCAGAGATTGTATCACCAGATCTCACAGCACTCTCAGTGCTGGAGTATAATTCAGACATCAGATTGAGCAGTTTTGCTGGCACTCCATGAAGATCAACAATCCTCCAGAGGGCATCCCTCTGGATGGGCAAATGCGCAAATTCCCCTGAAAGCAGGACGAGAATCGGTTGACCACAGGTGATACTCTACCCCCTCACAGATTCCTTGCACATGTACAGTTTTCTGACTCAGATCCTTGAACAGCTTAGCCCTGCCATTCAGCCTGGCCCTGCGACTGGTTAATGGTATCCAGTATCCTTTGAGGGGCAAAATTCTTCTTCATGCTGCGGTGAGTTCCCAGACATCCACCGGCAACACCAAGGATGGTGGTCTTGAAGGCACTTCACAACTCTTCAAGATTCCCCAAAGCACGAAGACGCCCCAAATCCCCACTCAGCCTGTTCGCAAACTCCTCAGCTACCCTCTCATCCTTGAGCTTGCCTGTGGTCAGTATTGAGGAACTGAGCATTTCGGTAGACCCTGCGTTCTGGATCGTCCTCCAGCAACCATCAATGAGCACATGGTGAATCTCCTTTGCCACACCACCAGCATTGGAATACCAAGTGCAGCGATGAGCTTGTGAGTGCTGAAACCATGAACCAGCCACCCTAAGTCCATGACTTCTTGCAAAGTCAAGGAACTTAGTGCAATTCAGGTTCACAGTTCCAGAACCATGGGGACCAACACACGACTCATAACCATCCCTATCAGTTCCAGTCGATGCATTGCAATCCCCCAAGACTAAAAGTGTATCTCGCCTGGGGCACCGATCAACCACAGACTCGAGCGTGGCAAAGAATGCGTCCTTCACGGTGAGATGACTCGCCTCAGTCGGAGCATACACAGAGACCAGGGAAATAACACTAAAGGAGTGACGGATCCTTAGTCTCATAATACTGTTACGGTTGTGGGGGTATATGGAGGAATTTCAGAGGAAAGTTTGGATTGAATGGAGTTGTTTGGTCCGTGGACGTGTAGGGGACATCTCGATGTAAATTAAGTCGGGAAACTGTGAGCTTAAGGGTTACATGTCACCACACAGGGGGTGGTGTGGTGTTAATTAGATAGGGATTCAAGATAATTTCTTCCAGTAAGTGAGTGCCTCCTGTAACTTTCTCCGACGTTTTTACATTTACACGGCAGCCGTGAAGGAGTTGCATTTTTTAACAATCACAACGATAACAACAAGCAAGCAAAATGTGCCGAGCAGGCAGAAGTCCCGCCTTCCCGGGTATTGGGTGAGCAAACCACACCCAGAGGTGGAAGAAAGGAGAGGTCGCAGTTGAAGTTATGAGAGGAACATGGCTGGGACGGAGGATCTTGCTTTGTTATCCTCTCGGCACGACAAAATGGCTGCATGATTCTCGTGTCTTGCTGTGAATTGGTTCGCTTACTGAGGAAGATGCTGGCCATCGACTATTGGCTGGTTGTGAGAGATGGGCCTTGAACCCTCATGTATGTCACCGAAGGGAGCGGCGCAATTCTGCAGAGAGTGTATTGGCTAAGCGTATCTCTGTGCCTTGGCGATGAATACTGCTCACGAATTACCTCATGTACGTTTCCTGCTGCGAGAGTGCAGCTCGGCACCATTTTTGAGTGCGTCTACCCATGCAGGACGAAGCCCATCGATTCCAAAGTTCCATAAAGACCATCTCTGGACCGAACTAAGTGCCAGAATAAAGAGAGGATTTGCTTTTCTTTTCTTTCTCCTTGTCTGCATTAGAGTCCATTTGTCGAGGCACCTCCACTTTAGGCTTAGTTTACCTCACGTATTGTAACATTCTGAATTACTGTCCCTTGTAAATATTTGTCTATTTTCATGAAACCCGCATTTATTTTTAGTTGCTGTGTCCGTGTATTTGTCGTGGGGTTCGAATATAAATCCCCTTGTGCTTCCATGTGCTGCGCACCCATCTGTTCCGTCGCTCCGCCAGTGCCGAATGCACCTCCTGTGTGCGCCAAAATCTTTGAGGATCATGTGGCCACCTTCGAAGGAAAACCGCTGGGCTATCTGGGATGGCTGGTGTTAACAGCCCGTCCACCACAATTAGGGTTGGGGGATTAACCTAACCACCAGACCTGCGACAATATGTTTGTTGACCGGTGTTACCTTAATTATCATTGGAGTCAGCTTATTGGACACAGCTACAGAAACTCCTTGGGCATGGTAACCATCAGAGTGACCAGACCAATAGTAAGTGCAACCACCGGCCATGATCTCACCGAAATCTGGTTTCCGAACCTCAGAGAGTGCTGCAATACCGATGACCAAAAGCTTGAGCTCACATGATAACAGAGAGAGGTGATCATCCTCTCTTAGGGATAGGACATTCCAGGCACCCAACTGAAGGGACCGCCTCAGGTTAACCCAAGGAGAGCGACGTCTGCTGGATGACACCTCAGCACCACCCCGACACACACTACCACAATCTGACCCAGGAAGGTTACCCGATGTTTTTCCTCCCATCATCAAAGAGTGGGGGATCCCGAAGGCTTTGCCCCAATCCTGTCATTTCGTGAGCTGCCCTGAGGAGAGCAGCTGCACAGGAGGTACTCCCATGGAGTGGCTTTTCAGATGTCTTTGTGCTTTTATTACATTTTGCAGAATGAATGGTTTTACGGTGGCCGGAGTACAAATCCTGCCACCAACCTCCGAATAAAAAGTAACCCCACTGTGGGAGGATGCCGCAGATAGTTAGGCACAAGATATGGATGGCCTTGGCCAACAAGGAGCTCCTCCACCCTTTGAAAGGTTTTGTTTTTGATCCTGCTGGGTGTCCATATCATACACCCTCCTCACCAGGAAACCTGGTGGGGAAGAGGGTTTAGTCGCCAACAACCCAACCAAGAAACAGGTTAGTACAGGTTTACATTGTACCTGTAGCAAGTCACAGATCTAATCTGACAGAACCTGGCAATAATTTGGGGGGTCAATAAACTGAAAATATAAAGGCAGCACCAACAATCTGCACAGAGTATGGTTCCAACGGATTTGGATTTTTGGAAGAGTTGTGGAGTGCCTTCAAGCCCACTTCCCTTGATGTTGCTGGTGGATGTCTTGGAACTCACCGAAGGGTGAACAAGAATTTTGTCTCTCAAGCGACACTGGATGCCATTGAATGGAGTTGCAGGGCCATGCATAATGGCAGAGCTGAGCTGTTCAGGGAGTTGAGGCATAAAACTGTACGTGCTCTGAGGGTGGACAAAAGGAGGCTGATGTGCGAGAGCATCACCTGCAGTCAAGAGATTCTTGTCCTGCTTACAGGGGAATTTGTGCATTGCGTTCCTCCAAGCCCATCCCTCGGTGTACTGCAGTTAGAGCAGAGGGTGGTAGGCTCTTGACAGAGGAGTTCAAAGTGAAGGCCCGCTGGTCTGGTTACTTTGAGCGGCTGGACCAGGCTGATCCACCAGCTGTTGAGTTGGATGTCAGGAGTGTTACAATCCCTATTGCTGATCATCCAATCAACTGTGGTCCACCTTCGCTTGTGGAAACACAGGCTGCGGTGAACTGGTTGAAATGGGGTAAAGCTCCGAAGATCTGTGGCATCCATCATGAACATCTCAACGCTGGTGGAAATGCTGTACTCATGTCATTGCATGCAGTTCTTTGCTCTGCCTGGAACACAGACATCATCACAACTGACTGGAAGAGGGACCTTGTTGTCCCTCTCTGGAAAGGGAAGGGTGATTGCCAGGACTGTAACAACTACCAAGGAGTGACACTGCTGTTAGTACCGGGCAAGGTCTTTGCTCGGATAATTTTGATAGGGTTCGCCACCATCTGCTTAAGCACTAGCGCCCACAGCAGTCAGGCTTTACAGCAAAAGGTCAACGATTGACCGTATCCTGCTCTTCGGGACCTCAGCGAACGCAGACGAGAGTATTGGCAGGGGCTGCGTGCAGCTTATGTCTGTCTCTGCAAAGCGTTCGATTCAATGATTCAGGATGCCCTGTGGAAGATTCTTGATCTTGTGGGGTACCATCAAAACTGATAAATCTGATGTCTGAACTATACCATGGTACTGAGAGTGCTGTGAGATGTGGTGATACCATATGAGACTTATTTCCAGTTGTTACTGGAGTTTTTCAGGGATGTGTACTGGCCCCCACACTTTTCAGCATTTGTATGGACTGGATTCTGGGGAGGATGTCGGAGAGAGCAAGCTGCGGTGCATCATTTGGGAATATCAAGATCTCTGACCTTGATTTGGCATATGATGCAGTCATCCTTACGGATACTCTGGATGTCTTTTGGGGCCCTGGAACTGCTGAATGAGGAGCCGGAGCCGCTAGCATTACGGGATTCCTGGGTCAAAACTAAGATCCAGGCATTCAATGACAAATTGGATGCTGCGATCTTGTCTTTACCCATTTGCGGTGAAGATGTTGAAGTCACTGAGAGATTCACTTACATTGGCAGTGAAATTCATGTCTCTGCTGACTGTGAGCCAGAGGCCAATTGACATCTGGGTCGGGCCTGGGGAGTCATGGACTCACTGGATCATGGGGTGTGGCGCTGTTGGTACCTGTGCAGGACGACGAAAGTCCGAATCTTCAGGTCCTTGGTGCTTCCAGTCTTGCTCTATGGATGTGAGACTTGGACTCTGACCATGGATCTGAGACGGCGACTTAATTCCTTTGGTACAAGGTATCTTTGGAGAATCCTTGGCTATCGCTGGTCAGACTTTGTGTCCAACGAGCGGTTGCTGAGAGAGACTCAAATGAATCTCATAATACACTTGTTGACAGGTGTTACCTCAATTATCATTGGAGTCAGCTTATTGGACAGAGCTGCAGCAACTCATTGGGCATGGTAACCATCAGAGCGACCATACCAATAGTAGGTGTAGCCACCCACCATGATCTCACCGCAATCTGGTCTCTGAACCTCAGAGAGAGCTGCAATCTCAGAGAGTTCCATGTTCAAACGCTTGAGCTCAGATGATAACAGAGACAGGTGATCATCCTCTCTTAGGGATAGGACATTCCAGGCTCCCACCTGAAGGGACCACCTTGGTACTTCCAGTCTTGCTCTATGGATGGGAGACTTGGACTCTGACCAGGGATCTGAGATTGAGACTGAATTCCTTTGGTACCAGGTTTCTTCGGAGATTCCTTGGCTATCGCTGGTCGGACTTTGTGTCCAACGAGCGGTTGCTGAGAGAGAGACTCAAATGAGATTTGTTACCTGCATAGTCTGTGAGCATCACCTGTGGTTGTGTGGACACGTGGCTCGTTTTCCTGACACTGATCCTGCTCACCAAGGGAGGCTCGTGAGTGGAGGAGGCCAATCGGCTGACCACATGCCTCCTGGTTGCAGCAGGTTGGTCAGCATCTCAAGGAGATAGAAATAAGCCAGGCATCTGCCTGGGATTGGCCAGACAAAGGCACCCGAAGTTCCGGCAGAAAGTGGACACAGAGACGCGCTGCTCCTGCGCATGCTACCATACCTGACCTCACCTGACCTGTCAGTAAATACAGGGTTCAGAAATTAAATGGTTAAATTTATAAATTAACAACAGCACATATTGTTTAAATGCAAGAACTATATAAAATAGTAACTAGAATGGCAATCAGAGCACATCCTTCTGCCAGGCTGAACATTTTATGTTTTGTTTCCCACTGATAGGCTGGATCTGCATCCAAACCTTCACAATCTGCATTTGGTCCTTCGAATCGGCTTGTTCTTCTCACCGAACCCACTCATCCACCAAGTTTTGTCACAATCCGACAAAAACTTTTTCAAATATCGTGGAGAATAATTTATCTATTTTGCAAGTCTGTATTCCTCGTTGTTGCCCACACCTGTTGCTTGTGTGATATCGAGTCTAAGTTATCGTTTTTGGCTTCATCTCTCAATGGTGAAGAATCATTTAGAAAATTAAAAAAAATTATCGTTTCCAGATCTGGTTCTTCAACAAAATCTAATTACGACGTCTTTGTCACACACCCAACCTGTCTACGAGTTTCGTCTGGAGTCAGTACACAAATTTTGAGATATCCTGGTCACAGACAAACAGACGGGTGAAAACAACCTCCGTCCACCTTTGGTGGCGAAGGTAATAAATATAATAAGCACGTGGAGAGTCAAAGAAACAGGCATGTAAACTTATCACGAATCTCTTCACCCAGCAAACCCAAACACTGACACTGATCTCCACACGATGCATACATTTTTATTTAATATCAAGTCTTGAAGTAATTGGTCACTTTTTCAAAGTGAAAGCTCAAATGAAACCAAAGATTAAAAAAAAAAAAATACCCCCGGTTGGGGGTGACGGTCATCTCTGAAGCTGTGTAGATGTGGATCTCTGATCGGCTTAGAATGGCTTCGATGTCGTCTTGTGTTTTGGTTCAACGTACAGACGAAAGCCCGGGAGTAAAAAGGATAGAAAACCTCAGAAATCAAACTACATTTCTGAGTTATCCGGAGATAGATTTTGAAAATGGTTGATTTGGAACATTTATGATCAATGTGTCTTCAAAAGGATAGAAACCGGACCTCAGAAATCTAACCGCATTTCTGAGTCATAAATGGCGGATGATATTTTGACAATGGATGATTTCACCAGTTTACAGCATCGGTGACCTTGACATTGACCTTCAATCAGGTCTAATGTCATACCGTCGTGCATCACTCATCCACCCCTTCCGACATACCAAGTTTCATCAAGATCGGGCGAATTTTTTTTTGACCGTATCATATCGACGATTTTTCCAAATTTGAAGACACGTGACTCGATAACCAGGACGGATTTCAAAAAACCGGCCCGACCAAATTTAGATATTGTTCCATATTATCAGAATCCGAAGGAATTTCGAAGATCGGATCATAAACGGCGGAGGAGATAGATTTTGAAAATGGACGATTTCACAACTTTGGAGTGACCTTGACGTTGACCTTGACTTTCAATCGGGTCAAAGGTCATACCGTCGTGCATCCCTCATCGACATCTACCCACATACCAAATATCAAGAAAATCGGAAGAAAAAAATGGGGACGTACGGACGTACAGACATCGAGACTGGTTTTATTAGGTCATCTCGCTCGAGATGACCTAAAAACGAGCAACAACATCAGGATTTCACTGTGAAGAATCTTAACCTCCCATATGTCTAATATTGGTGGTGTTGTCCCACTGGCCAATTTCAGACTAAATTTTGAGCTCATGGTGAGCAGACTCCACATGTTCTTGCCATTCTCCAATGAACTTGTATGCACAATATATCAAATGAACTCCGACTCCACAAGTCTCACTTTGGCATTGTCAGCTTTCCCATTTACGACAAAGTAATATTTCTAAATGGTTCACAACCCCAATCAGACCAAATCACCACAACTCTGGCAGGCTCATTAATTATAGTTATAACACCACATGAGCCAAGCTAATTCCAGTTTCCCACTTCCGTATTGTCCACACCCTGTTGCTGTGTCTCTCGTTCTCAAGCTGTGACTACAAGCCGATTGTTACCATGCATGCACGAGGCAAAAAGTGGGGTTAAGCAATTTGTTCACTTTATCTGTCTGTCTGTCTCAAGATGTCAGTCTACGGTCGAGTAATTACTTAATTTAAATTTAATGTTATTTTTTGAATACTGCACAACACAAATGGTAAACCATCAATTAAACTGGATGTGACATTTGCCATTTCAGCCTGTAGTGTTTGAGGATCAGACCAGTCGTTGTATCGATTGAACAGGCTTGCGGATTGTGTCAAGTACCTGCTGAAAACTCAGATTGAGGAGGCAAGTGGTGTCCTTCCAGCGAATATGGATTATTTTGGAAAGTATAGGTTGTGAGCACTTCACAAATAAAAACTAATAATAATCTATCCAGGGAACATGGTAAAATAAGTTAAACAAAACGGTGACCAACCATCCCATGACTTTCGTGATTTGATTTACTCATTTAATGCTGAGTGCTCATCTGAATGTCAGTGTAATCTTCATATTCTTCTTTAACGGCCACAATTATTCGCACATTCTCGTGGGGTTGGCCAGGGGAAGTTTTAGTACAAGTCTTTCACGAACTGGCAGGCCAGGCTCTATCCATCTCTTCTATCCATTACTTCCATCCATCCATCCTTCTCTCCATCCGTCCGTTGATAAGAAATGGCAGGATTGGCACCGCACGACACCGTGGGGTGCAACACAGGCAGGTGGGGCCTGAGCTTTGTACATTGATCGATGTATTTTTGATTGTGTTGTGTGGAGTCACAGAGTCGGTACTTTTGCCAGGTATCACCAGAGCTTACAAACGAATATCCAAGCAGCTTGTAGAGCATGTGCCAAGTGGCTTAATCACTGAAGCAAACACTCAAACAAAATTGTTCATAAGGAACAGCCAGCTTGGCAAGTGATTAGAAATCGCCAATCGGTCATATTAAACACCATCCAGATGCCCGGAGTGTCAAACAATGTCCGAATGGGACAAATGAAAATGTATTTTTTAGCAGTCGTAACTGCTGTTAAGGTCAATTCCGCAGTTTAAATTTTGAAATTTGGCTCAGATGAAGATATTCTGGAGCTTATCTCATGTGCGGAAATAAAATAAAGGCATGAACACTGGCGTCTTCGGGCATTTATAACCATTGCGATGTATCCAGCGATTCGTAGGTATGAAGATGAGGCATTCGATGATTTGAATGAGGAAATTGAAAAAAACAATTTGAGAGCTTTATCGTTAAGAAACCATTGTGACCCATTTCAAGTCACGGCATTGTTGAGCAGGCCAATACAAAATGGTGAATTAAGACCCCAGTGAGGGAGAGCAGGCTGATAAAGGGGTTGACCAATGATGAAGCCTTGATAAAGAATAATTAAATTAATTAGAATAATTAATAGAATAATTAAATGATATAAGTTATCTTCAAAAGAGGTGTTTAAGTTAACCCAAACACCCAATATTCATTCATGCACTCCCTTGGAGGTCCCTTAGTATGCATACAAAGTTTCAGGCCATTAGGTTTCATGGTTATGGAGTTATGGAGAAGACATACCGACTGACTGTGACACACACTGACATTTATTGGTATCGATTATACATACTTAACCAAGTTTAGATTTAAATTCAGGAGGGTAGTGCTCATGCTGGGCATGGGTGTGCGATTGGAGCAAAAGAATAAGGAGGATGCAACAGCCCTTGCGTTACACACACACACACACACACACACACACACACACACACACACACACACACACACACACACACACACACACACACACACACACACACACACACACATATATATATATATATATATATATATATATATATATATATATTAATCGGCCCTCATTGCCTTTGTGGTGGCTGAGGCAATGTGGGCCGTGAAGGTGAGGAGCGATGAACGCAATCATACACAGTCGTGGGACTGCAGCCCAGCTTCATGGCCATAGAGTTCTCATCTGTTCTGTTCCCCTTCGTCATGGAAATCTGTTATTGGTGGAGCCATTGCAGGGATTGGTATTTCTGTCATCGCGTAAAAGTTTGCGTGTCCGCTCATCCCTATTCGTGTCTGTTGACGGCCTGGTTTGTTCCGTTTTGCTCTCATGTCCCGTCCATCCTTTTCCCCCATATTGTTTGGCAATATAGCCCATTTTAATGACAAGGAGCATTTTCCCACCTTTTGCCTCCCGAACACATGAACACCACCGATTTCTTAGGCTTAATTTGGTTGAACTTTGGGGAACGATAAGCTGGAATAATTTAACGCAGTCGTTAACACATTTCGGTAACTCACGATATACACCTGGCACAGATGGCACATGTTAACAGAGGCTGTCTGACATAACAATACTTCGAATATTTTGATGACGTACCATACTCCTTACAGAGCATTGGTGCTGCTGAAGTAGTTTCTTGGCAAGGTTTACATTGGGTGGTTTGCCATTGCCTTCCGAGCAATATTTAGGGAAGGAATTTGGAATTTGGCCAGGGCGCTGGCAAAAGCTCGTCGACTTCTCACAAAGGATACTGTGGAATCTTTAACGTTCACCAACTAATGCTGGCAGATGGGATACCCAGATTTACAGATAATCGAGGGATGCACACACATTGATGCCTCACCCTATCTTCGTAACACCAGGATGACAGTTTATAGCTTGCCTGATTTTCAAATCTAGAGGAGAGAGCTCAGAGGCAAGTGTGTATCCCTCTTGGCTCTTGGAGAGGGAGGGTGTGGGTGTGTAATGTTGTTCTCCCTGATACTGTCAGATTCATGTCTTTGAGGCAGAGATGCAAATTTATAGGACGAAATCAAAAATTATTTTGAAGTCATTATATTTGTGGAATATCCTCAAATATCCAAGCCTCATCATCAGCCCCAAACTGGGAAGGCAACGACAAACCACCGAGTATACCAAGAAATTGCTTCGGCAGCACCAACACTCTAACGTAGTACGGTACATCAGAATCATAATATGAGTTTTGATGATTGAAATTCACATAAGCTGAACTATCTCGTGAACTTGTTTACATCAACAGTTTATATTACTTTTTCCTCAGTTCAAAAATGACCTACTTGATTATATATATATATATATATATATATATATATATATATATATATATATATATATATATATATATATATATATATATATATATATATATATATATATATATATATATTAATATTGATAGGACTCAGAGAAGTACATGTCTTTGTCTTCCTGAGGGAGTGTTTGAGAAACTGGCAGAGCTAAAAACGCTGGACCTGAGATACAACCAGCTGTGGAGCTTTTACACCAAAACCAACTCGACATTGAAACATTTCCTTTTCTTTAACCACTAGGTCTGGTTCACATAACATAAACATAATTTGGTCACTAACCCCTCAAATGTTGGTTTTTCGGTAGTGTTTCTCAAGGTGTTTATTAGCATTATTACGTGAAGGATATCTTATATATGGAAGGATATTTATCAAGAAGGACATTGTGTTATTATTTGGTTTTGCATCTTTCACATCGATGCAATGCTGTTAAATTCTCTTTTTACATCATTTCAAATTTGGATTACAATAAATAAAACCGATTTTTTTAAAAAAGGTTTTAAATCTTTCAACATGCCAGAGGTTATTCAACCACTCCCTTCAACCACTTTTTGTACACCTAGTCGAGGCTCGGAGAAGAGCGAGAACACAGAACATACCAGAACAAAAACAAGAGTAAAATGTGTGTAGAAACACACACCAACAGCAAGGTAGAGGAACACAACAGAAAGATAATTGGAGGAAAAATGGGTGAGGGGAAGAATAAGAGCAAGGGGGAAGTGTGAAGAAAACACAGTTGGTGAACAAGTTGGACACAAGTTAAAACACAGAAAGAAGACGAAATAAAAACCGACGAGGCAGAAATAGGGCAAAAAACGAAAATGTGAATGAGAAAGGGGTGGGGGTCAAAACAATAACCTGAAAAAGAAGGGGGTAGGCTGGGAGGGTAAATGAAGGTAGAGACGATTATGACGATGCATGGGGAATGACCTGAGGTGGTGGTGAACAGCCATATTGAAATCCTGGAGAAAAGAATGTGATTGAAGAAACTGAGGAAGTTAGTTAAACAGGCAATGGAAAAGAGGAATAATTAGAATAAATGAGTGGAGATAAGCAGCGAGTCTGAACTGATTTTATATTTTAATTTTGAACTCAAGCAGGTTTTCTTCTTACAGCAATGACTTTTGGCATGTATTGTGGGCATTAAACTTCTCATCTCTTCTCTACAACCTATACATCTTTAAAGGATGTAATATATATGATAACCAAAACGGTGACATTTGACTCACATTATGTTGTTCATCATCTTTCTGATCGTTCATGTTTAGTAATGTTCAGAAGCATAATATTTGTGTTTATAAAACTTACAGTGGGTTGAAAAAGTCCGAGCCCAAGAGAAAATTTATTAAATTAGATGTGATGACAAATGCAATCATTATCTTCTTTCTCCAAAAAATAAAACTCAATTTGTGGTTTGTTTGTTTGTTTCTTTGAAAATGCTTCAAAAACTAAAAAACACTATTAAACTAAATCCAACCAAAGTTTGCATGTTGCCTAAGGGTACCCCAAGTATGGTTTATGTCTGGATAGCATATCTGGGAGTGGGGTTCAGGGTGGGGTGAAGACCCAAATTCTCTCGATGTAAATGTGTATTGTACAGTACCACAAGGTGGTATCTGGTATTACAAATCATTTTCTTGTGTAAAGAAAGCTTAAACAGCTCAATAATATTGTTGCGGGCCGGGTATCGGCTGCGAGCACGACCGCTAGGTGGAGCAGTAGGGTCGACTCCACTGAACACCCGGAATCTAGATCGTACCTTTCGGAAAACTCCGAGGGTACGGGTCCCTTACCGGACCGTGAATCGTCAATAATTCCACCAGGTGGTACAGGGATATTTGCCAATCTTCAAAATACCGAGAAATCCACGTGGCGAGTTACCGAGTATTCACACCCTCGACGGCACTCGTACGAGTCGAGCCGTTAGTGTGCCCGACCTGTGCGCAACCCGAGCGGATGGTTGCCGAAGTCCCGTCGGTCCAAATGTACATTTACAGCGGCAACAGCCTTTGTAATTCAGCAACAGGTGCCATGCTAAGCCAATGGAAGAAACACAGCAACGAACTGATACATTTAGCAAATGTATTTATTTATAATGGGGGAAAGGGGGGAGCACGCAAGAAGCAGAGTTATCCGACTATAGAGATGCAAGAATGTACAGCAAAGAGCACTTAAACAATTCCTACGTACAGACGGGTCCACCGACAGACACACACACACACACACACACACACACACACACACACACACACACACACACACACACACACACACACACACACACACACACACACACACACACACACATCCAGAAGGACATGGACCTGTCCATCTCGTGTGGTTCGGCTGACACGGGCGAAACAGGTCAGCGTCGAGATGCGATGATAGAATCCAGAGCTCTCTTCAGCGCTCGTCCCGGCAACCAAAACTCTCCTCTGTATCCCAAACTGTCGAGAAGGCAGGAGGGTTCTCTACCACTTCTCCAAGTCTATGAGTTGAACGTCAAAGCGAGGGCTGATAACTCCACACTCGTTCAACCTGCCCGTCTGATTTACCACAACCTTGCCTGCTCGATGGTCAACAATCTCAAAAGCTCTCTAGTTCACCGACAGAGAGACGGCGCGCAACCGACTTGCGGTTCTTGTGGAGGACGAATCTCTCCTCGTCCGATCGCGCCGCGACCTTATTCACCCTTCTCCAGGGGGAGGAGGGGATGCCTCCACCCTCCCCGCTCTCCCTCACTGGGTGGTTTTGGCGCACAGAATCGCTCGTCGCCCTGTCATTGGCCAAAACGAGCGGCAAGTCCGTTGATTGGCCCGGGGCGTGGTGATGTTACACGAACCGCCTTTCCCACCGTCGCAGGGTCCAATTGGCTGAGCCGCGGCCACCTCACTCGTCGCACGCTGATTGTTTGAGGGCCGCCGCAAGGCTCCTCCTTGAACTCCGTCCACCATGGCATCGGCCAGAGCGAAGTGAAGGTGAGGGTGATGCTGGCGTTGTTGTAGTTGATGTTGGTGGTGTAAAAATAAAAGAAAACCCTGACTATCAAAGTAACTTTGCAGCGGATGTACATTTAATTACCCATTAGACACGGGACGGGGACCCTAACTAAAAACACATACTTACCGATATAACTGTTATATAGGACCTGTATGTTGAGTGCTCATGGCTTCCAGATTCGCAACAATATGTACTACGGTGATGTTGAAATCTGAGTAAAAATAATTTTTAAAATTTCCAAAATGTTTCATTCCACATAATTTAAGCAGAGGTTTAAAACAAAGAATCCAAAACTGACCTTTGCAGCAAAGCAGAAGTTAATTTTGCTCATGCCATATACAAACAACAAGGATGGTTAATGACGGTTTTGTTAGCTGACTTCCAAGCAGATGGAAGATGACCATGGGCAAATAGAGTGAACAGAGCAGAATGTTTGTGAAGTACAACATGTTGTCTTCTGATTAAATCAGTCAGCAAAGTGACGGTACATTTGCAAGTCATATATACATTCTTAAAGATATAGTAATACTTATTACAATAGAAAAGATCAAATTTGTCTTTACATATGTGGATTCAACAATTATTGATTATAATCAGTGCGATACCCTTTTACCTTGAGAACTGCCTCAACTCAATCTGGCACTGAATTAATTATTTTATGGATTATGCTTGAGTCAATCTTTTCCCAAATGTTTTGTAATACATTCTTGAGCACAATCAGTGCACACATAATTTTTAGCTTTTTCTCTAATGCATTAACCATCCATTTCTTACCTCCACCACCGAAGGTGGAAGGAGGTTATGTTTTCACCCCTGTCTTTCTGTTTGTTTCTTGGCCAAAAATACTTTTTTGGCAACTATGTTGGTCTGTAGCATTTGTCTGTTTGTCTGTCTGTGTCACACGATTTTTGGCCACAGTTTAAGCAATCGTTCTGAATTTTTTTGTGTTTGTAGTTGACCAGCCAAGGACAGCAACACTTAATATTGATGAAAATCCAGATCCAGACGAATCCAGATCCAGATCTGAGAATTTTTTAAGTGATTCTTAACCATTGAGAGAGAGGGGGCCGAAAACGATAAATAGCACGACATCTCAAAAAGTTATGGATGGATTCTGAATAAACTTGGTGGACCGGTTGGGTGTGTGGCAAGGCCGAATTGATTAAATTTTGGTGAACATCCGAATCCGGATCCGGATCCGAGAATTCTTCAAGTGATTCTTCACCATTGTGAGATAGGGCTAAAATCATATCTTGCACGATATTTCAAAAAGTTAAAGATGGACAAAAGATTGGCTCGGTAACAAGAACAAGTTCATTAAATTTTAATTCAGGTCCGAATTAGCCTATCCAGATCTGGCCTATCGGTGGGATACAAAACGTAAACTAATCAGCATGCTGGAGGTATGCGCTCTACCGAGTGTCCTTCTAGTAGAATAATGTAGAATAGAATAAATTTATACTACATGCCTGGTGTTGGCGCAGTGGTTAGGGCAGCGGCTTGGGATCCAAAAGGTCCTGAGTTCAAGCCCCGTTGGACCACTGAATTAATACACCAGGGGGTTGACTCAGCCTGTCATCCTTCCGAGGTTGGCGAAATGAGTACCAGTGTACTGGGCCGGTGTATACCCCGGTTAAAATAGGTGTACCATATCCCTGTGTCGTAAGAGGCGACCAGGGTTGTGTCAGGAAGGGCATCCGGCGTAAAACATGTGCCAAATCACTATGCGGATCATACGGATGATCTGCTGTGGCGACCCACAACGGGAGCAGCTGAAAGAAGAAGAAGAATAAGAAGAAGAAGAAGAAATTTATACTACAGTTGAATAAATGAAACAATATGAATAAATATCATTAATATTGTGAAAAATTGCTTTTGGGATGAAAGAGATTGAAATTGATTGAAGTGGACTCAGACTTTTGTACCCAAGGAACATAGAATTTCAACGGGTTGAGAAGTTTGCCAAATTTTTTGCAAACATGCTGATCAAGGCTCTCGAAGAACAACTTGCCAGAAAGATTACAGCCAGGATATTGAATACTGTGAAGGTGAATGAACAATGAACATTCAGTAAATATGAAGTGATCAAAGAAGACAAAGGAAATAAAAATGTAGTTGACTTTTGTGGGGGGGGGGGGTTTGGAAATCACTTAAAACATGTAGAAATGCAAAAAAAAAAAAGTCGCAATTTTGTTTAAAAAAAGTTGCAAAAATTTTTTTTTTCTCCAACAATTATTTTTTTTGGGGGGGGGGGGTTGGAAATCACTGAAAGCATGAAGAAATGCAAAAAAAACATTTTTTTTTCTAATTCTTTTTTTTGGGGGGGGGGGGTTGGAAATCACTGAAAACATGTCAGGTCAGGTATGGGAGCATGTGCCAGAACAGCGCGTCGCTGCGTCCACTTTCCACCGGTACTCCAGGGGCCTCCGTCTGGCCATCCCCCAGGCAGATGCCAGGCCCATCGCCATCTCCTTGAGATGATGGTCAACCTGCTGCAACCACGAGGCATGTGGTCGGCCCACTGGCCTTCTCCACTCATGAGACTCCCTCGCTGAGAGAATCTGGTGAGCAGGATCAGCGTCAGGAAAACGAGCCACATGTCCATACAGCCGCAACTGACGCTCACGGACGATGCAGGTAACAAATCTCATCCGAGTCTCTCTCAGCAACCGCTCGTTGGACACAAAATCCGACCAGCGATAGCCAAGGATTCTGTGAAGAGACCTGGTACGAAAGGAATTAAGTCTCCGTCTCAGATCCTTGGTCAGAGTCCAAGTCTCACATCCATAGAGCAAGACTGGAAGCACGAAGGACCTGAAGACTCGGACTTTCGTCCTCCCGCACAGGTACCGGCAGCGCCACACCCCATGATCCAGTGAATCCATGACTCCCCAGGCCCGACCCAGACGTCTATTGACCTCTGACTCACAGCCAGCAGAGACATGAATATCACTGCCAAGGTAAGTGAATCTCTCCACGACCTCAACATCCTCACCACAAACAGACACAGACAGGACAGCAGCATCCAAGATGTCACCGAAAGCCTGGATCTTAGTTTTGACCCAAGAAACCTGTAATCCCAGCGGCTCCGACTCCTCATTCAGCACCTCGAGGGCCCCAAAAAGGATATCTAAAGTCTCCACAAAGATGACTGCATCATCTGCAAAATCAACGTGCGATCTTGACATTCCCAAACGATGCACCGCAGGTTGATCTCTCTGACATCCTCCCTAAAATCCAGTCCATACAAGTGCTGAAAGGTGTGGGGGCCAGTACACACCCCTGACGAACTCCAGTAACAACTGGAAATAAGTCAGAGATGGTACCACCACACTTCACAGCACTCGCAGTACCAAAGTAGAGTTCAGACATCAGATCGATCAGTTTTGGTGGCACCCCATGAAGACCAAGAATCTTCCAGAGGACATCCCGATTCACTGAATCGAACGCTTTACAGAGATCAACATAGGCTGCAAGCAGCCCCTGCCGAAACTCTCGGCTGCGTTCGGTGAGGACACGAAGTGCAAGGATACGGTCAATCGTTGACCTCTTTGGTGTAAAGCCTGACTGCTCTGGACGCTGGTGCTCAAGCAAATGGTGGCGAACCCCATCAATAATTATCCGAGCAAAGACCTTGCCCGGCACTGAGAGGAGCGTCACCCCTCGGTAGTTGTTGCAGTGTTGGCGATCACCCTTCCCTTTCCAGAGAGGGACAACAAGGCCCCTCTTCCAATCAGTTGGGATGATGCCTGTGTTCCAGGCAGAGCACAAAACTGCATTCAACAACACGAGTGCAACATTTCCACCAGCCTTGAGAAGTTCAGCATGGATGCCACAGATCCCTGGAGCTTTGCCCCGTTTCAACTGGTTCACCGCAGCCCGTGTTTCCACAAGCGAAGGTGGACCACAGTTGATTCGAGGGTCAGCAACAGGGATTGTAACACCCTTGACATCCAACTCGACAGCTGGGGGATCAGCCTGGTACAACGGCTCAAAGTAACCGGCCCAGCGGGCCTTCACTTCAGACTCCTCTGTTAAGAGCCTACCACTCTCTGCTCTAACTGCAGTGCTCCGAGCAATGGGCTTGGATGAACGCAATGCACGAATTCCCCTGTAAGCGGGACTAGAATCAGCTGTCCACAGGTGATGCTCTGCCCCCTCACAGATTCCTCGCACATATGCCTCCTTGTCCACCCTCAGTGCACGTACAGTTTCACGCCTCAGCTCCCTGAACAGCTCAGCTCTGCCATTCAGCCAGGCCCTGCGACTCTGTTCAATGGTATCCAGTGTCCCTTGAGAGACAAAATTCTTCTTTGCCCTGCGGTGAGTTCCAAGACATCCACCGGCAACAACAAGGACGGTGGTCTTGAAGGCGCTCCACAACTCTTCAGGACCCCCCAAAGCACACAGACCCCCCAAGTGTCCACTCAGCCTGTTCGCAAACTCCTCAGCTACTCTCTCATCCCTGAGCTTGCCAACATCCAGCCTTGGCTGGGATGGTACCATTCTCCAGGATTTAAGGTGCAGCTTTAGAGTTGCAACAACAAGCCTGTGGTCAGTATTTTTTTTTTTTTTTTTTTTTGTATACCTTGGTCGAGGCTCGTATGAGAGCGAACACACAACTCACAGCAAGGAGGCATGAGACAAGAGGGGCGGGAGTGGAAGGGACAAAACAGTGGGGAACAGACACATTAGGTGAACTGTGGAAGGGAGAGGGATGGGGATGGGACGGGGAACATGGCGAAGAGAAGATGGACATTTCAGGGACTTTCAGGAAGGAAAGCAGGAGAAATGAAGGAAGTGGGCTTGGGTGGATTATCGGGGGTAGAAAAGATCGAGGATTTGGATGGGGGAAGATAAGAGGTGGTGGTGAACAGCTGTTTTGAAAGCCTGGAGGGAAGAATGGGAAAGAATAGAGTGAGGAAGTTTATTCCAAAGGCGGGAAAAAAGAGGAATGAAAGAGTGAAGATGAGCAGTGATTCGTGATTTTGGTAGTTTTACCAGAAGGGGGTTGTTGGCGGACCTTGAGCGTCCTGTGGAAATGTGGTGGGGACAAATCGCAGAGAGAGCAGGGAGGCAAGGCTGGAGAGGAGTCGGTAGAAGACAGAAAGACCACCGACCAACCTGCGGTGATTGAGTGAGAGGCCCAAAGACTCAGCTTCATTGCGGGAGATGCCGATGATCTTAAAAGCCCTGGTTTCGACAGCGTGAAGCCGAGAAAGGTGGGAGGCAGGAGCACCAGCCCAGAGGGGAGAGCAGTACTTCATCTAATCAGGCTACGGACAAAAGCTTTGTAAGTGGTCAGGAGCTCAAGAGGGCCGAGTATTGAGGAACAAAGCACAGTCACAGTATAGAGGAACTGAGCACTCCGGTAGACCCTACAGTTCTGGATCATCCTCCAACGACTGTCAATGAGGACATGGTCAATCTCCTTTGCCACACCGCCAGCGTCGGAATACCAAGTCCAGCGATGAGCTTGTGGGCGCTGAAACCATGAAACAGCCACCCTAAGTCCATGACTCTTGCAAAGTCAAGGAACTTAGTGCTATTCTGGTTCATAGTTCCTGACCCATGGGGACCAACACACACCTCATAACCATCCCTATCAGTCCCAGTCGATGCATTGAAATCCCCCAAGACTAGAAGTGTATCTCGTCTGGGGGCACTGATCAACCACAGACTCCAGCGTGGCGAAGAATGCATCCCTCACGGCGAGGTCACTCGCCTCAGTCGGAGCATAAACAGAGACCAGGGAAATGACACCTGAGTGACGAATCCTTCATCTCATAATACGCTCGTTGACCGTGTTACCTCAATTATCATTGGGGTCAGCTTATTGGACACAGCTACAGCAACTCCTTGGGTATGGTAACCATCAGAGCGACCAGACCAATAGTAGGTGTAACCACCCACCATTATCTCGCCATCATCCGGTCTCCGAACCTCAGAGAGAGCTGCAATCCCGATGTCCAAACGCTTGAGCTCAGATGATAACAGAGACAGGTGATCATCCTCTCTTAGGGATAGGACATTCCAGGCACCCACCCGAAGGGACCGCCTCAGGTTAACCCAAGGAGACCGCCGTCTGGTGGACGACACCTCAGCACCACTCCGACACACAATCCCGCAATCTGACCCAGGGATGTTACCCCGTGGTTTCCCTCCTATCATTAAAGATTGGGGGTCCCGAAGGCTTTGCCCCAATCCCGTCATCCGGTGAGCTGCCCTGCGAAGGGAATCTGCACAGGAGGTACTCCCACGGAGTGGGTTTTCAGATTTTT
>NC_140962.1:40408387-40468387 GCF_056783735.1 Eptatretus burgeri
ACCCAAAACCTGCTCTTTAAAATATCTTCGGAATCTTTTTTTCTCGAAAAACAAATGTCTTTTTATTTCATTTTATTGCTTCCAATCTTGCAATCTGAATTAAAATGATAAACACTTGATTGTACAAAATGTAATTTCATGTTCTGGATTCCCTGGGTGATAACCAGCTGCAGAGGCTGCCCAATGGGGTTTTTGATAAGTTAACTTCACTGAACGATCTACGCCTGCATAATAACCAGCTGTGGAATTTCTTCCTGGAACAATCATCTGACAAAAACAAGACCGATTTTATGATTGAAACAATACCATACTAGTGTGACCAAAACAATGTCAAAGTATGACAAAAACAAATGCTTTGATTGGTTATTATTGAAAAACAAACTTATTCGGAATAAAAGTTGTTATTTCTCGGTTACCATATCTTGTTTTTTCATTCTTTGTATACATAGGTCGAGGCTCGTGGAGGAGCTAGTACTAGTACACTGAACGGATCAGGACATAACAGGACAAAACGAACAGTTGGGAGAGGGGGTAAACAAGAACAGCAGAGTTGAAGGCCAAGATAGAGGCAGACTTAGACAATCAATATGTGTGAGGAGGATGGGGGTCAGGAGGGGATGCATGGAGTGGGAAATATGGATACAGAAGAAAACTCACAGGAAGTAAAACTGGAAATTTGGAAGAAGGGATTGGGTTCGGGAATATCGAGGGTAGAAAAGGTCATGGTTTTGGATCGGGGACGATCTGAGATGGTAATGAACAGCTGTTTTGAAGACCTGGTGGGAAGAATGAGATTCAAAAGAATGTATGGGATGGACACCATGAATACAGAAGGAAACTCTCAGGAAGGAAAACTGGAAACTTGGAAGGAGGGATTGGGGTCGGGGTTAACGAGGGTAGAAATCGTCATGGTTTTGGCTTGGGGATGATCTGAGATGGTAATGAACAGCTGTCTTGAAGACCTGGAGGGAATGATAAGATTGAAGAGAATGTGGAATTGGTTCGAGAGGTGGGGAAAAAGAGGAACGAATGTGTGGAGGTGAGCAGTGATCCTGAATTGAGGTAGTTTTACCAGAAGGGGGTTGATGTTAGACAAGAAGAAAGGAGATGGAACATGCACCTTGCAGAAACAAAGCACTGAAACAGCAGAGGGTGCAAGACCAAAGTGTAAGATTTGTTAGGATTGAAAGACATATTCCAAGTGTTTGACTATCTTGGGATTTTGTCAAGGTCTGGAGAGAAGGAAGAGGCTGGGAAAACTAAAGTTAAAGTTCAGGGAAAACTGAAGAAGAGGTATTTTTCTTCTCATGGACTTTTTTTTTCTTTTAAATGTAGGATTGGCATCGAACAAGCAAAATTGACAGAATGATAAACATTCAAGAATTTGCTCATATTATGTGTTGTCAAATGTTTAATATGTAAAAGCGCAATTAAACCCAGAGCTTTGAATAAAGTCCATGAGTATAAAAATACATTTTCTTTAATTTGCTCTGAAATTTGGCTTTTAATGTCATTGTATGTTAAGAGATATTGAACAATCAAGATCACGAATCCACATATACACTGTTCGCTGCCATTGGGCTATCGCGAGAGTGAGGTTTGTAAGAATGTGAGGTCACAGTGCCAGGTCACAGGTCCCAAAGTTAACGAAGGCCATAGCCACACTGCACGCATCGGATCTTTGGAGGCAGCATTCTCTCCTCGTCTCTATTCGTTTGGCCGCAGCTCCTCATTGCCATATCTCTTTGTTTCGTCATCATGCATTGCAGGAGGACTGTGCTGGAAACGAGGATGTCACCTCCAATACCCTCGCATCCACCATGACCTCAATGCCATCTACCAACTCTCTGCTGCACCAGCCTGTACAGGCCATAACAGACCGAAATTCAGCTGGTGCCTTGCTCAAGCCTTCAATCATTCCCCACTGTTGAGCAAGTCCCAGTATTTTTATTTGGTACCAGAGTGGGTTATACAGGGTGTGTCAATAAAAGGTTAACCACTTCAAATGACCTTTGTACTTTTAGTCATTACCTTAATTTTTTTATTTGT
This sequence comes from Eptatretus burgeri, assembly GCF_056783735.1. NCBI lineage: Eukaryota > Metazoa > Chordata > Myxini > Myxiniformes > Myxinidae > Eptatretus > Eptatretus burgeri. The sequence goes on from NC_140962.1 coordinate 40,410,437, forward strand.
TTGTTTGGCAGGAGTGATCAATGATCTTTGGAGAAGTCATTCAAACATAACGAAAGACTTCTCTGGAAAAAAATGACGTTTTCAATGGAGCAAAGAGTAAACATTGTCAAGTGGTATTTTGAGACTAAATCAATTGCTTCCGTCCAGACGAGGTTCTGTACTGAGTATGGAGTGCATCCCAGAAACAAGCCAAGCAAGCCACCGATTTGGAAACTTGTAAAAAGTTCAAAAGTGAAGGGACGATTCTCAACATTAACAAGGGAAGGTCCAGTCGCCCAAGAAGTGTACGGTGTGAAGGAAACATGGAACGAGTTTGTGAGTCAGTCATGCAAACTCCGAAGAAATTGTATTGAGTCCGAAGAAACCAGCTCCGTCGGGAGCATGAACAAACGCTTCCAGGATAAGGGAAGAAATGAGTGCGATGACCCAGGCAGAGAGAGAATGATCGTGTGCCATGATCAGGACCTCGATAGCTCGAGGCAAAATAAGAAAAAGACAGCATGGCAACCAGGACCAAGGTAGCTCGGGAGCGATGACAGAGAGGGAGAGGGAATCAGCATGCCGAGTGCAGCTTTATAGCCCTGGGGACAAGCGGGGCCAAAGAGCTACATGTCAGATACCCTGAGGCGGCCTGGAACCAGCCATCGGGCCATGTCAGACCCCACAAGCCGCCCCCCCCCATGCCAGCCATTGGAGGGTTTCCCTCCAGTCCCGCCCATTCTGCCGCTCGGTAAGATATCCAGTCATTTGGTCCTTCAGGCTGTTGTCATAAACAGAATGCCGCACTCAACATGGGGTGAATCTCTTCTACCCCCATGCTCCTGGGACGAACCCCAAATGTCCAACAATGTTCATGGCACAAAGCCAGGGAATGGGTCAATCATTTCAGGGAGGCTGCGTCATGTCTTGGTTTGTTTGCCAGTCATTTTGGGTGGAGGAGAATAAACGGGGGAAACGAAATACAGTTCAGGGGGAGACGGCAATAAATTACATTACAGGGTAGACATCCATAGAAACGAACAGACAAACAAAGACTTTGTAGGGCTTTAAACAATAGAGGGGAATGGGAGAATTTTGCACACATTCTCGAAAGCTGGTGTACGTAGCACACATTGAACACCAGGGCAGTAAAACATGCACACGTCATCACGCACTGATGTCTCTATTCTCCAAACGGGTTGATAGGGGGTGCTAACGACCGAACCCAAAACATTTAATTAAAACATAACTTCCTTCACCTTCGGTGGTATAATAACCCCTTTAGGGAAGGCGCTATTCTTAACGTCCATTACAGAGATAACTATTCTAAAAGTGGACGTGCGGTTTAATTTCAGCATGTGGTTTATAAAACCGCAACAACATATTTAAATATCAGATTAAGTCAGCACTAATTTCTGGGTTTAATTGTGCTTTAATTCAAGTGATGACCCAAAAGTGATTTCACCCATTTACTATTCAATTACTCTCCAAATCAAATACTTTTTAAATGTTGTTCAGAAAATGCTCGTTGTTCCTCACCAGTTGCAGTACCCTTCTCATAAAAATGGACAGCATTATATCTGGAATCACAAATTATAATTCAATGTTGAGTTAGATTCAAATGTCAATTCTCTATAACTAAGGGCCGAACAACAAAAAAAGAATAATAATAAAAATCACAACTTAATTTGTATAGACCTACACAAACAATGACTATGCACCATATTATTTGGTATTCAGAACAACAAAATCCATGCAATAAATAACCCTAATTAGTGTACCAAATAAATACCAGCTGGAGCAATAAAACTGAACAAAGTCAGTGGCACGGTTTCGAAGGGAATACTCTGCAGCTGGTTTTCGTGCAAGTACAGCTTCTGCAATTGGGAAAGCTTGTCAAACACTCCATCAGGAAGACTCTTTAACTGGTTGCGACTCAGGTTCTCATTGAAATAACTGTCTTTACTATTACAAGTTATGAAAAATTGAAAATATACTGTAAATCTGTTCTTTTTCCATGTGAATCAAGTCTTTCATACATGACAGCCACAGATGGATGAAATTCGTCAGATAATTGGACAGCGGTTGTGTCAATGTGCTTGTACTCATGCCTTTTAGAATTTGTCATTAGCTGTTAAAACTGTCGAAAGTATAACCACTCTGAGACTACTCTGTTGTCCAACAAGCAAGGCCTTGGACCTGCTCTAAACTGGGAGAAAAAGTTTATATTACTAATAGTGACTGTTAATAATTTATCCATATGACCCATGTAGTTATGACGACTTGAATCGTAAGGTCATGTCCACAAGCAATAAACAATCGTGAAGTGATTTCAAAACTTTTGTACCCACAAGGCATCTTGTGCTGTCCACACTAAACTGGAGGATGTTGGCTGAAACCTGTAAGCCAATTGGGACTTAGAATGCTTTATCATATTGCACACTCGTAGTCAATGACAATATCAAATAAAAAGAATAAATCGCATTAATGTACTCATGATAATCATCCTTTTATAACAGCCCCAATCATTCCCTCCTTATAGCATCAGTTGGGAAGGTTTAGGCCCAAATCTTTCATGAACATGCTGTGCAAGGCCTTACGTTCTGACATAAGACTATTCTTGTATAATTCAAGCATGGGGGAGAGGGGGAAAGTTGTCATCCGAGTTGTTCTTGCGAATACCTTTGGATAGCTTCAATGTGATGTTGTATTCTATAATATTTCTGAAGACGCATTTAAATTTAGTCACAATCACCGACTTGAAATTCTGGATAAAGCATATTTAGAATGCTGCCTGTTTGGAGTGGTCTTTTCACGATTCGATTAATGAACCAGAAATCGCAGAAACAGATTCCAATATTCCTTTGGTTTATTTATGTTTAACGTATGGCTCCATGATAAACTGACTGAGGTATTATGAAGAACTAGTGTTCCAGGTGAAGGCAAGTGTCGATCTGCATTGGTGGACAGGTATATCGATGGATAAAAATAACAGAACTTTGATCGAGGTATTGTCACCACTTTTGGAAGCAAAGAGAAGCTGATGATTTGGGGATTAACTCTTCGTCAGAGCAAAAGAAAGCAGAACGCACGATTTTCTTTTGCTTCGATGATGGATTAATTCCAGAAATGTCAGCTCCTCTTCCTTCCCATGACAGTTCGAATACCTCGGTCAGCATTCTGTTTATTTCAACTATTGATCGAGTTATTGTTCTATAAGCACATGTATAACAAGGCAATCAAATGCTATCCTATTTTAACAACAATTTTAAAAGGATGTAACTTGGGCCATTATTTACTTTTATTATTTGATGTTCTTCTCATCACCTGAGGGAGAACCAGCTGCAGAGACTGCCAGAGGGAGTGTTTGACAAGCTCACTGAACTGAAAACCCTGAACCTGGAAATCAACCAGCTGTGGAGTGTTTCGGTAAGCTTCCTGCCATTGCAAAATATAACTAAATGTCTTTCATTTAAAAACACAACACCAACAGTTGATAAATAGATTGTGTCTTCGGGTTTAAATTTACATCTGTGACATCATGGTGGTGGCTGTGAAGGTAGGATGATGGGAGCAGTCCAGGTTCGGCATGGTGAATTGAAAATTTGTATGAAGGTATTGCAAATCAATTTGCACAAACTATAACTTGGTATTGCTATAACTCAAACAATGTTTGCAAACCGCCTCGTGCGGTCTTCACCGACCCGCACTTGTGTTTGTAGTTGACCAGCCAAGGACAGCAACACTTAATATCGATGAAAATCTGAATCCAGATCCAGATCTGAGAATTTTTAAAGTGATTCTTAACCATTGAGAGAGAGGGGGCCGAAAACGATAAATAGCACGACATCTCAAAAAGTTATGGATGGATTCTGAATAAACTTTGTGGACCGGTTGGGTGTGTGGCAAGGCCGAATTGATTAAATTTTGGTGAACATCCGAATCCGGATCCGGATCCGAGAATTCTTCAAGTGATTCTTCACCATTGTGAGATAGGGCTAAAATCATATCTTGCACGATATTTCAAAAAGTTAAATAAAGATGGACTCGGCCGAAACTTGGTGGATGAGTTGGCTCGGTAACAAGAACAAATTCATTAAATTTTAATTCAGGTCCGAATCCAGATCTGGCCTATCGGTGGGATACAAAACGTAAACTAATCAGCATGGTGGAGGTATGCGCTCTACCGAGTTCCTTCTCGTAGAATAATGTAGAATAGAATAAATTTATACTACAGTTGAATAAATGAAACAATATGAATAGATATCATTAATATTGTGAAAAATTGCTTTTGGGATGAAAGAGATTGAAATTGATTGAAGTGGACTCAGACTTTTGTACCCAAGAAACATAGAATTTCAACAGGTTGAGAAGTTTGCCAAATTTTTTGCAAACATGCTGATCAAGGCTCTCGAAGAACAACTTGCCAGAAAGATTACAGCCAGGATATTGAATACTGTGAAGGTGAATGAACAACGAACATTCAGTAAATATGAAGTGATCAAAGAAGACAAAGGAAATAAAAATGTAGTTGACTTAACTTGGTTAAACATACATATGCCGATTGTTGTTACATGTACGAGGTGTGAATCAATGTTCAGCGAGTGTATCAGCAACTTCGAAACCCCTCTCCTGTGGGATGTAGCCCCACAAACTTCACAGCTGTGATGGGCTAACTTTGTCTTCGAGGGGGCTATTTTCCTGTGTTCTCTACATCCTCAGTCGATACTGTCTAAATGGCAGAAAGGATATGTCTTCACATAATACAACAAGAGGGGGAGCACTCGGGAGAGTGCAAAACCTCCGCCGCCAATACTGCTGGGTCACTCAAGTGAACCTTATATCTTATTCGTTAAATATGTCAACAGTGCTGACAGTTATAGTTCTTTTCTCCAACATTTTTTTTTTTTGGGGGGGGGGGGGTTGGAAATTACTGACAACATGTAGAAATGCAAAAAAAAGAAATCGAAATTTTGTTGAAAAAAAGTTGCAAAAATTTTTTTTTTCTCCAACAATTTTTTTATGGGGGGGGGGGGTTGCAAATCACTGAAAACATGTAGAAATGCAAAAAAAAAAATTTTTTTTTTCTAAATTTTTTTTGGGGGGGGGGGGTTGGAAATCACTTAAAACACGTCAGGTCAGGTATGGGAGCATGTGCCAGAACAGCGCGTCGCTGCGTCCACTTTCCACCGGTACTCCAGGGGCCTCCGTCTGGCCATCCCCCAGGCAGATGCCAGGCCCATCCCCATCTCCTTGAGATGATGGTCAACCTGCTGCAACCACGAGGCATGTGGTCGGCCCACTGGCCTTCTCCACTCATGAGACTCCCTCGCTGAGAGAATCTGGTGAGCAGGATCAGAGTCAGGAAAACGAGCCACATGTCCATACAGCCGCAACTGACGCTCATGGACGATGCAGCTAACAAATCTCATCCGAGTCTCTCTCAGCAACCGCTCGTTGGACACAAAATCCGACCAGCGATAGCCAAGGATTCTCTGAAGAGACCTGGTACGAAAGGAATTAAGTCTCCGTCTCAGATCCTTGGTCAGAGTCCAAGTCTCACATCCATAGAGCAAGACTGGAAGCACGAAGGACCTGAAGACTCGGACTTTCGTCCTCCCGCACAGGTACCGGCAGCGCCACACCCCATGATCCAGTGAATCCATGACTCCCCAGGCCCGACCCAGACGTCTATTGACCTCTGACTCACAGCCAGCAGAGACATGAATATCACTGCCAAGGTAAGTGAATCTCTCCACGACCTCAACATCCTCAACACAAACAGACACAGACAGGACAGCAGCATCCAAGATGTCACCGAAAGCCTGGATCTTAGTTTTGACCCAAGAAACCCGTAATTCCAGCGGCTCCGACTCCTCATTCAGCACCTCGAGGGCCCCCAAAAGGATGTCCAAAGTCTCCGCAAAGATGACTGCATCATCTGTGAAATCAAGGTCCGAGAACTTGACATTCCCAAACGATGCACCGCAGCTTGATCTCTCTGACATCCTCCCTAAAATGCAGTCCATACAAGTGCTGAAAAGTGTGGGGGCCAGTACACACCCCAGACAAACTCCAGTAACAACTGGAAATAAGTCAGAGATGGTACCACCACACTTCACAGCACTCGCAGTACCAGAGTAGAGTTCAGACATCAGATCGATCAGTTTTGGTGGCACCCCATGAAGACCAAGAATCTTCCAGAGGACATCCCGATTCAATGAATCGAACGCTTTACAGAGATCAACATAGGCTGCAAGCAGCCCCTGCCGAAACTCTCACCTGCGTTCGGTGAGGACACGAAGTGCAAGGATACGGTCAATCGTTGACCTCTTTGGTGTAAAGCCTGACTGCTCTGGACGCTGGTGCTCAAGCAGATGGTGGCGAACCCCATCAAGAATTATCCGAGCAAAGACCTTGCCCGGCACTGAGAGCAGCGTCACTCCTCGGTAGTTGTTGCAGTCTTGGCGATCACCCTTCCCTTTCCAGCGAGGGACAACAAGGCCCCTCTTCCAATCAGTTGGGATGATGCCTGTGTTCCAGGCAGAGCACAAAACTGCATTCAACAACACGAGTGCAGCATTTCCACCAGCCTTGAGAAGTTCAGTATGGATGCCACATATCCCTGGAGCTTTGCCCCGTTTCAACTGGTTCACCGCAGCCCGTGTTTCCACAAGCGAAGGTGGACCACAGTTGATTCGAGGGTCAGCAACAGGGATTGTAACACCCTTGACGTCCAACTCGACAGCTGGAGGATCAGCCTGGTACAACCGCTCAAAGTAACCGGCCCAGCGGGCCTTCACTTCAGACTCCTCTATCAAGAGCCTACCACTCTCTGCTCTAACTGCAGTGCTCCGAGCAATGGGCTTGGATGAACGCAATGCGCGAATTCCCCTGGAAGCGGGACGAGAATCAGCTGTCCACAGGTGATGCTCTACCCCCTCACAGATTCCTCGCACATAGGCCTCCTTGTCCACCCTCAGTGCACGTACAGTTTCACGCCTCAGCTCCCTGAACAGCTCAGCTCTGCCATTCAGCCAGGCCCTGCGACTCTGGTCAATGGTATCCGGTGTCCCTTGAGAGACAAAATTCTTCTTTGCCCTGCGGTGAGTTCCAAGACATCCACCGGCAACATCAAGGACGGTGGTCTCTAAGGCACTCCACAACTCTTCAGGACCCCCCAAAGCACACAGACCCCCCAAGTGTCCACTCAGCCTGTTCGCAAACTCCTCAGCTACTCTCTCATCCCTGAGCTTGCCAACATCCAGCCTCGGCTGGGATGGTACCATTCTCCAGGATTTAAGGTGCAGCTTTAGAGTTGCAACAACAAGCCTGTGGTCAGTATTGAGGAACTGAGCACTCCGCTAGACCCTGCAGTTCTGGATCATCCTCCAACGACCGTCAATGAGGACATGGTCAATCTCCTTTGCCACACCGCCAGCGTTGGAATACCAAGTCCAGCGATGAGCTTGTGGGCGCTGAAACTATGAACCAGCCACCCTAAGTCCATGACTTCTTGCAAAGTCAAGGAACTTAGTGCTATTCTGGTTCATAGTTCCTGACCCATGGGGACCAACACACACCTCATAACCATCCCTATCAGTTCCAGTCGATGCATTGAAATCCCCCAAGACTAGAAGTGTATCTCGTCTGGGGCACTGATCAACCACAGACTCGAGCGTGGCGAAGAATGCGTCCCTCACGGCGAGGTCACTCGCCTCAGTCGGAGCATAAACAGAGACCAGGGAAATGACACCTAAGGGGTGACAAATCCTTAATCTCATAATACGCTCGTTGACCGGTGTTACCTCAATTATCATTGGGGTCAGCTTATTGGACACAGCAACAGCAACTCCTTGGGTATGGTAACCATCAGAGCGACCAGACCAATAGTAGGTGTAACCACCCACCATTATCTCGCCATCATCCGGTCTCTGAACCTCAGAGAGAGCTGCAATCCCGATGTCCAAACGCTTGAGCTCAGATGATAACAGAGACAGGTGATCATTCTCTCTTAGGGATAGGACATTCCAGGCACCCACCCGAAGGGACCGCCTCAGGTGAACCCAAGGAGACCGCCGTCTGGTGGAAGACACCTCAGCACCACTCCGACACACTCTCCCCCAATCTGACCCAGGGATGTTACCCCGTGGTTTCCCTCCTATCATCAAAGATTGGGGGTCCTGAAGGCTTTGCCCCAATCCCGTCATCCGGTGAGCTGCCCTGCGAAGGGAATCTGCACAGGAGGTACTCCCACGGAGTGGGTTTTCAGATTTTTTTGCGTTTTTGTGTTTTGCGGAATGAAGGCTTTTACGGTGGCCGGAGTGCAAATCCTGCCACCAACCTCCTAATAAAAAAGTAACCCAACTGCAGGAGGACGTCCGCAGACACAGTTGGGCACTAGATATGGATGGCCGTTGGCTCACAAGGAGCTCCTCCGCCCTTTGACAGGTTTTGTTTTTAATCCTGCTGGGTATCCATATCCAAACACCCTCCTCACCAGAAAACCTGGTGGGGGAGACGGTTTAGTCACCGACAACCCGACCATGGAACAGGTTAGTACAGGTTTACATGGTACCTGTAGCAGGTCACAGATCTAACCAGACCTGATTAAAACATGAAGAAATGCAAAAAAAAAAATTTTTTTTTCTCTAACAATTTTTTTTTTGGGGGGGGGGAGGGGGACCAAGTCCAAAATCTAATGGCATGATCCTTGGACCATACCTAACCCCCCCACCAAGGTTCGTCGAAATCCGTCGAGGAGTTTTTCCGTAAAACTGTTCACAAACAAACAAGCAAACAAACAAACAGAAAGAGATGAAAACAGTAACCTCCGATCTTCGATGGCAGAGGTTAATTAAAACACGATGAGCTTATTTAAAATAATTAACAAAGCACAGTCACAGTTATGAATAAACAGATACCCATAAATTTTATATTCCTGCATGAAGGCACAAATCCTAAAACTGAACTCTGGCATGATTCACACATTGGACAAATCTTATTTCTCATGCCCAAGCCTGGTAAGGAAAAAAGGGTTAAGGTCAGGGAAAGCACTGTTCACATAAGAACCAAGCACAATGGCAAAAGAGAAGGAAAAGGATGTGGAGAACATCAGTCAGGAATGTGGTCAGTGATGGCGGGATCTGGCCTATTTAATGAAAATAATCATTTGACTTCCCTTTCGAGGAACTTTGGCACAGTAGACCATATTAGGCCATCAAAGCTTGTGCTTTTATTGCCAACATACGGTTGTTTGTCTGTTCTTTATGCTTTTAAAATACATACACTGACCGTCAAGCAAGGAAGCAGCACATACCATTGGTAAAATCTTTGGTACGAGTCAGCCGGGGTTCAAACCATGGACATCCCAGATTCAGAATGGACACCCGAACCATTACACGATGGAGGCTGATGCAGTGAGTGCAGGGTGTGAAACTTGCTGTCCCCACATGCAGAACGAATGATCTGATAAAAAGGAGTGCTGAAATGTGTGGAGGCTTGTGCCGATTATGGATTTACAGAGCTCCCACTCACACCAATGGTCCCTCCATCTCTTCATCCTCCGATTGTTTCCATCGTATTATATGTGTCCATGTCCTTTTCATAACCCCAACACAGGCAGGAGTTTTAAGCTGCCTGCAATCATGTATCTCTGTGTGAAGGGGAAAAGGTTCTACCTGCTCCATTATGGGAAGATCACCAAAGCAACAGGATGGGGATGGAGAGTGGAGTTTGATTCCAGGATTTGATAACAAGAAAGATGTAGGGGTGGGTTGAGAGAGGCTTACAGAGAGAGAGAGATAAAATATTGAGAGAGATAAAAAGGAGTGCTTACATGATGGATGTTCAGCTTCCTGATTGACAGACAGTTAGTCTCAAACACACCAGTACAATGCCCCACCCACTAAAGCACAGCGAAATGCACAGGCACGATGGTGGCAATTCTTTGTTATGCAAGCACACAACTGGGCTCAGCTCCCCCACCACTTCTCTTGCACGTGACAATATGAAGGTGGGGAAAGAATGCTCCTCAGGTTATGATGATAGATTCAGTATCCTGAACGTCCACACCAGGACTGGATAATGTTGATGGCAGGACACACACACACACACACACACACACACACACACACACACACACACACACACACACACACACACACACACACACACACTCCACACTGAAGGTACAAAATCAACTTGTGGTTAAATTAGATGTTAACGTGTTATGGTTTTAATAGATAACTTTGTTGAACTGAACTGCGTTTTAGGGTTGCTTGGGGCTCAATATTAAAGTTGGTCTGTGCGTGGGCTTGCGCACACACACAAACACACAATGCTGCGCTGTCGGGAATGGGAAAGGCTCATAATTCCTTCTGACCATATGAGGAATGCAGCTTTTCAATTATTCTGGACATACTGTAGATTAAGTATGATGACATCCAAATGTCCCCAATTGTATGATAATCATATAGAAAACGAGTGGTGTGTTGATCTAAAGTTTGGAAAAAGACTTTTACAATGAGAATGTAACACAAAGTAAAAACTTGCACAATGGTTCCTTACAATGAAAGAAAACTAAAGTTTACCAAGCTCAGCGATGCAAAATATATTTGAACATGTCTCCATTTATCCGATATATGTCCATTGATAATAAAAAAATATGTATATATATATATATATATATATATATATATATATATATATATATATATATAAATATATATATAGATATATATATATATATATATATAAATCATTGTTAATTTAAGATCCATGGTGAGGAAACATGTAGATAAAAAAAACCTTTGACACAAACAATTTACCTTGACAATGAAGTTGTGTCCAACATCCAATCAACAAGATGTTCACCATGCAGCAAAAACACAGGGGCCGCTTTTCCAGGCCGTGAAACGCCGTGGGCTCGAGTTCCCTCAGCTTGTTGTAGTTGAGCACCAGCACAGGTTTAAAATGTTCCAATTTTTCTTTAAAAATAAAAACAATGGTATTTGTGATTATAATCATTTTCACTTTGATGAAATAATACAGATCATTCAACACCCAAATACTAAATCATATATATATTTGGAGGATTTTTGTGAGGCAGATGTTCTTGTAGCAACACTTTTCAGAAACAACACTTACAAATAGCAACACTTTTCCACACTGCGACACCTTTACAGAAGCACACCCTTGCATTACACTGATGCATGTATGTATGTACTCGTACATGATGGACTCGTAGATGTATATGTGAACAGTTTATGATGTCTGAATAACAGAAACCTCTCTTGAATACACAGCTTATTGTGACGTGAACTTCAATGAACATGCTCTGGAGACAGATCATTGATTCTGGATAAGTTGCTAACTCCATTGCAGGCCGACAACAAAACCATTTTGGGGAATTGAAAAGAAGCAATAAAGTTTTGTTTGGTGATGAGAAGCCAAGTTTATGAAAAAGATCATGAAAAGGAGAATGTATCCCAAATAGGAAGGTTTGATTATAAGACTCACATAAAAGAGCAGGTTGCGGGTCACCAAACATGTTCTGAAAATTTATCAATATTATTATATGTGCATTAAATAGTTCGATGCAAACTATTGTGGTTGCCGAACTATTGGGAAAATTAATGAAATTTAACTCCGAAGTTGTTATTTCTCGAGGCTGTTGAAAAAAACAGCCGCGTGCCATATATGAATGGTGACGTCACGTTCTCCAAAACAAAGCGGAAGCTCACTCTTTCATTGAAGAAGTGTCCAGTTGAGCGGGCTGCTTTCGCTTTTTTTGAGCTTGCAACTGTCTATATTATCCTTTTTTATTTTGAATTATCGTAGAACAAAATTATTTGGATATTTGTTCATCATGCCTCGTAAGTGTGTCGTCATGTTTTACGAAAATGGCTGGAAAACGGGTAATCGCTCCAACCGATTCCCGAAGGAATCAAACATTCGCTGGCAGTGGATAAGATTTGTTCAAACAAAACGGGCGAATTTTCCCTGCCTTTTAAACTTTTAAACAATATATTTGTGGAAAAAGTGCTGCGGCCTAACATCTAGTCAAGGCACCCTAGGCCCTGCGCGCCATCGAACATGAACCTTATAAAATATCGGAATTTTATAAACTTCACAACTACCGAGTGTTAAGCATCCTAAGCGACTGCAAAAACCGAAAACATAATTTGAATTGACTTTAAAACGAACCCGCAACGTCGATCGAAGCGAAAATCTCAATTCACCACAGGAATTCACGGTATTATTTAAAATTATTTTGTCAAAGTCAAAAAACCGTAATATTTAGCCATCCACGAACAATCATAACATAATCCGACAGTTTAACAAGTCAGGCATGTGATGATAACCTTTATTGGGAAGAAAAATGATTTTAAACCTCATCTTTGTGGAAAAAGCGCCGCTGCCGAGATCTAGCCAAGGCGATCGCGGCCATACGTGCCAGGCGCCCTAAACTTGAAACATTCATAACTCGACGAATAAAAGCTCAAATTGCACCAAACTTACCATATTCTTGCGAGCTCACGTTCCCTGTTAGTGGGTGAACAATCCAACGCTTGGCGAATTCTGCTTCGCAATGATAGGAAGAGCCAACATCGAAAAATCAAAAAGCGATGTCACGATTGACGCTTGGCCGCCACAAGCCAGTTATCCCTGTGGTAACTTTTCTGTCAACTCTTGCTTAAAACCCAAAAAGTCAAAACGATCGCGAGGCCACGCTTTCACAGTCTGTATTCGTACTGAAAAGCAAGATCAAGCGAGCTTTCGCCCTTCTGCTCCGTCCTCCCTGAGCTGGCAGTCAGTCCTGCCATTTGCACATGAAATAGGCCGTTTTCTGGCACTTGCAAGTGGCTCAAATTTATATGGCTCAGGGCCAGAAACCCCATAGTATAAATTCCCATCATCCTCCGATTCGTCCTCGGCAATATCGGAATGAAAACACTCAATTTCATCGTCGCTGAAATCTCTCTCCGATTCGCATCTCGCCATTGTTTACACGCTGTTTCCGAATGTTCACGAAGTTTTCGGAGAACGTGACGTCATAGCATCTTCGGTAACTTCCGGACTGTTTTTCAATCACTGACAAAAGTTTTGACTTAAAAGTTAATTTTAGCATATTTTGAGTTTCAAATGTAAGAAAATAATTGCCCAACGATTATTAATGTGATTACAACCTTCGAATCATGCGAAGTCATCAGCGACCCAAAACCTGCTCTTTAAAATATCTTCGGAATCTTTTTTTCTCGAAAAACAAATGTCTTTTTATTTCATTTTATTGCTTCCAATCTTGCAATCTGAATTAAAATGATAAACACTTGATTGTACAAAATGTAATTTCATGTTCTGGATTCCCTGGGTGATAACCAGCTGCAGAGGCTGCCCAATGGGGTTTTTGATAAGTTAACTTCACTGAACGATCTACGCCTGCATAATAACCAGCTGTGGAATTTCTTCCTGGAACAATCATCTGACAAAAACAAGACCGATTTTATGATTGAAACAATACCATACTAGTGTGACCAAAACAATGTCAAAGTATGACAAAAACAAATGCTTTGATTGGTTATTATTGAAAAACAAACTTATTCGGAATAAAAGTTGTTATTTCTCGGTTACCATATCTTGTTTTTTCATTCTTTGTATACATAGGTCGAGGCTCGTGGAGGAGCTAGTACTAGTACACTGAACGGATCAGGACATAACAGGACAAAACGAACAGTTGGGAGAGGGGGTAAACAAGAACAGCAGAGTTGAAGGCCAAGATAGAGGCAGACTTAGACAATCAATATGTGTGAGGAGGATGGGGGTCAGGAGGGGATGCATGGAGTGGGAAATATGGATACAGAAGAAAACTCACAGGAAGTAAAACTGGAAATTTGGAAGAAGGGATTGGGTTCGGGAATATCGAGGGTCGAAAAGGTCATGGTTTTGGATCGGGGACGATCTGAGATGGTAATGAACAGCTGTTTTGAAGACCTGGTGGGAAGAATGAGATTCAAAAGAATGTATGGGATGGACACCATGAATACAGAAGGAAACTCTCAGGAAGGAAAACTGGAAACTTGGAAGGAGGGATTGGGGTCGGGGTTAACGAGGGTAGAAATCGTCATGGTTTTGGCTTGGGGATGATCTGAGATGGTAATGAACAGCTGTCTTGAAGACCTGGAGGGAATGATAAGATTGAAGAGAATGTGGAATTGGTTCGAGAGGTGGGGAAAAAGAGGAACGAATGTGTGGAGGTGAGCAGTGATCCTGAATTGAGGTAGTTTTACCAGAAGGGGGTTGATGTTAGACAAGAAGAAAGGAGATGGAACATGCACCTTGCAGAAACAAAGCACTGAAACAGCAGAGGGTGCAAGACCAAAGTGCAAGATTTGTTAGGATTGAAAGACATATTCCAAGTGTTTGACTATCTTGGGATTTTGTCAAGGTCTGGAGAGAAGGAAGAGGCTGGGAAAACTAAAGTTAAAGTTCAGGGAAAACTGAAGAAGAGGTATTTTTCTTCTCATGGACTTTTTTTTTCTTTTAAATGTAGGATTGGCATCGAACATGCAAAATTGACAGAATGATAAACATTCAAGAATTTGCTCATATTATGTGTTGTCAAATGTTTAATATGTTAAAGCGCAATTAAACCCAGAGCTTTGAATAAAGTCCATGAGTATAAAAATACATTTTCTTTAATTTGCTCTGAAATTTGGCTTTTAATGTCATTGTATGTTAAGAGATATTGAACAATCAAGATCACGAATCCACATATACACTGTTCGCTGCCATTGGGCTATCGCGAGAGTGAGGTTTGTAAGAATGTGAGGTCACAGTGCCAGTTCAGAAAGCAAGGTGCCGGAGTGTCAGGCCTACAGGGGTGTCAATGAGAAAGGAAAGTCATTGCCAAATGCAAATAAGCATCCAGAGAAGAGAGAGTTGGCAATGAAATGGCTTCACGATATAGGAACTGGTCATACGATGAACAATTACTTTTCAGAAGGCTCAAATTCTTTTGCGAAGACCACTTTGAGCCTTGGTGTTTTCAAACGGGGTTGGTGGGGGGGGTGGGGTGCGGGTGGGGAGGGGGTAGGTGTGGAGCTGTGGAGGAGCCGTTGAGCTGTGGAGCCTTGGAGAGGGGGCATAAGACTTTTTATTGGGGCTATCCTGTGGGGTGACATGGCCCGGAAGATGCCACGCCCACAGCTGCTGGTGGCCAGTGAGAGGACCCAACGTGAATGAAGGCGGTCCCAAAGTTAACGAAGGCCATAGCCACACTGCACGCATCGGATCTTTGGAGGCAGCATTCTCTCCTCGTCTCTATTCGTTTGGCCGCAGCTCCTCATTGCCATATCTCTTTGTTTCGTCATCATGCATTGCAGGAGGACTGTGCTGGAAACGAGGATGTCACCTCCAATACCCTCGCATCCACCATGACCTCAATGCCATCTACCAACTCTCTGCTGCACCAGCCTGTACAGGCCATAACAGACCCAAATTCAGCTGGTGCCTTGCTCAAGCCTTCAATCATTCCCCACTGTTGAGCAAGTCCCAGTATTTTTATTTGGTACCAGAGTGGGTTATACAGGGTGTGTCAATAAAAGGTTAACCACTTCAAATGACCTTTGTACTTTTAGTCATTACCTTAATTTTTTTATTTGTTTGTTTGGCAGGAGTGATCAATGATCTTTGGAGAAGTCATTCAAACATAACGAAAGACTTCTCTGGAAAAAAATGACGTTTTCAATGGAGCAAAGAGTAAACATTGTCAAGTGGTATTTTGAGACTAAATCAATTGCTTCCGTCCAGACGAGGTTCTGTACTGAGTATGGAGTGCATCCCAGAAACAAGCCAAGCAAGCCACCGATTTGGAAACTTGTAAAAAGTTCAAAAGTGAAGGGACGATTCTCAACATTAACAAGGGAAGGTCCAGTCGCCCAAGAAGTGTACGGTGTGAAGGAAACATGGAACGAGTTTGTGAGTCAGTCATGCAAACTCCGAAGAAATTGTATTGAGTCCGAAGAAACCAGCTCCGTCGGGAGCATGAACAAACGCTTCCAGGATCAGGGAAGAAATGAGTGCGATGACCCAGGCAGAGAGAGAATGATCGTGTGCCATGATCAGGACCTCGATAGCTCGAGGCAAAATAAGAAAAAGACAGCATGGCAACCAGGACCAAGGTAGCTCGGGAGCGATGACAGAGAGGGAGAGGGAATCAGCATGCCGAGTGCAGCTTTATAGCCCTGGGGACAAGCGGGGCCAAAGAGCTACATGTCAGATACCCTGAGGCGGCCTGGAACCAGCCATCGGGCCATGTCAGACCCCACAAGCCGCCCCCCCCCCCATGCCAGCCATTGGAGGGTTTCCCTGCAGTCCCGCCCATTCTGCCGCTCGGTAAGATATCCAGTCATTTGGTCCTTCAGGCTGTTGTCATAAACAGAATGCCGCACTCAACATGGGGTGAATCTCTTCTACCCCCATGCTCCTGGGACGAACCCCAAATGTCCAACAATGTTCATGGCACAAAGCCAGGGAATGGGTCAATCATTTCAGGGAGGCTGCGTCATGTCTTGGTTTGTTTGCCAGTCATTTTGGGTGGAGGAGAATAAACGGGGGAAACGAAATACAGTTCAGGGGGAGACGGCAATAAATTACATTACAGGGTAGACATCCATAGAAACGAACAGACAAACAAAGACTTTGTAGGGCTTTAAACAATAGAGGGGAATGGGAGAATTTTGCACACATTCTCGAATGCTGGTGTACGTAGCACACATTGAACACCAGGGCAGTAAAACATGCACACGTCATCACGCACTGATGTCTCTATTCTCCAAACGGGTTGATAGGGGGTGCTAACGACCGAACCCAAAACATTTAATTAAAACATAACTTCCTTCACCTTCGGTGGTATAATAACCCCTTTAGGGAAGGCGCTATTCTTAACGTCCATTACAGAGATAACTATTCTAAAAGTGGACGTGCGGTTTAATTTCAGCATGTGGTTTATAAAACGCAACAACATATTTAAATATCAGATTAAGTCAGCACTAATTTCTGGGTTTAATTGTGCTTTAATTCAAGTGATGACCCAAAAGTGATTTCACCCATTTACTATTCAATTACTCTCCAAATCAAATACTTTTTAAATGTTGTTCAGAAAATGCTCGTTGTTCCTCACCAGTTGCAGTACCCTTCTCATAAAAATGGACAGCATTATATCTGGAATCACAAATTATAATTCAATGTTGAGTTAGATTCAAATGTCAATTCTCTATAACTAAGGGCCGAACAACAAAAAAAGAATAATAATAAAAATCACAACTTAATTTGTATAGACCTACACAAACAATGACTATGCACCATATTATTTGGTATTCAGAACAACAAAATCCATGCAATAAATAACCCTAATTAGTGTACCAAATAAATACCAGCTGGAGCAATAAAACTGAACAAAGTCAGTGGCACGGTTTCGAAGGGAATACTCTGCAGCTGGTTTTCGTGCAAGTACAGCTTCTGCAATTGGGAAAGCTTGTCAAACACTCCATCAGGAAGACTCTTTAACTGGTTGCGACTCAGGTTCTCATTGAAATAACTGTCTTTACTATTACAAGTTATGAAAAATTGAAAATATACTGTAAATCTGTTCTTTTTCCATGTGAATCAAGTCTTTCATACATGACAGCCACAGATGGATGAAATTCGTCAGATAATTGGACAGCGGTTGTGTCAATGTGCTTGTACTCATGCCTTTTAGAATTTGTCATTAGCTGTTAACACTGTCGAAAGTATAACCACTCTGAGACTACTCTGTTGTCCAACAAGCAAGGCCTTGGACCTGCTCTAAACTGGGAGAAAAAGTTTATATTACTAATAGTGACTGTTAATAATTTATCCATATGACCCATGTAGTTATGACGACTTGAATCGTAAGGTCATGTCCACAAGCAATAAACAATCGTGAAGTGATTTCAAAACTTTTGTACCCACAAGGCATCTTGTGCTGTCCACACTAAACTGGAGGATGTTGGCTGAAACCTGTAAGCCAATTGGGACTTAGAATGCTTTATCATATTGCACACTCGTAGTCAATGACAATATCAAATAAAAAGAATAAATCGTATTAATGTACTCATGATAATCATCCTTTTATAACAGCCCCAATCATTCCCTCCTTATAGCATCAGTTGGGAAGGTTTAGGCCCAAATCTTTCATGAACATGCTGTGCAAGGCCTTACGTTCTGACATAAGACTATTCTTGTATAATTCAAGCATGGGGGAGAGGGGGAAAGTTGTCATCCGAGTTGTTCTTGCGAATACCTTTGGATAGCTTCAATGTGATGTTGTATTCTATAATATTTCTGAAGACGCATTTAAATTTAGTCACAATCACCGACTTGAAATTCTGGATAAAGCATATTTAGAATGCTGCCTGTTTGGAGTGGTCTTTTCACGATTCGATTAATGAACCAGAAATCGCAGAAACAGATTCCAATATTCCTTTGGTTTATTTATGTTTAACGTATGGCTCCATGATAAACTGACTGAGGTATTATGAAGAACTAGTGTTCCAGGTGAAGGCAAGTGTCGATCTGCATTGGTGGACAGGTATATCGATGGATAAAAATAACAGAACTTTGATCGAGGTATTGTCACCACTTTTGGAAGCAAAGAGAAGCTGATGATTTGGGGATTAACTCTTCGTCAGAGCAAAAGAAAGCAGAACGCACGATTTTCTTTTGCTTCGATGATGGATTAATTCCAGAAATGTCAGCTCCTCTTCCTTCCCATGACAGTTCGAATACCTCGGTCAGCATTCTGTTTATTTCAACTATTGATCGAGTTATTGTTCTATAAGCACATGTATAACAAGGCAATCAAATGCTATCCTATTTTAACAACAATTTTAAAAGGATGTAACTTGGGCCATTATTTACTTTTATTATTTGATGTTCTTCTCATCACCTGAGGGAGAACCAGCTGCAGAGACTGCCAGAGGGAGTGTTTGACAAGCTCACTGAACTGAAAACCCTGAACCTGGAAATCAACCAGCTGTGGAGTGTTTCGGTAAGCTTCCTGCCATTGCAAAATATAACTAAATGTCTTTCATTTAAAAACACAACACCAACAGTTGATAAATAGATTGTGTCTTCGGGTTTAAATTTACATCTGTGACATCATGGTGGTGGCTGTGAAGGTAGGATGATGGGAGCAGTCCAGGTTCGGCATGGTGAATTGAAAATTTGTATGAAGGTATTGCAAATCAATTTGCACAAACTATAACTTGGTATTGCTATAACTCAAACAATGTTTGCAAACCGCCTCGTGCGGTCTTCACCGACCCGCACTTGTGGAGCTCGGATTCCGTGGAAGGAAACGGGATTCTCAGCTCGCTCGCTCTCACACAACCCGCCTCGGTGGGACTCGAACCCATGCCTCCAGAATCCAAGGAGCGACTTGGCCAGCCGCGAACGCCGATCGGCGACCTGAGCACCATGAACATGAACACCAACCAGGACGAACGCCAACTCCGACCAGCACGATCATCGACCAGGAACCGTTATCGTGCTCGAACCGTGCGTAACCCAAGCGGATGGTTATCAAGACCCGTCGGACCAAATGCACAATTTTCCGCTTCCCAATTTCCCAACATGCACCGTGCTAAGCCAATGAAGGAAGCACAGAAACGAGCTGATACATTCAACAACAGGGGTATTTATTTTACAATGGGGGGAAGGGAACACACAAAGAGCAGAGTTTTCGTGACTATAAGCAATGCAAATAATGTACAACAAAAAGCACTTAACAATTCTACTTAGGCAAGACAGGCCCGCACACAGACATGCACACCAAAAAGAAAATGGACTTCAATGGTCTTTATTCGACCCTTCGGCTCGAGAGGGAAGGCGAGCTGAAGGTTAAGGTCTGGTTGGTACCTCTCCGCCTCGTGCGGTCTTCACCTGGAACTGGAACTGGAACTCATTTTGCCGACCTTGGAAGGATGACAGGCGAAGTCAACCCAGCTGGTGTTATTTAACAGCATGACAGGGACTCAAACTCAAGAGCCTAAGATCGTTAGCCAACCACCTTGACCATAAGCCAACACCAAGCTTTGTATATTGTTGATCCCTAGATATTAGTCAGGAGGCCCAATGCAGAATAGTGTACGACCCTGCTGATTCCGTGTTAGAATAGTGCAACAGGTGTAAATTGACTGTCCAGACACACAGAAACGTGAATCAACTTGTTGCCAACTCTGGATATGGATAGTATGGCCGCCATGACAGTTTACAAAATGGTCGCCATTAAATACACTTTTCGTCATATTTCAGCCGCAAATTGACATGAAATTACAAAATTAGGGCCGATTTCCATGTTTTTGAGCATGCCTGAGCTGATGGGAGTATAGAAAAAAACAGTGCTCCATCCATTTTCTAAAAATAATATGACTTGTTTTTCACTATATTATTTTTAAAGAAATGTTCAGGCTCGAATTAGAATGTCTGATTATACAAACCACAATCAATGAATTTTACAACTTTGCTATAAAATGAACCTAAACTACATAACTGTGTGTTTTTCTGTTACCCAGGACTAACTGAAAAATGAAAGCCGCAAGATTTCTCACAGGGGGTTCAAGGGATCGAGAAGAAGAAGAGCATGTAGACTGGAATAAATGCTTTATTTGCCAGGACAGTTCAAAAACTAGCAAGTCAACGCCACTTCGAAAGACTACAATCGTTGGTGTGAAAACTGTAGCTGAATGTTGCAAAGAAAGAGAGAAATATAATGACGCTAAATATGTTGACTCATTCTCAAGAATCAGAAAATATTCTGTACCGGAGCACGTCGAAAAGATTCAATGGCAGAAATTCTGCTATAGTGACTTTACTCACGCACAAAAAATAGACAGACTGAAGTCAAGGATTCAGCCACAATCTGTGACTTACGCAGAAGAGATACCCACAACATCAGGTTCCTCAGAGAAATACCATGTCCCAAAGTCACTAAGATCCGCGCACAGCGCTATGGATTGGTCAAAATGCGCTTTCTGCCAGACTGACATTCCTGGAAAAGCTGGTGTCCTGACAAATGTTGAATTTGATCACACATCATCCAGGATGCTTAGTTTGGCCCAATTTGACCCCACCATGCATCACAGGTTTGCAGGTGTTTCAGACATGATGGCAGCTGAAGGTAAATATCACCTCAAGTGTTATGTTTCTTTTCGCAGAAAGTATAAAAAGGAGAGTGAAGAGAAAAACCAGTCTCCTGAAAGCATCTGTTTCAGAAATGTGATGAACCAGCTTGAGAAAGAGCTGCAGAAGGGACATGTGTTTACCATGAAAAACATCTGGGAACACTACAGCATGCTGTTATTGAATGATTTTGGAATTGAGGCTGGAGCCTACAAAAGCTACAATTTCAAGCAGAAAGTGGAGGTTCACTTTGGTAGTGACAAGGTGACATTCGTGCAGCCATTGGATGTCACAAAACCCCTCATAGTTGCGTCCTCAACTGTGACAAAGTTTGCCATGAGAACCGCCGTGAATGATTTATCTGAAGAAGGTGAAAGTTCTGAAGAAGATGAATTGGCCCAGTGCAGTCTGCCACATCATGAGAACGAAATCCTTAGCTGGATCTTCAGAGTGGGCATAAAGATTTACAGTGACGTAAAACACTCTCCAGGGCATAGCATTATCGGTGGACTGAACACAGAAAATGCAGAGCGAATTGTACCTGAAACCCTGTACATGCTTGTAAAGCTTCTTTGTGGTGGTGACAGCACTGACAAGATGGACAATGAAGAAGCGGATGAGACAGATACCAAGAACAAAGTTCTGAGCATCTGCCAAGACATTATTCATGTGGCTTCAGGACACTGATGTCCTCATTCTCCTTGTTGCCTATCAGCCGCATCTCAGTCCCTTTCTCTGGATGAATGCAGGGACACCCAAAAAGCAACACTACATTCCCATTGACTCCATCAATATCCCAGATTCGCAGAGGGAGTCACTTCTGGCATTTCATGCAGTGACAGGTTCAGACAGCACAAGCCAGTTTGCTGGAATTGCGAAGCGCTCTGCATGGGCTGTCTTTCAAAACAACTCCCACCTGTTGAATAACCTAGGCAAAGAGGAAATTCCTGATGAGAGTGTGATTGCAGATGCTGAGTCATTTGTCTGCAGGCTTTATGACCCTCATGGCCAAGATAACTCAATTCAGCGAGTAAGATGTGATCTGTTTCTCAGTCTGACCAAAGCTATTGAGAATCTGCCTTCAACTCGCGATGCTCTGATTCTACACATCAAGCGAGCGCACTACCAGACTTTTGTGTGGAGAAGAGCCTTGGAATCTGAACCACATCTACCTGCACCTGAGAACTGTGGGTGGGAACAGGTCGTCAAAGATGGCAACGAGACATTTCAGCCGCCACTCATGACTGCACAGCCTATTACTGCTTACTGTGTAGAACTGATGACATGCAAATGCCGTGGGTCATGCTCAACTCGACGGTGCAAATGTACACCGAATGGACTGCCTTGCACGAAAGCATGTCGATGCAAAGCCCTTTGTAGGAACCCGTTCAGTGTACAAGCCGATCAATAGCTCTGAAAATTGTACTTGGGTGTTCTCACAACACTTTTCTCTTCTGCAAAGCAACGTAATTTTGTGTTAGAAAGAATCTGACAGCTGTTGAAATAACCTTTGACTGACTGTAAACCCATCTCTATCAATAGTGCTAAACATTTTCTTTTTCACATTTGTTGCTCGTATGTGCATTTTCAATTTCGTCTTTAAGTTGTCAATTATGTGAAAAGTTGTGATCCAGTACAAAAATAAAGCACAAAATAGTGTTCCTCGTGTCAGATTACATAGTATTTCACAATCATGACAAATTTCTGGCTAGTACAATTTGCAGTAAGAAAAAGACTAAATCTGATGGCGGCCATTTTGATTACTGTCATGGCGGCCATAATATTCAGATGCAGACTTGGCAACAAGTGGAACTAGACTTGGTCATGCCTAGACTCTTCAAAAACACCAGTTGCACCATTCTAACATGAAATCAGCAGCGAACCTATTTTCTAGGCGAGCTACAGATTTTGGCTTCTAGACTATATCTAATCCATACATATAAAAATGATAAGCACGGTCCATGAGGTCGTGAGTGAAGCCGTCAGGGAAACCATCCTGGAAGCCATCCGGGAAGCCGTGTGACTGTGTCTCTTTTCATTACATCCTGTTTGAATGTCAGTTGCAGACTGCACATAGTCGATTAATTACGTACTGTTTGAACGTCTGTTTTCGCCTGACTTCACACACATAGTCTATTAATTACGTACTATTGGAATGTATGTTTTGAAGCTTTCGACTGCTGAGATCCCTTCGACCATTGAAGACCCTTTAAGACCCCCAAGACCCCAAAGTCCCTCTCTCACCCTTCTTCCTCGCTCACACCTCTCCTATCCTTCTCTCTCCCACCCCTATCCCACCCCTCTTTCTCAATCGCACCCTTAACCTGCTCTCTCTCCCACCCCTCTCCCTCTCTCTCACACACACATCCCTCCCCCATATATATATATATATATATATATATATATATATATATATATATATATATATATATATATATATCTATCTCTCTCTCTCTCTCTCTCTCTCTCTCTCTCTCTCTCTCTCTCTCTCTCTCTCTCTCTCTCTCTCTCTCTCTCTCTCTCTCTCTCTCTCTCTCTCTCTCTCTCTCTCTCTCTCCCAGATTCTCTACCCGCCCCTTATGTTTAGGGGATTATTAAGGACTGATTGTTTAGTTTTCAATTTAAAACAGTTTCCTCATTGGGTAGCATGTTCGAATCAGATTCGGAGTGAGCCGACCAGAGGGGGGCAAAGGTCACTGAATGTGCGAGCATGCATGCATGCAGGCAAGCCTTTGCCAGGAAGCTGGAGTGAGTTTTAAATGCTCCTGCCTGGCTTCATATAGAATCCAGCGGTTAAAAAGAAAATGATGCTGTTTGGGTGCATTTCAACACTCTTTCCTTCCCCACCCCATACACCGCCTTCCCTTCCCATCACGTTGCCTTAGCTTCCCTTGCCCCCCCTCATGTTTCCTCTGCCCCCTCAAGCTTCCCTCCCCTTTCTGTCATGCTGCCTTCCCTTCCCCTCACACGATCCTCCCTCCAAACTCCCTCCCCTCGCCACTGCCATGGACATCTCCTAGCGCTCACTGCGTGCTGCATTGACGTACCCCATTTTGTTCAATCATATACTACTCCCACCCCTCTTCACTACAACTGCCAAATAGAAATCGATAACCCCTTCCCTCACACTTACCTCCTCCCAAACCTCCTCCCACACTTACCCTTCTCCTCCTCGTTCCCACACCTGCTCCCCGCCTCCCGGTGCATATAGCGACATTTGGTGAGGCGTCGCACTCACTCCACCTCCCCCTTTCTTGCACGTCCCTCCCCTTCCTCACCACTCGTAGCTCCCCCACCCCACCTCCCTCCCCCATACATTTTCTCTCAAGCTCCTCTCTCCCCCGCTCCCTTCTCCATCTCCCCCCCCTCCATCCTTCGTCCTTTCTCCCTCCCCTCCCCTCTTCCCCCTTAATCTCCTACCCCTCCCCTCTTCCCCCTTAATCTCCCACCCCTCCCCTCATCCCCACCCCTCCCCCTCTGTAAAGTGGACTATTTAGGACTGACAGTTTAGTTTTGAATATAAACAAGCTCAAATGAGCTAAGATCCTCGTCCTCTTAATGATGACGTCATAAAAACGAATATAATGTCATTGTGATGTATCAGGTTTGCGATAAATAATTATCTGTGCTAATGCCCGGCTTGATTCCCGCAAACAAAATTCAAACAGCTTGCCCAGTTTCGGAGATAATGGTATAGGCGATTTCCATAAGCGGCAATATTATGACGTAAACTTTTTTTCTTGGAAGAATTTCCAAAATCGGAGATGGTTACTGCCTGCATATACATGGCAAGTTTCACGAAGATCCGATGAAAACTCTGGGTTGTGAAACAAAAAAATGTGAAAAAATAGGAATGACGTCATAAAATTGATATGACATCATAGTGATGTATCATATGTGCGGTAATTCATCTCTGCTCATGCCCTGTTCGATTCCCGCAAACAGAATTCAAAAAGCTTGCCTAGTTTCGGAGATAATGTTTTAGGCCATTTCCATTAGCGGAGATATTTTGATGTCATAACTTTTTTTTCTCGGAGGAATTTTCAAAATCGGAGATGGTTACTGTCTGCGCAGGGTATTTTTTACATATTTATGCCAAGTTTCAGGAAGTTTCGATGAAAACTGTCGGCTGTGAAACAAAAAAGTCCACAAGAAGAAGATGAAGAACAACAACGTAAGACTTAAAGATCCTCCACGAGGATCTAAAAACAGCTTCCACAGACTGTAGCATGTATGAATTAGATTTGGAGTGAGCCATCCAATAGCCAAGGAGACTGCATAGGCAGCAGCAACGCTCTGCAAAGAGTATGGTCCCAATGGATGGATGGACCAGAGGGGTGTAAAGGTCACTACATGGACGAGAAGCTAATAACAGAACGTTGCTCCTTCTTGGTGCATGCTTCTCAGGGAGCTACCATCTTGGAACTGCTCTACTGATGTCATACGCTCAATGTCACCAAATCCAAAACAGGCAAAACATGACTCTTACCCATAGGTATAACATATGTCGCCGACAACTACATACATTACATTCTCGAATGTATATCACCATTTTAAGGTAACTTATTGACTGCCCCCATATAGAACATGGTGGTTAAAAACAAAATGTTGCTGTTTTGGTGTGTTTCATTGCCCTTCCCCTCATCTGTACTGCATTCCCTTCTCCCACCCCTCCTCCCTCCTCCACTCCTCCTCGCTCCCCCTCCACCACCTTACTGTCCCCCCTTTCTCTCTCACTCTCTCCCCCACCCTCTCTATCTCCTTCCTCAGTCTGCTAAACTACTGCAGGAGCCAGGAGAAACACACAAGGTGAGCCTGTGTGAAAAAAATGTGCGAGTCTGCACGATCAAGGCACACCTGAAATGTGGGGAAATTCCATATCATTTTACTTTTTGTCTGACACTGAGACTGTGATAACCTCTTTACTGTATTTCCGACATTCCCACATCTCCACGGTGTTTCACAGACTGACTAAGTTGAGACTACTGTACTTGAATGACAACCAACTGCAGGCTCTCCCTTCATGGAGCATTTATAACAGTTTGGCGAAGGTACATGAAAAATAAACAACATATTTGGTGAATTATTTGTAAAATGAATGCACTGTACGTCTGTTTATCAAGATGTGCATATTTTGTTGTCCTTGAAAAAAACAAAGTTGTGATACAGTACTTCACATAATACTTTCATTCAAATTCAAAACACAAATGCAGCACTTATTTTATTTTCACTGATTCATAATGAAGAGAGTGGTGTGCAACAGTTGGGAGTGCAATAACCTCATTTATGAAGAAAATAACTATTTTCCTGTTGTTGTCATATAAATGTGGTGGTGTTGTGGTTGATTTGATCATCACCCTGAACATCATGGTTCAGCTGCTGAATTTTTAAATAACACTTTATTTTTCTATGATCATGGTTCATTGCCAAAACAATGAACATCCTGACAACTGGGGAGAAAAGCCCTCGCTTAAATGCAGGAATTTTTTTCGTAAAATTTCAATATAAATTACACAGAAAAAAACAAAATGCTGATCATGCAGTGAATTATGATGAAAACATTGTGTTCTGTCATAAACTGGTAGTTTCCAGCAAATTTCATCAATCGGAGATTGACTTATAGATCTTGCCATGCTATTCCTCTTTTTTTGTATCATACATTGTCGAGGCTCGTATGAGAGCTAACACACAGAAACACATAACAAGGGGAGCAGGAGACAAGAAGGGCAGGAGAGGGAAGGAAAAACAGTGTGGCACAGAAACATGAGGAGATCTGTGGAAGGGAGAGGGATGGGGTGGGGTACACAGGTTAAACAAGATGGACACTGCAGGGACTTTCAGGTCCTTACATGACAGGAACTTTCAGGAAGGAAAGCAGGGAATTTAAAGGAGGTGGGTTTGGGGTGGATTAGAGGGGGTAGAAAAGATCGAGATGGTGGTGATCCATCTCTTATCGAGAAGATAAGAGATGGTGGTGAACAGCTGTTTTGAAGACCTGGAGGGAAGAGTGGGTTGTAAGGTTGTGTGGGAGTTTGTTCCGAAGGTGGGGAAAAAAAAAGAGGAAGGAAAGAGTGAAGGTGAGCAGTGATTCTTGATATCAGTAGTTCACTGCAACAGGAGAGGAAGTCTGCGAGCCATGAGTGGAGATGTCCTTCGATACCATAGGAAGAGAGTTTGGTGAGCAGGGCAGGGTGCCAGACCATATCGAAAGCACACGATATTGTTGTGGTGCCGGGTGTCGGCGGCGAGCACGACCGCTCGGTGGAGCAGTAGAGTCGGCTCCACCGAACACCCGGAATTTAGATCGTGCTTCTCGGAGAACTCCGAAAGGCACGGGTCCCTGACAGGACCGTGAATCGCCAATAATTCGGCCGTGTGGAATAGGGTTAATTGCCAACTTCAATATACCTAAGTATCCACGCGGCAAAGCTACCAAGGAATTCACACCCTCGGCAGGCCTCGAGCGGAACGAGCCGTTATCGTGCTCAAACCGTGCGTAACCCAAGCGGATGGTTATCAAGACCCGTCGGACCAAATGCACAATTTTCCGCTTCCCAATTTCCCAACATGCACCGTGCTAAGCCAATGAAGGAAGCACAGAAACGAGCTGATACATTCAACAACAGAGGTATTTATTTTATAATGGGGGGAAGGGAACACACAAAGAGCAGAGTTATCGTGACTATAAGCAATGCAAATAATGTACAACAAAAAGCACTTAACAATTCTACTTAGGCAAGACAGGCCCGCACACAGACATGCACACCAAAAAGAAAATGGACTACAATGGTCTTTATTCGGCCCTTCGGCTCGAGAGGGAAGGCGAGCTGAAGGTTAAGGTCTGGTTGGTACCTCTCCGCCTCGTGCGGTCTTCACCGACCCGCACTTGTGAAGCTCGGATTCCGTGGAAGGAAACGGGATTTTCAGCTCGCTCACTCTCACACAACCCGCCTCGGTGGGACTCGAACCCATTCCTCCAGAATCCAAGGAGCGACTTGGCCAGCCGCGAACGCCGATCGGCGACCTGAGCACCATGAACATGAACACCAACCAGGACGAACGTCAACTCCGACCAGCACGATCATCGACCAGGAACCACGAACTCAACCAGCAGGAACCAACCAACTTCTCTCTCTCTCGAGCAGCTTGCGACCTTTCTTATCCCTCCCCCTCGCGGGGGTGGAGCGTCTGCTCTGAGGTAGCTCGCCTCCTGATTGGATGGTTTCATCGCGCGATTCGCTGGCTGTCCCTCATTGGACAGACCCACGGTAGGCGGGGCTACTCCCACCCTTCTGGGCGGGTCCCGATCGGAAACGTTTGTAGCTCTGCCTACTTCCTCACCTCCAGCCACGTGCGTAATGGCGATGGTGCTGAGTGGGAGATGGGGCGAGTGAGACGCTCGCTCCTTGCCGATTGGCCAAAGAGGGACACCATGCTCATGTTAAATTTCACCCACGCACGCGCTCGCCAGCGAGGGCGCGAAGAATGCTGTGAGCAGAGTGTTATTGTGAGAGCGAAGATGGGCGTTGTTGTAAGTGATGTAAAAATCCTAACTATCAAAATAACCCTGCAGCGCACGAACATTTAATTCCCATTAGATTCGGGACGGGACCCTAACTAGAAACACGTACTTACCGATATAACTGATCTACAGGACCTGGCTGTTGTGTGCACATGGCTGCCAGATTCATAACAATATGTCCAGAGAGATGGCTCTGATTTCAGGTCTGGCATTGAGGATCTCCATCAATTGCTGGGAGAGCAGAAGCAGTATATCCAGGGTAGAGTGACCTGGTCTGAATCCAAATTGATGATCAGAAATCAGTCATTTGGAGAAGAGGAAGCATTTCATGTCAGAAGAGATGATGGATTCCGTAACCTTGCTGATGATTGGGAGAAGGCTGATTGGTCTGTTGCTGCAGGGATTTGTTTCTGCACCTTTTTATGCAGAGCGGTAATATTTGCTGATTTCCAAGCAGATGGCAGATGTGACCTTGAGCAAATGAGAGGGTGAATAAAACGGAGAAAGGGTGAGCAAGAGCAGAGGGGCAGGTTTTTAGGACACATGGACTGATTTTGTCTGGGCTGGTTGCAGAATCTGAGTCGAGGTTTGACAGCAAGCTCTCCACTTTGTCAGAAGAAAAGCACACAGAAACAGCTGGGTGTGACTGTGTAAGGTTGGTACAGAAAGCGATGGGTTTCGGACACAAGAATTAGAAGCAAACACGGATTTTAGGCATCCCGCCCTTTCATGTGCAGTGTCAGCAGTGCAGCCTTTTGAGGTTAGGGAGGGAATGGAGGGGGAACATACACCAGAAACAGACAACAAGATGCCACAAGGATTTGGAGGAGGGAGACAGGTTTGAGAGTTCAGACTTGAGATTGAAAAAAATGTTGTTTTCAGGTTCTCCTGAGGGTAGACACACACTTGTGATGAGCTTTGTGGAAGGAACTGAGATTGCCTTCAGTTGGATTAGCCTTCGATGAGGGGAAGGCAAGTTGTTTCAGGATAACTGCCTCGCCATAAGTTTCAGTGTACTATGGGCGGGTGAAGGGTAGGCCAACTGAAGACGAGAGGGGATAAATCTGTGCAAGAGAGAGAAAGTTTCTTTGAAAGAATTCCCAGGACGAGATGATGTCAGAGAAAGTAGAAATGGGAGTCCAGTTTAGAAGTTTGATGGCTGTTTGAAGTCCCTGACAGTCAGCCTGAGCGAAATGCCAGACTCGATGGCGCTGAGGTGGTTCTCCAATAACAGCCAGAGAGATGTCCACTTTGATAAGCTCGTGGTCAGAAGAACTGATTGGAGCGGAGGAAGAACAGCAGATATTTTCAGGGAAATTAGTCAAAATCAGATCCAGAAGAAATGGAGTACGGTTGGTTGAGAAGTTGACAGATTATGTCAGTCACAATGAGTCACAGAAGTCTTTTGCTGAAGTGCCATGGCAGGTGAGAAAGGTGGCCACACCCAGCCACCTGGCACGATGACAATTGAAGTCACCACATAATATTGAAGTTTTGAAGATGACAATTTGAAATAAAATTGAAATCATAACATTGAAGATGACAATTGAAGTTTTGCTTCCAGTCTTCCAAAACAAACTGAATAATGAAATGAGAAAAAAAAATTACACCCTTGTTCTGATTTTTTTTTCTTCTTCATTACCTTCGCATTCTGCGAAAGGTTATGTTTTGGTCGGCGTGTATTTATTTATTTATTTATTTATTTGTTTGTAATCTTGTGATTCGTATAACTCAAAAAGTATTAAACCAAATTGCATGAAATTTGGTGGGATGATTGGTTATTAGCCAGGAAGCATTCGATTAGATTTTGGGATCGTTCAGGTCAAGGTCAAGGTCACGAAAAGGTCAAAATCGTCTTTTTACGATAACACGGTCAATTTTTATTCAATTTGCATGCAACTAACGCCAAAATGTTCAGAATTCAACGCCTCATCTTGTGATATGCAATATGACACAATGACGCCCATACTCTTATTACCGGTTAGGGGTCAAAGGTCAGGGGGGTCACGACCTTGAAAAATATGCGGTTTTTGTCATAACGCAGTCAATTCTTGTCCGCTTTACATGAACCCAGCACCAAAATGTTCAGAATTTAATGCCCAATCTTGTGACACAATGACGTCATAACACATGTCACCGGTTGGGGTAAAATGTCGGGGGGGGGGGGTCACGCCCTTGAAAAATATGCGGTTTTCGGCACAACTCAGTCAATTCTTATTCGATTTGCATGAAACCAGCATCAAACCAGTTCCCCATTCTCATACCAAGAACAAAAAAGTAGTGGTGGCGAAGGTATGCGCTCTATGAGTGCCCGTTCTAGTTTGCTATGTTACAGCATACCTTCAATTTATCGGCCTAATATTTTTACAATTAACCTATTAACTTGTTTATATGATCATAACACTGAAAAAAAACATCACATTCAGAGTGAAAATGTTATTTCTCATTAAAAAAAAAGATAAGAAGAAAGTTAAACAAAAATATAAGTGAGGGTTTCAATTACAAAATTTAACAATTAAAACTTTTACACGAGGAATTTTGAGAAATATTAGCCATCATCGATTTCAATGGTACAGGCAAGGCATGAAGTGTCAACAGTTCTGTGCAGTAATCTCTTGGAGTTGTGAAATACCGTATGTGGGAGGCTGCTTAGTTTGTTTCCCCGGAGATCCAGCCTGGCTTTGTTAAAACAAACCGAAAGTGTATAATTTTGATTTTATATAATGTTCTTTTGAAAAAAATATTCAAATAATAATAATAATAATAATAATAATAATAATAATAATAATAACAATAACTGGAAGGGCACTCGGTAGAGTACATACCTCCACCACATCATGCT
Organism: Eptatretus burgeri; assembly: GCF_056783735.1. Taxonomy (NCBI): domain Eukaryota; kingdom Metazoa; phylum Chordata; class Myxini; order Myxiniformes; family Myxinidae; genus Eptatretus; species Eptatretus burgeri. The sequence continues at coordinate 40,441,984 of NC_140962.1, forward strand.
TGATCCATGAGAACATATCGGGCTCAATACATTTTTGAAATCCATCCATCCATCCATTGGGACCATACTCTGTGCAGAGCGTTGGTGCTGCCTAAGCAGTCTCCTGGGCTATAGGACACAATCCTGGACGGGTCGCCACTCCGACACAGTATACCAGCATGCTGGCACTCATTTTGCCGACCTCGGAAGGATGACAGGCAGAGTCAACCCCACCTGGTGTAAATTCAACAGCCAAGGGGGATTTGAACTCAGGATCCTTGGATCCCAAGCCCACCACCCTAACCAATAAGCCAACACCAGTCATATATTTTTGAAATATCATGCTATAAAGTACCATATCGTTTTTGGCCCAATCTCTCAATAGTGAAGAATCACTTAAAAAATTAAATAACTCTCGTATCCAGATCCGGATCTTCACCAACATCGAATCAGTTTGTTGTTGCGACACAACCAACCTGTCCACCAAGTTTCATCCGAATTCATCCACAACTTTTTGAGATATTGTGTTCTATATTAGTTTAGCCCCATCTCTCTCAATAATGAAGAATCACTTACAAAAAAAATTCAGATCCGGATTCAGATTTTACCAAAGTTTAGGGTTGCCGTCCTTGGCCAGTCACCTGCACACAAAAATCTTTTTCAAAACCATTGCTTCAAAACTGTGGCCAAAAACCGTGTGACAAACCACCAAACAGACAAACGCTACAGACCAACATACTTGGCAAAATGTTTTTTTTCGCCAAGTCACAAACAGATGGATAGGGGTGAAAACATAACCTCCTTCACCTTCGGAGGCAAAAGTAATAATAACAATAATAATAATAATAATAATAATAGTTGTAGTAGTAGTAGTAGACATTATTATTCAACATTTTATTTGGGCAGGGACAGGGAGCCGATTCTACTCTGGCAGTCATAAGGTAAATTTGGAGTAGGGTGGTGCACGATCTGCATTGCTTAAATTTCTTATTTGGTAGCCTCATGACATAGTCAATGTTACACATGGTTTTATGTTAATTTCCTTTGATTGACCTGAACAAGTGAAGGCAACAAAGCAATTTCTGGAACAGGATGATTTTTTAAAGGCATAAATTTGATTTTGAAGGTACCTTTTATTGGGGCATTGGCAGGACCATTACAGATTTGAAAGCTGTGCAAGCGAGAAAACCTGCCCTATGAAGCCCTTGCACTCTTGGAGTATCCAAAAAGGCTGAAAAATCCCCATATTTTAAACTGAATACCATGATGGCTGCGATGTAGCCTATATATCTAACCTATGAGCCAAATTACTTTGCAACTGAATATAAATACAAAGGGAAGTATATAAAACCATGGTCTTCAATGAATGTATATTTTCAACAGTTATAATCACTGGGCACAAGGCTGGGCTTTTAATCACAGTTCTGTGCAGTAATCTCTTGGAGTTGTGAAATACCGTGTGTGGGAGGCTGCTCAGTTTGTTGCTCTGGAGATCCAGCCTGGGTTAAACTTAGAGCTCCAAAGTGTGTAATTTTGACTCCTATAATGTTCTTTTGAAAAAATATGAACAAAATCATAACAATATTAATAATAATAATACTAAGACATTGTTATTAAAAAAAAATGGGCAGGGGAGAGGGAATTGATTTTACTCCAGCAGATAGAAGGTAAATTTGGAGTAGGGTGGGGCAAGATCTGGATCCCTTACGTCATATGTGTGTGTGTAAAAAATTGTAACGTGAAATGGGGGGAAGGATCCATAGCTAGGCTGTGGTCAGTGTAGTGTGGTCTGTGTTTCACATAGGTGAGATTGCAATGCAACAGGGATCTGTTAGAGTGAGTCGTTTGTTGCACATCACGCTGAGGCAGCGTATGTAATTTATAGACAGGGTAGACATTAATTATGTATGCATAAATACCTCTCGTAGGCGGGGCTTGGTGAGGACTTCCCACCGCAGAGGCACATGTCTCACGTGTGCGAAAGACCAATTATGATCTCTCTGGCCAGTGTGTGCCAGTCATGCAGTGGGCTGTAGGGCCAAGAAGAAAAGATATACGTTTACTTTTATAGGTGCTGCCAAGGAGAAAGAGAACATCCTGCACATGAGTCAAGACGGGATAGTCTACCGGGGAGTCCACAAGAGAGGACAAAGAGAGGCTCGTGAGGGCTTGAGAGCTCATAAGGAGGGGAACTGAGTCCACCAGGAGAGAACAAAGAGGCTCATGTGGAAAGGAGGATGGAGACACCTCGTGGAGAATTGACCCAAACAGGAATCACCCTGTGTTTTTGGAGGGCCTGGAGGAAAAAGGACAAAAGGGGACCACCTGGCCAAGTTGAAGGTCTACCCATTGCTGGCCCTGCTCGTTACTGGCTCTTGTCACCTTCCTGGTCTCCAAAGAGGACACCTTTGTGTTGAACTGTGCCCACCCTGTGCTTCAAAGAAAAGGGAAGTCCCGCCTGCATTGTTGTTGTGTTACATAAGTGCGATCTGTGGCACCCAGTGGGTTAGGATTTGAGCTTTTCTTTATCCTCATTGTATATAAGTTGGCATATCCCATTCCCCTCTTTGGGTCTTTTGACTCGCTTGGTTTGTTCCGTTTATGACAGCATCTTGTCGATCCTCTTCCTTGTGCTTTTCATTTGAAAAAGAAATCCTTTAAAGGGTAAGAACGTGTGTTTCAGACATCTGCTTTCCATGTGTGATGGCTGTCGTTTTGGCTCATTTGGCCAACCTTAGGGAAAGATAAGTAGAGTAATGTTGAACACAATGCCTTTAAAGCCAGTTTCGGTCCATTCTTCCACACCACAATATAAAGCTCATTCTAACCACTCAATGACTGACTGATATTAATGTTCGATACCTTCCGGGTGATGTAGAAAGCTGAAATTTTGTTTGCTGTTGGACTTCAAAGCCGATACACTGGGCAAAATCACAGAACTGTTGGAAAGAATCACTTTAAAAATGAAAAAAAATCTCGTATCCGGATCCGGATTTGGATCTTCACCAAAATCGAATCAATTTGCCCTTGTCACACACCCAACATGCCCACCAAATTTCATTCAAATCCGTCTGCAACGTTTTGAGATATCTTGCATACAAACAAACAAACAAGCCGGTAGGCAACGAGGGATTCGCTAGGATCGAAGCGCTGGATACGATGCTTTTCATTCTGACCGATCCACCGACGAAGATTCATTGCCAAGACATATTGGTTCACATACAATTGTTCCTCTGCCTGGCAAGATTTTTCCTATTGAGTATTTTGCCAACTGGCAATCCTCATAAAAAAATGACGGTAAATAGACACCCGATTTTTGAAGGACTACCATTTGAAAAATAATCGGTTTGCTGGTTTGTGCTGTGGAGCCTCACGTTGCAGACACAGACACACACACACACACACACACACACACACACACACACACACACACACACACACACACACACACACACACACACACACACACACACACACACACACACACACACACACACGGAAAACCCGATAAACTTCTCTCAATGCTCTTGTTTGACCACACCTCCTGAGCCACACAATATTTTTCATAAGCCACGCCCACTTTCCATAAGCCACGCCCACTTTCATACGTCACTCCTACTTTAAATAATAAATAATTGGAGGTGGTGTGTGGGTCGTGGAATCGTTTTCGGCAAATAAATAAATAATTGGAGGTGGTGTGGGTCGTGGAATCGTTTACGGTAAATAAATAAATAAATAAGGTGGTGTGTGGGTCGTGGAATCGTTTTCGGTAAATAAATAAATAATTGGAGGGGGTGTGTGGGTGGGAAATCGTTTCCGGAAAATAAATAAATAATTGGAGGTGGTGTGTGGGTCGTGGAATCGTTTTTGGTAAATAAATAAATAAATAATTGGACGTGGTGTGGGTGGGGAATCGTTTTGGGTAAATAAATAAATAATTGGAGGTGGTGTGTGGGTCGTGGAATCGTTTTCAGTAAATAAAGAAATAATTGAAGGTGGTGTGTGGGTCGTGGAATCGTTTTCAGTAAATAAATAAGTATTGAAGGTGGTGTGTGGATCGTGGAATTGTTTTCGGTAAATAAATAAATAAAGGTAGCGTGTGGGTCGTGGAATCGTTTACGGTAAATAAATAAATAAGGTGGTGTGTGGGTCGTGGAATTGTTTTCGGTAAATAAATAAATAATTGGAGGCGTTGTGTGGTTCGTGGAATTGTTTTCGGTAAATAAATAAATAAAGGTGGTGTGTGGGTGGAGAATCGTTTTCAGTAAATAAATAAATAATTGAAGGTGGTGTGTGGGTCATGGAATCGTTTTCGGTAAATAAATAAATAATTGGAGGCGTTGTGTGGGTCGTGGAATTGTTTTCGGTAAATAAAGAAATAATTGAAGGTGGTGTGTGGATCGTGAAATCGTTTTCGGAAAATAAATAAACATATTATTAGAAATCCACAAAGACGGAAATGCCGGTGATTCCATTTATTTTGGATCCTTTTCACTTTGGACAATAACGTTTGGATCGAGGAGAGATCAAAGGTGGAACGACGGTGTCGTTACTTACAAACACTGTATACACACCTTAAATGATGGTAAATAGACACGCGATTTTTGAAGGACTGCCAATTGAAAAATAAAACCTCAATCAAAAATCGGCTCGAGTAAAATTTTCTAAATATCTCGAAGTGTTTAATTCCGAAGTCTTGTTTCTCTACATTCAAAACTGAAGGACAAGTATTGAAAATACTGTACACGGTTTTTCGGCCGCTGCACAGCAACGGGTGGTTGCAAGGCAACGAAATTCAAACGCGCACATTCCCAGTATATATTCCACCTTTTGGCAAAGTTTCATCGAAATCAGTTCGTTGGTTCGTGCTGTGGAGCCTCGTGTTGCAGACAGACAGACACACACAGCCGGAAAACCCCACAATAAGGGATATCTCATATATAGCGAATCCAACAAGAAGAAGATGTCATGCAGAGCACGATACTTGCAAAATCCAGAAAACAAATTTGACCTCAAAAATAATTGGTGGTTGAATTCAATGACCAAATTTGCAACAACTCCTCTTCAAATTTCAAGTGAATCGGATGAAAATTGACAATTTTAGAAATTCAGCCAATGTTGACCTTTTGGCCTATGTGGACCTCCAAAGTAATTGGTGGTTGTGATATGAAAATCCTATTCAAATTTCAAGTCAATGGGATGAAAATTGAGGATTTTAGAAAGACCACCTTAGTTGTTCACCTTTTCTTCCATATTGATCTCAAAATAATTGGCTAGTTGAATTCAATGACCTGAAATATAAATCCTCTTCAAATTTCAAGTCAATCAGATGAGAATGAGGATTTTAGAAATCTCACCAAAGTTGTTGACCTTTGGTCTATGTTGACCTTTTCGTCCAGGTTGACCTCAAAAAACTTGGCTAATTGAATTCAGTGACCTGAAACCTGAAATATAAATCCTGTTCAAATTTCAAGTCAATCGGATGAAAATTGAGGATTTTAGAAATACCACCTTAGTTGTTGACCTTGGGCCTATGTTGACCTTTTTGTCCACGTTGATCTCAAAAATAACATAACCTCCTTCCACCACCGGTGGTGGAGGTAACAAGAAGAATAGAATCCAACAACAATGATGACAATGGAAATAATAACCAAACAGAAATATGCTGTACAAGACAATCAAGCTTTTTTTTTTCAACCAAGAAGAAACCAAAAACAACCCACCCACTATCCAATGACAGCAGACATCTAAGTCGAACTAAACAAAGGGTGTGGCCCCCAAAGCAAACAAATAAAGGACACCCCAAACAGATTTCCAAGAGTCCTTTTTCCCTTTCATTACCGAAATCAACAATCGACTGCGAACCACAGTCAGAAACACACAAGCAAAAAACTCATTGAGGACCCAGTCCATCTCTGGAAAAACAAGCTCAAATGAGCTAAGATCCTCGTCCTCTTAATGATGACGTCATAAAAACGAATATGACATCATTGTGATGCATCAGGTTTGCGATAAATTATCTGTGCTAATGCCCGGCTTTATTCCCGCAAACAAAATTCAAACAGCTTGCCGAGTTTCGGAGATAATGGTATCGGCGATTTCCATTAGTGGCGATATTATGACGTCAACTTTTTTCCAAGGAAGAATTTCCAAAATCGGAGATGATTACTGCCTGCGCGTTTCGATGAAAACTGTTGGCTGTGAAACAAAAAAGTCCACAAGAAGAAGATGAAGAACAACAACGTGAGTTAGAGACTTAGAGATCCTCCACGAGGATCTAAAAAATTGTCATTTACGATATCTTTTGTAGACTATAAACCAATAAAGACGACTGGGATAACAAACCGGAGATAAAAATTTGTTTGTGTCAAACGCGCGCTCGAGCCGATACCGGAACCAACATAAAGAAGAAACTCTCCAACCCACCGTGTTTCGTTCATTTATAGGCTTCATCAATTTCATATTAAAAATAATCCAATGTACATACCTGAAGTTAAAACATGCGTACAGCTTATGTGCATATATAATACAGTGGTTATACATTTGCGATCATTCCAATTGCATTGGGCCATGGACTAGTAACCAGGCCAATCTCCTGAAGACTGCCAACCTGTGCTGCTTCATCTCCCGAGGTACATACATGATGCAAAAACATGTGTACGGCTTATGTGCATATATAATACATCGTGGCTATATACCGGAGATCATTCAAATTGCACTGGACCATGGACTAACACTTAGGGGCAAGGCGTAAGGCCTGTCGATTTGTGCTGCTCCATGCAATGGCAGTGAATGGTTTTATTGGGGTGGAGTCAGATCAGCTGTCCAGTGAATGGGTGTAAAGCAGTGGGGTGGAGTCAGGGTAGCCAAACACCGACCCATGTATAATATGTGATATCTTCTGAGTCTAAAAACGGCATAACTGCAATAAATTGACAAAACATCCTGAAACTTATCATAAAGCCATGCACCAAGTTTCTGTTGAATATGTTAAAGTATAAGGAAAAAAGTCGGAAAAACTACATGGAGGATGGACAGATAGCAAACCTATAGTCCCCTCCTGTGAAACCGGTAGGGGACTAATAATAACTGAGGAGATTGTATTGGCAGAGGGGGATTGTGTGGGGGCTGAATATGGAATCTTGTCCTCCCTTTCACTATGCTCACTATTTAAATCATGTTAGAGATTACTTTTCAAAAACATGCCAAACATTTTGCTAGTTGTTTATTGTAGTAAAAGGAGAAAATTTTATTTGAAACTATTTTTTAAGACAAAAAAAATTGTTGAAAAATAATCTCCAATATCCATATATTGTTACGTCTGAGGGGGGGGGGGGGTATGCATTCAAAGGGTAATTAGGATGTTTAATTAGGTATGCCATGCTGTTCGAGTTTACCAGGATCTCGATGTAATAAGTAGCGATTCAGTGGTGATAAGTTGTCTAGTAAATGTCCATTTCTTTAAGGGGGAAATGATAATTGTCACGTAATTAGATAGGGAGACGGGTTAGGGTAAGTGTGTCTGCGTAAACCCTTTTAGTATTCCCTGGAGGCTTGCCGCGACGTAACAGGACAGTGCTGCGGATGGCTCCGCCCCTTGATCACGATTGGCGGAAGGCGACGGCGGAGGGCCAATAAAACGGCTCGATTGGAAGCGACGAGGACTCAAGTATAAAAAGGTTCTGTTCGGGAAAAGAAGTGGAAGAAGAGTCATAAAAAGAAAGCGTCTGGTCAAGGCTGTTGTTCTCGGAGCGTGCTCTCTTGTTGCGCTGGTTCGTTCCTCAATTCGTCGTGTCTCGTGCCTCACCTCGGTTGGCTCTGGAGTTCTGCTGGCTCGGAGTACAGGACCGAACGGCGGGCGGACCTGCCTCCCTCTCCTGCTCGCATCTTGGCACCAGAACTGGCTCCCTGGTGGCTGTGAGCGGTCTTGGGCCTACACCAGGAGGTCGAGACCACCAGGAACAGCACCACGGTGTCTCCTGCCCCTGTCGAGTGCAACGCCAGCTCGTCCGGCGCCAATCCAGTGATTGTTGCGTCGACACCACGGGCAAGCCTGACCACCAGCTACGGTGTGTGTGTGTGTGTGTGTGTGTGTGTGTGTGTGTGTGTGTGTGTGTGTGTGTGTGTGTGTGTGTGTGTGTGTGAGAGTGTGTGTGTGTGTGTACACCTGGCGCCTTAGAGGGTTTGAGATTTGTATATCCATTGGAATTGTTTGTGTTTTCCCCACGCCCGAACCCACACCACCATCCCGTCGAAATGCCCCGGATCCCTCCTCTTGCCGAGTCTTATTATTATTTCTGGTTAGAGAAATAAACATTATTAACTCAGTGAAAAGCGACTCGTGCCACCTTCCTCATCCCGTTTGCTGTAGAGCGATTAAAACCGCCATCTTTGGGTTATAAAAAAATAAACCGCCTCCATCGTTTCGGCTCATTCTACGTTGGCGGGACTGTTCAAGTCCCGTGGACGTCACAATATTACTAAAACTCTCATCTTGTATGTATGTATGTATTTATGTATGTTCCTGAAATACAGCGAAAATGGTACACAATAGCACAAAAATTTTAGGGCCACCTTACTCACCATTCTCCTGCGGTGTGCAGTATCAAGTTTCATTCAAATCGGGCAACAAAAAAAATTATTTAAAAATCAATTCCCCATTCAGTCAAGTACTCTTCGGGAGAATTTGATCAATGCAAACAACCTCAGCGGTATAGTTCGCTGGAGCTATCTTATTTTATCTTGAAATGATTTATTTACAAATCTCAAACATTTAGTACAGACAAAGAACGATTTATTTTTAAGCATAAAATAAACTACCATTTTGATCTAATACTTCCGAGTTCATTAATAAATAAAATTGTTTTGAACATTACACACAATAATTTCTTTGACTTTCTTTTCTCCGTTTTTTTTTCCACATTGACGTGCAATATCAAGTTTCGTTAAAATTGGGCAATGAAAAAAATTATTAAAAAAAAATCAATTCCCGATTCAGTCAAGAACTTTTTGAGATTATTTGATCAATGCAAACAACCTCAGCGGTATAGTTCGCTGGAGCTAACTTTTTTTCTTTTGAAATGATATTTTTTATCAACCGCTGTCACAATGGAAACCCAATGGGTTCACGGGTCATTTAGTACATTAGTAAAACTCTCATCTTGTATGTATGTATGTATGTATGTATGTATGTATGTATGTATGTATGTATGTTCCCGAAATACAGCCAAAACGGTACACGATAGCGCAAAAATTGTCGGGCCACCTTACTCACCATTCTCCTGTGGTGTGCAGTATCAAGTTTCGTTCAAATCGGGCAACAAAAAAAAATTATTGAAAAATCAATTCCCGATTCAGTCAAGTACTCTTCGGGAGAATTTGATCAATGCAAACAACCTCAGCAGTATAGTTCGCTAGAGCTATCTTTTTTTTTCTTGAAATGATTTTTTTCATTAACTGCTGTCACAACGGGAACCCAATGGGTTCACGGGCCGTCGAGTGACTCTTAAGTCATAAACAAGTGTAAAAATAAGTTAACAGTCATAAATACGTCATGATAATAAAACTCGCATAAAAAAGGACTAATCACGCAAACGCATAATCAAGGGGATGGAAAGGCTCTGAAAGAATTTATGTACTGTACTTGTCCTTTAATTGTATTTTGAGAGGATTAACTATCAACCAGGTGCACAGGAACTGTTATCTTAGGTAGTACAAACATATAGGACAGGCTCTTGCTAATGGTCATTAACAAACCTGCTGGATTTTACCAACAATTGGAGTGTGGCATGGTAATAATAGTCTGCTATTGGTTCATATACAGAAACTGAGAATCCAAATTTATAATTCTGCTGTCTTCAGCCAAATTTGAACATGAAAAAGTGGGATTTTGGTCCAGTGTCCTCACAACTTGGCCACCCATACCAACACGGCGTCTGATACAAACCATGAATCAAACTCCATTTAATTCAATAAAGATGAAGCATGGGTATGAAAACACAAAACTCACCTGTGTGCTCTTCTTAAATGTACCCTTCCAGATTCATAAACATCTATACACATTTTCAAGAAAAGTCATTTATCATAATATACAGAAAAAATTATATGCAGAAATCTTGGCTCAAGAGGGAGCTAATATGACGACAGAGGACTGCAGGTTCACAGACTGACAGAGGATCAAAGGGGAAAATGGAGACAAAGACAACATGCAGGAGTGGATGAATAGCAGAAAGGAAGGAAGAGAGTGAGAGGGGAGGGGATTGGTGAGATTATAAGTGAGCAGTAGTGGGTATGGGAGAAAGAATGAAGTGATGATGGGCAAGTTGGAAGGACAAGGGGATGAATGCAAGACAACAGTTAAAGGGAGTCTTTTCACCAGATGAGAGAATGGAAGGAAAAAGGAATAAAGGTGAGAGTTCAGCTTATAATTGAGGAGGGTAACCAAGTTTGGGATTCAAGAAGATTGCTTGTGACCTCTCTGGGCTGGGGGAGGATGGAGGGGCAAGAGGGTTGTTGATACAATGCTAGATGTCAGGTGATAGAAAACTGAGAGTTCCCCAACCTGCCTGTCATAGACAAGAAGTACACTTTGGGATTCAGCATCTGGCCGAGATGGGCAACAATTATTGGGAATACAAATTTTCATGAGAGGGATGAATACAAATTCACAAACAACAAGTCCACCAAACACCAAAGTATAGACTTGGAAGAAGGAATTTAATATAACTAGCGATACCCAAGCACATGCACGGGATAGCAGTACAACATAGCTGGTAGCAGATGACAGACCGTACACGGGGAATGACAAAATATGTGCATTGTGCAAAATGCAAGTGGTACTATGGAACGCCAAGACTTCCCAAACATTGTTGGCATGTCCGCTAAGTGCCACAGCAGTTCCATAGGGATCGTGTGACGGCGAGCCGAGTTTTTAGTGTGCAAGCTTGGTATTATAATAGAGATAATCTGTTCAGATTTTTTCATAAATTTCTTTTTTCTCATCCTTGTTATAAAGGGTTGAGCTCAAGTTTTTGATTATTTTAAGTTTATTCCAATGTTCATTCAGAGGTGTGGGTCCATGAAATCAACAACAAAACCAACAACAACAAGCAAAATGTTTTTGTGAAGCAATATGGTTTTCAGGAAAACTAACTTTTCCATTTTGTAATTTTTTTTACAAAGTTGGTTGCTGAACAGCATTCAAAACAATTTTTGTGTCTAATACAAAATTATAATTATATCGACATACTTTTGGAGTGCTGATATCGAAATAACTTCTTTCATTTGAATTAGACATTTGGGCTGAATTTATGTCTGTCCTGCAGTTAAACAAACTGCAAACTCTCCCTGCTGGTGTTTTTGACCAACTTGTGGAACTAGATTGGCTTCAACTCGGTGGAAACCAGCTCAAGTTTCTCCCAGCTACACCCAATACCTTCCAGGAAGAGCAGTCGTTAAAGAGTTTTGTTCCATTCCAGATTTATATTATATTGTTATGGTGGTGGGTGGGGAGATGGAGGAATTTCATAGGAACGTTAGAATTGAATAGTCGCTTGGTCCGTGAATATGTAGGAGGCGTCTTGATGCAAATCAAAAAGGGAAACTGTGAGCTTAAGTGTTACGTGTCACCAAATGGGGGGTGGTGCGGTGTTAATTAGATTAAGGGATTAAGGATAATGTTCCCTCGTATGTGATGCCCCCGCTGACCTATTCCTACGTTTTTGCATTTGCAAGTCAGCAATAAAGGAGTTGCGTTTTTATACCAACAACCATAACAAGCGAAACAGCCATGCCGAGCAGGCAGAAGCCCCGCCTTCCCGGGTTTTGGGCAAGAAAGCCATGCCCCGGAGGTGGACAGTTGGTCAGTGTGACATAAAGGAGAGATCGGGAGTGAACGCACGAGCTCAATGTGAGGGACACAGTTGTAGTCATGAGAGGAATGCAGCTAGGACAGAGGATTTCGCTTTGCTCTCTTCTCGGCATGACAAAATGGCTTTCCTTCGATGCATGAAGAAGACGGTGCGACTCTCGTGTTTGTGCTGAGGCGAATTGGCTCACGTGGTGGAGCAGGACGCTGGCCAATGACTCTTGGCTGGTCATGAGGGACGGACCTTGAAGCCTCGTGTATATCACCGAAGAGACGGTGCCATTCTGAAAAGAAGTGGGTCGGTAAACGCGATCGAAGAAGAATTAGCATGGCGGTCTCTGAGCCCTGGTGTTGAATTCCGCTCATGAATCGCCTCACGCACGTTTTTCCTGATGCAAGAGAGTAGCTTTGCACCATTTTTGGGCACATCTCCATGTGTAGGACGAAGATCTTCAATTCCAAGTTCCACAGAGACCATCTCTGGACCAAGCTAAGTGCCAGAATAAAGGGAGGATGTTCTTTTATTGAGTTCCCCCTCGTCTGTGTTTAAGTATGTGTGTGGAGGAACCTCAACTTTAGACCCTATTTACTTCACATTATTATTATTACATTTTGAATTGCCCTTGTAAATATTTCCATTGTCATTAAATTCCCGTGTTTATTTTAAGTTGCTGTGTCCGTGTATTTGTTCTGGGGTTTGAGTATAAACCCCTTGTGCTATGCTTCCATCCGCCTCCGTCGCTCCGCCAGTGCCACACCTCACCCCTCCCGCGCACGTTATAATATCTGAGGTTCAGCATGTCCGCCTCCTCAGGAAAACCACTTGGCAAACTGGGCTGGCTGGTGTTAACCGCCATCCACCATTATTTGGGTCGGGTGATTAACGTAACCGCCAGACCCACGACAATATGTCTAAATTTTGTCCATTTCGGTGGTTCTAATACCTTATATGCAACAACAAATATTTTTAAACATGTGCTTCAAAGACTATAATATCATATCTTTCTGACAATAAATGTCCTGGGAGTTTGTTTTTTCAACCCCCTCCTAGTTGGGGTGGGGAGGGGGTGCTTATTGGAGGGAATATCCCGTATGTGTGGTGATTTATAATTTTTATATCTTTCACGAACTTCCATTTTTCTTCACACAATTAAGTAATTTATCATATTCACATACTTATGCATGCCACATGACATGAACTCAATGGAGTCATCACCATCATACAATGACTCATCAGTCATGGCACTTTGAACGGACAAAGAAACACAACTCAACTCAGCTCAGCTCAACGAGAGGAGAGCATCCCGGCATGATTGCCTTGCTTCGGGGGCACGAGGCGCATTGTTTGAAGAGGTAAGAGCGGAGGTTGAGCGCATGCCGAGGAGGACGTGTGGAAACTGAATTTTAAAATCAAGTTTATAATCATGTAAAATGCAAATTAACTTAGTCTAGTGCTTTTTGACAAATAATTTAATAAACCAACATGCTGACAAAGTGAAGAATACATGCTAAGAAAAGCAGTAAGAAAATACACACATGATCTTTACTTTAGTCGTAAACAACCTTTGTTAAATCTTATCTGTTTAGTGAACCATTGACCTGTGATCATGTAGTCAGCAGGGCAAAACAATGACTCTCTCCTACCCCCCACCCCCACCCCCTCTCTTTGAAGCTGAAAACAAACCCCAAAACAAACTAAAACCTCTCTATGTGGCATATTTGATGTCCACAAAGTTCCATCTCGTTATCTTAGTAAAAACTGCATATAAACACTCAATATTCCATGTAGTTTTGAGTCTTCAGCTTGCAACAATGTAGCTGGCTGAGGTCTTCCTTCCGTGCACGGAAGTGTCTTGTATTTTACTGAATAATAAAGTCTGGCAGAATATATTTTACTGAAGCAACGATGCAGCTTGCAACTAGGAAGGTCTTTTTCTTTTCATTTTGTGCTCCCTTTGTCTGTATTTGAGTCTGTTGTACTGGGCCCGGTGTATGCCCCGGTTAGAATAGGTGTACCATATCCCTGTGTGTCATAAGAGGCGACCAGGGTTGCGTCAGGAAGGGCATCCGGCGTAAAAACCAATGCCAAATCATTATGCGGACAACAAAACGAATTTCCATACCGGATCGGTCGAGGCCCGGGTTACCAACGACCGCCACCGGTACCGTTGGTCAGCAGGGTATCGGTGGAAATTGTGGTACTGCTGGGCGAAGGAGGAGAAGGAGATGGGGAAGGCGGGTCCGGAGGCAGTCGGAGAGGGGGAAGGGGAGAAGTGTGCAGGTGAGAGTTGGAACTCTGAATGTTGGGACGATGACTGACAAAGGGCGAGAGTTGGCTGATATGATGGAGAGAAGAAAGGTGGACATACTGTGTGTACAAGAGACCAAGTGGATGGGGAGTAAGGCTAGGAGCATTGGAGGTGGTTTCAAACTGTTCTACCATGGTGTGGATGGGAGGAGAAATGGTGTCGGGGTAATCCTGAAGGAAGATTATGTCAAGAGGGTATTGGAGGTGAGGAGAGTGTCTGACCGAGTGATGAGTGTGAAGTTGGAAATTGAAGGGGTGATGATGAATGTCATCAGTGCATATGCCCCACATATGGGGTGTGAGATGGAGTACAAAGAAGATTTCTGGAGTGAGTTAGATGAAGTGGTGGAGAGTGTATCCAAGGATGAAAGAGTGGTGATTGGAGCAGATTTCAATGGAAATGTTGGGGAAGGGAATAAAGAGGATGAGGAGGTGATGGGTAGGTACGGTCTCAACAAGAGAAATGTGGAAGGGCAAATGGTGGTAGAGTTTGCAAAAAGAATGGAAATGGCAGTGGTAAATACGTATTTCAAGAAGGAGGAACACAGGGTGACATACAAGAGTGGAGGAAAGTGCACACAGGTGGATTACATCTTAAGCAGGAGATGCAACCTGAAAGAGATTAGTGACTGTAAGGTGGTGGCAGGGGAGAGTGTAGCTCGACAGCATTGATTGGTGGTCTGTAGGATGACTTTAGAGGTGAGGTTGAGGAAGAGAGTGAGGGCTGAACCAAGGACCAGATGGTGGAAGCTGAAGGAGGAAGACTGTTGCGTGAAATTTAGGGAGGAGGTGAGACAGGTGTTGGATGGTGGTAAAGATGGGTGGGATGATTGGGCAACTACAGCAGAAGTGGTGAGGGAGATAGCTAGGAAGGTACTTGGTGTGACATCTGGACAGAGGAAGGAAGATAAGCAGACTTGGTGGTGGAATGAGAAAGTACAGGAAAGTATAAGGAAGAAGGGGTTGGTGAAAAGGAAGTGGGATTGTCAGAGAGATGAAGAAAGTAGGCAGGAGTACAAGGAGTGGCGGCGAAAGGCAAGGGGAGAGGTGGCAAAGGCCAAGGAAAAGGCATATGACCAGCTGTATGAGAAGTTGGATACAAAAGAAGGGGAAAAGGATTTATACCAATTGGCAAGACAGAGGGACCGAGCTGGGAAGGATGTGCTGCAGGTTCAGGTGATAAAGGACGCAAATGGGAATGTGCTGACGAGCGAGGAGAGTGTGTTGAGAAGGTGGATGGAGTACTTTGAGGAGCTGATGAATGAAGAAAATGAGAGAGAGAAGGTTGGAAGAGGTGGAGATAGTGAATCAGGAAGTGGGGTAGATCAGTAAGGATGAGTGAGGACTGCTATGAAGAAGATGAAAAGTGGAAAGGCGGTTGGCCCAGATGGTATACCAGTGGAGGCATGAAAGTGCTTAGGAGAGATGGCAGTGGGGTTGTGAACCAGATTGTTTAATAAAGTCTTGGAAAGTGAGAGGATGCCGGAGGAGTGGAGATTAAGTGTACTGGTTCCGATTTTCAAGAATAAGGGTGATGTGCAGAGCTGTGGAAATTACAGAGGGATAAAGTAGTTTAGCCACACCATGAAGTTGTGGGAAAGAGTCGTGGAAGCTCGGTTGAGAGGAGAGGTGACGATCTGTGAGCAGCAATATGGGTTTATGCCAGGAAAGAGCACCACTGATGCGATGTTTGCTTTGAGAATGTTGATGGAGAAGTATAGGGAAGGCCAGAAGGAGTTACATTGTGTGTTTGTGGATTTAGAGAAAGCTTTTGATAGGGTGCCAAGAGAGGAGTTGTGGCATTGTATGAGGAAGTCGGGAGTGGTGGAGAAGTATGTGAGGATCGTGCAGGATATGTATGAGGACAGTGTGACAGCGGTGAGGTGTGCGGTAGGAAAGACGGACCGGTTTTAGGTAAAAGTGGGATTGCACCAAGGATCGACTCTGAGCCCTTTCCTGTTTGCAATGGTGATGGACAGGTTGACGGACGAGATCAGACTGGAGTCTTCATGGACTATGATGTTCGCGGATGACATCATGATCTGTCGGGAGAGTAGGGAGCAGGCTGAGGCGAACCTCGTGAGGTGGAGGTACGCACTGGAGAGAAGGGGAATGATAGTCAGTCGGAGTAACATGGAGTACATGTGCGTAAATGAGAGAGAGGGTGGTGGTATGGTGCAGTTGCAAGGAGTTGAGGTGGGGAAGGTGGATGGGTTTAAATACTTGGGATCAACTGTCCAAAGTGACGGAGATTGTGGGAGAGAAGTGAAAAAGAGAGTGCAGGCAGGATGGAGTCGTTGGAGAAAAGTTGCAGGAGTGATTTGTGACAGAAGGGTAGCTGCAATAGTGAATGGGAAAGTATATAAGACGGTAGTGAGACCAGCTATGTTGTATAGTTTGGAGGCGGTGGCACTAACAAAAATGCAGGAAGCGGAGCTGGAGGCAGCAGAGTTAAAGATGCTGCGATTCTCGTTGGGAGTGATGAGGATGGACAGGATAAGGAATGAGCATATTAGAGGGACAGCGCAGGTAGGACGGTTTGGAGACAAAGTGAGAGAGACGAGATTGAGATGGTTTGGACATGTGCACAGGAGGGAAGCGGAGTATATCGGGAGAAGGATGCTGAAGATGGAGCCGCCAGGCAGGAGGAGAAGAGGAAGGCCAAAGAAGAGGTTAATGGATACGGTGAGGGCAGACATGCGGGCGGTTGGAGTGTCAATGGAAGATGTGGAGGACAGAGCGAAATGGAGACGGATGATCCGCTGTGGCGACCCCTAACGGAAGCAGCCGAAAGAAGAAGCAGAAGATCCTATGTAGTTTTGAGTCTTCAGCTTGCAACTATGTGGCTGGCTGAGGTCTTCCTTCTGTGCACGGAAGTGTCTTGTATTTTACTGAATAAACGGCTTGTATTAAACTTACTTTTTCTTGAGGAAGCAGGAAAACTGCTTCCACAGATGACATGGCCATTGAATTCGTGTTGAGGTGATTTGGCTCGCGTGGTGAAGTAAAACGCTGGCCTTTTGCTCTTGAGGACGATCGGAGCACATGAAGCCACTACACCGGTGCTTTGAGCCTTGATGTGGAGTGCCGCTCGCGGATTGCCTGGCGTGCGTTCATCCAGCTCTGAGAGAAGCGCCTCAATTCCAGTTCCACAAGGATCAGCTCGGGGCCAAGCTAAGTGCAGGAGTGGTTAAAAAGGAAGGCCTTTTTCTTTTCATTTTGTGCTCCCTTTGTCTGTATTTGGGTCTGTGTGAGAGGTGCCTTGACTGTAGGATTTATTTACTTTATTATTATTGTCATGACCGTCTGAATTATTGTTCGTTGTAAATTTTCATTAAATGTATTCCTTTTGAGAAACTGTAGCCGTGTGCTATCCTGGTGCAGCGCCCCTGTGCTGGGCTCCTCCTGGGTTGATCGCCTCTCCGCCATTACACCCCGTTAACGTGCGCAGTAATCTCCGAGTCTCGGTTGTAGCCTCCAAGGTAGAAGCTTTGACATTCTTTCAGGTAGGGGTTAAGCCCCCCCAGACACGACAATTGGTCTCAGGTCGTGGGAATATGAACCTTCCCTGACTCCTTCGGGAGTGCAGGATTCGAACTACGACAATTGGTGTTGGGAGAAAAGAATGCTTGGTAAGGTAAATAAATAATTTTCTTCTGGGAAGATTAAACGTGTGCGAGAAATGGCGGACGAGCATGAAATGTCGATGATTAAACTAGATAGTGACCAATTGGAAGGAAGCGAGTCAGGGGGAGAGTTGAGTGATAATGAGAGGACGAGTCTCCCCACCTCAAGCCTCGGTACCTTTTCCCCCACAGTGGTGGTAAATGAGACACGAGGAGCTTTGGCGATGTCCAACCAAGACTAGTTTCATTTATTAATAGAAAAAATAATTCAACAAACGAGTGAATTGAAGGGACAAATTACAGTAATTGAAAACAAAATGAATGAACAAAGGAATGAAATGAAAGAAATGCATGGATGATTGGAAGACAAAATGAATGGAAGAGAAAATGAAATGGAGGAACAAAGGAACGAAAGGAAATGAATGTACGCTTGGAAGGAAAAATCAAAGGGGGAATAAAAGGCATCACTGAACAAATGAACGAAATTAAAAAGCGAATAAAACAGGAACTGGAGGTAGGAGTTGGGGAAGTGGAGAAAAATGCGGAGCTCCGAATGGAGGACAGACTGGGAGAATTTGAGATGGAATTGGTGGCCCAATTTAGAGAAATGGAAACAAAAACGGCAGCAGAAGGATTGAAGTCAAAGAGGGAAGAAATATTGGGAAAAATAGAAGAGGGTCAAATCCAGGTGGTCAGAATGGGAGAAAAGTTGAAAGAAGAAATTGTGTCCACAAATAAAAGAACTGACAAAGTAAACGAGGATATGGAGGGCTATCGCACCTGTGTGGAGGCCACAAGGCAATGGCAGAAAGAGGATATGGGATTTTGTAAGTGCCAGAGTGGTGTTTTAATTAAAGAGGTGCAAAAGTTGGAGGCCCACCTGGTAGAGCAAGATCAGTTCTTAGTTGGTAAAGGCTCATGGGGGTCACGATTGACTGAAGAGGTGCAAAAGTTAGGGGCCCGTGTGGTAGACCAAGAGTGGGCATTAACTGATCGAGGCCCATGGGAGCCGCAATTGAATGGGGAAAGAGTGGATGAGATGATACAGGAGCAGCTGAACATTGTGGACAGTAACATTGAGGCAAAGGTTACTTGGGTCCAACAGAATCTTTGAAGAGTCGGTCCATTAGGCAGATGCAGGCCAAAATTAAAATGACTCAGGGTCCCCCCACCTCAAATTACATTTGGGCTCCCAAGTCAAACACTATCGGGCGGGGAGTGCCTTGGCCCTGAGCTGGAATTGGATATGGCTGGATTGGGGCGAAGAGCTCTAAAAAACAGTGTCATCCCCTGAGTATATTTTGATGGGGCAGGGAGTCTAGAGGCTAGAGCAGTGTTTCACAACCTTTTTTGTCCCACGCCCCACTTTGATTTTCAAAAAAAATCGTACGCCCAACCATGATTGGAGACACTCCAGTATATACTACATATGTATTCAAAAGGCTTTATTAAAACTTTATTGCAAATTTTATTCGATTGCTACTCACTTCAATGGGAGCCCTGCCCTTGATGCTGGCTGCAGATTTGTTTGATTCAAGGAAACAATTTTGTCAGTTTCAGCCTTGAATCACCACGTTTCATGATTTCTCTAAGCTTGCAGCAAATCGGTAACAACACTAAATCCACATTTGACTTAATAAGATGATGGAAAATTTATCAATACTTCCCTTGCCAAAGTAGTCGAGTTTGGGTATTTATTTTCGCTCTCCTCAGACAGCCACATCATGGTTCCTTTGATCTTGAAAAGAGTTTTCACAGACTCATCTTGTTGCAACTCGCATAACTCCTCTTGGTATTGCTCTGGTACTTCAGATAAATCCACCAGAAATGGCTGAGTCAACCATGAAGGGAACTCACAGCAAAGCTATGAAAGCGATCATATATTGATTCATTAATTCTGAATCCTCATGCCACACCAAAATATTTCCACGCCCACCTTGAGAAACACTGGGCTGGAGGCTTTCCTGACGCAATTTAAATGTGTCTCAGCTCAATGGTTGGGGGTGGGAGAGGGGAGGGGGACGAGAGCGCATGGAAAATCTGGTGGCAACACTGCGGGGGCCAGTCGCCGATGTTTTAAATGTGGTCGAGGATACATGGACGAGTGGGGGCGTTTGTGATGCCTTGAACGACGCCATAGGTTTGGGACGCTTGTGAGGTGTGATCTGATCTGGGCACAGCTGCAGCATCATAAAATGAAAATTGGTGAAACGTTACAGGAGCTGGCCCAGGATGGATACAAATCTGTGAGGATTGCGTAGAGGGGCCTGACAAAAGAGACGTGGGACAAGTTGGCGACAGAAAGATTTACGGCCGCTCTTCCTGATCCCAAGGTCCGAACCCAAGTGGAACTGCAGGGCCTGACCACGGTGCACCGAGAGGCTGAGTACATGGAGAGACTGACCTTTTTGAAGAAGTCAAACCGTGCATCAGACAAGCCATTGGTAACGGTGCGACAGGTGGAGGTACGGGATCAGTAAGAGAGGCAGGGGGAATCAGGCATTATCCGGATGTTAAGATGGATCAGCCAACAGCTGTCAAATTTGACAAAGGGAAAATTCGCAGCAGGTGAGTCACGGTGGTGCGATCTGGGGTCGCCAACAGTGCAGCCCGATCCTCGTCGGGTTGGCCTGGGATTTGGGCGAGGTGCTCTGTCTGGATTCCTGAAGGGTCCATTCATGGGGAGTTGTTTCACATGTGGGAAAAGAGGGCACATGCAGCGGTACTGTCAGAACCCACCCAAACATAGACCTCTGAGCAGGCCTCACAGCCCAGAGAGGGGAGGACCTCCCAATGGATCACAAGGTCTGGAGGAGGGTCACTGCCTCGAGTGGGTCCGGCAGCCACTGAGGGTTGTCCGGGAAACTAGAACGAGCCGCGAGCATACAGGGCCATGCTCGGCTGGCAAGTGTGTGGAGAAGCGCCCTTCTTTGGTGAAGATAGTGAATTGCAGAAAAAAAGGCACAGGTAATTTGAGGGTTAGATGCGAAATTGAGGAGGAATTTTGTGAGGTTGTGGTGGACACTGGGGCCAGTGACACAATTATAAATCCAAATGTATTAGACCAGAGCATTGGGGGTTGGGATTTAATTGATAGGTTGGTGGGACATAGCCTTTAACTGGCTTCGGGGGTGACGGCTCCAATATTGGGGCGCAGGATTGTGAGGATGGAGTTCAGCGGTCTGGATGCCAATGCGGTGGTATGCGTGGCCGAGGTGTGTGACCATTGTCTCCTGGGAATGAGTTTCCTGGTGGAACACGACTGCCAACTATACCGTGGGCAGGGCCATATGTGATTGGGTACTGAGAGGCTGCAGTTGGTCGGACTGGGGGATGACGAGGAGGTGCAGAGGACATGGCTGCAGGTGCGACGCACTGCAACCGTGCCTACCAGGTCCGAGACCTTGGTAATGGCGGAGTTGGCAGCAGGTGCTCATCACATTGGTCAGCTGGGGTTAGTGAAGCCGTGGCCCTCACAGGGGGCCGAAGGACTGATGGTGGGTCGCACCCTTGTGGACACTCGTGGGCCAACGTTGGCAGTCTGACTGCTTAACGCGTCTGATAGCCATCGCACGGTAAGGAGTGGAGCTGTCGTCGTTAAGTGTCGCCAAGAGTAGTCGAGGTCACCGGAGGAGGCGGATCCACATGCTTGTCATCACAACCGGACAAAAATGGAAGTTTGGGGGAAATCCTTTGGCCCGAGGGAGTCCAGGACATGATGACAAGCTCTGAAAAGGGCCCACGATCGGAGCAGGTAGAGACATTGCACAATTTGGTTGGTAAGAACTTTGATGTTTTCTCTCTCTCTCTCTCCCAAGGATGTTGGACGCACAAGCCTCGTCAGGCATCAAATTCATACTGGTGAGGCTCGGCCTGTTCGCCAACTGCCACAGTGGCTCCCTTTCGCTAAGGAAGAGGAGGTAGGAGAACAGGTGATAAAAAATGAGGAAAGCTGGGATTATTGAGCCCTCGGTGAGTCCTTGGGTGTCACCCATTGTGCTGGTGAGGAAGAAGGACGGGACCACTCGGTTCTGTGTGGACTATCACCAGCTCAATCAGGTGACACTCAAGGACTCGTATCCCCTGCCAAGGATTGATGATAACTTCGATGCCATTTCAAGCTCAAAATGGTTTTCAACATTGGATTTAAAGAGTGGTTATTGGCACGTAGAGATGGACAAAGTAACGAGAGAGAAAACAGCGTTCTCCATGGGAAAGAGCCTCTGGAAGTTTTTCATCATGCCTTTTGGATTGTGCAATGCCCCTGCCACGTTTGAATGTTTGATGGAACATGTCCTAATTGGGTGACCATGGCAAACCTGCCTGGTTTATTCAGACGACGTATTGGTCCATGCTCCCACATTTGAACATGCTGCCAACAATTTATCAGAGGTATTTGAGAGGTTAAGGGGAGCCGGGTTGAAATTGAACCTGAGGCAAGTGCGAAATTTTCAGGATAGAGGTGACTTACCTGGGTCACATGATCAACGAGAGCGGCATGGCCACTGACCCGGGAAAGGTAAAATTGGTCAAAGAGTGGCCCACCCCCAAAAACGTAATAGAGGTCAGAGTATTTTTAGGCTTCTGCTCTGACTGCAGGAGGTTTGTGGCAAGCTTCGCAGAAATTGCAAGACCCTTGCACAAATTGACGGAGAAAGAGAAAAATTTGTTTGGTCAGAGAGCTGCATCGAGGCATTCACTCACTTAAAACAACGTCTGGTAGAGGCCCCAGTGTTGGCATACTCGACGGATGACGGCAATTACATCCTTGATACGGATGCCAGCCAAGAAGGATTGGGATCTGTGCTGTCAAGTGCAACAGGTAGTCGAGAGGGTTATTGCATATTACAGTCGGCACTTTCGAGGCCTGAATTAAA
The DNA here is from genome assembly GCF_056783735.1 of Eptatretus burgeri. Taxonomy (NCBI): domain Eukaryota; kingdom Metazoa; phylum Chordata; class Myxini; order Myxiniformes; family Myxinidae; genus Eptatretus; species Eptatretus burgeri. The sequence goes on from NC_140962.1 coordinate 40,464,640, forward strand.
TTACGTAACCTTTAAAGAACTATTTGCCTTCCTGTCTGCAGTTGGACACTTCCACCTTTACCTTTACGGAAGAGAGTTTGTGATCCGGGTAGATCATGCCTCCTTGCAATGGCTTCTTCAGGCGGAAGGACAAATTGTAAGGTGGCTTGAGAAGCTACAGCAGTATAATTTCACTGTACAACATCGGCCCAGGAAAGCACATGCCAATGCGGACGCTCTCTCTCGGCGACCCTGTTGGCAGCGACAGTGTAAATTTTGTGACAGGCAAGAAGCCAAGGATTCAATTGAGCATGACTAAATCAATGCATGTCTAAATGCAACGAGAGTGACCCAGAAAGCTTTGCCACAACCCCTGCCTGAATTGGGCGATGTAAATTGGCAAGAGATTCAAAGGGAGGATCTTGTTTTGGGACCCCTTTTTCATTGTCTGAAGGAGGGCAAGAGACATTCTTGGGAAGAAATTGCTTCACACGGGGCTCAGGTAAAGGCCTATTGGGCGCAATGGCAGATGTTGGGTTTGAAGGATGGCCATTTGTATAGGAAATGGGTAACACCAACAGCCGATGTCGCTTCCTGGTTGATCGTGGTACCAGACAAATTGAAAGAGGTGATAATGGGGCACGTACGTGGGGCTATGAAAATGGGACATTTGGGCGTAACCAAAACTTTGGCAAAATTGCGGCAAAGGTTCTATTGGGTGAATTTGGGTAAGGACATTCAAAATTGGGTGAGATCCTGTGATCTTTGCCACAGTAAGAAGGGCCCCCCACATGTGCGCAAGGCCCCACTCCAGGTGTACAACATGGGAGTGCCACTTGAGCGGGCAGCAGTAGATGTGGTTGGGACCCTGCCAGGCACCCGCCGAGGGAACAGGTACATCATGGTGGCAACGGACTATTTCACAAAATGGCCGGAGGCCTATCCATTGCCCAACCAGGAAGCCCAGCTGATAGCTCAAGCCCAAGTTGAAGGATTATTTTCTCCATTCGGCATCCCCATGGAGCTGCACAATGACCAGAGCCAGAACTTTTGAGTTCGACCTTCTGCGGTCAGTGTGCCAGCTCCTTCCAATTAACAAAACCCAAATAACCCCTTTTAGACCCAGTCGGATGGAATGGTGGAGAGGTTCAACTGAACCCTTTTGACTCAGTTGGCCCTCTTCACCCCCGAGCACCAGCAGGATTGGGATGAGCATCTCCCCTTTGTGTTGATGGCCTACCGGACCGCACAGCATGCAACCACTCGGTGCACCCCCGCCTTGTTGATGTTGAGTCGGGAAATGCATCGGACATGGGAAATTAGGAGGAGAGTGAGTGAGAGTGATTTAATGGTCGGGAAAGAGATTGGTTTGGAAACCAAAATCGTTTGTGGAGTTCATGTCTGTGATGTGTGGAGAATTGAATAGTGTTTCAAGAATGAATGTAAATTATAACATGTAAGCAGGCCATGGCAGAGTAGGAACATGATCACTATTTTTGCATTGAAATGTTTGAGAATTGAATGGCAGCGGGGAAGGAAATGAGATGTTGGATTGTGTAGGTGAGGAAGATATGTGGGACCGCAGGAATGAATCAAGCTCTGGAGGAGCGGTGACCCCCCCCCCCACCCCTTCCCAAAGGTAATTTATCCTTGGCAGCCTGTGCTGTCTGGAAATGGAGACCCATGCGATGGGGAGGTCTGGTTTTGCAACCAGCAGTATAGAGACCCCTGGCAACCCGTATGAGGCGGTGACAGACTGGATGTGTGGAGACCGTGTGGAGTCTGGAGACCCCTGACGGGGCATACAGCAAAAGGGCTGTTTGGCTGTCAGGGACCGAATAGTTGAAGGGGGGGGGGGGGTGAGATGTCTTAAGTCGGGCGACTTGTTTTTGGACTGCGAGTACCACAACCGGAAGAGCCCTCACCATTTTTGTTGTATGGTACCTCCCCGCTGCCCAGTTGAGGATCACACATGTGTGTAATAACATTTAAGCCATGGTCTTGCATGGTTGAAATGAATGATTGATATAGGGCTTATGTATGAGTATGTGAGGGAGGTTCACTCAATCCATTTCACTAACCTGTACCAGAGAGACAGTGCTCACGGAAATTTGGATTAGGAAAATTGGAATGGCTCTGCAGGTTACATTGGGTATTGTAGCATCCACCGATGAACGCAGTCTTTAGAAGTGGATTGTATATACATTAAAATATTTTTGTGCTTCAGGTTTTGCCCATTATAATAGGTTTTTGTGTGTGTTTGCTGATATTTTCTACCTGCCCCAGGAGTTAGGAGTGAGGAACCAAGAGTTTTGCAAATATTTGAATTGTTGTGTTTAAAGGGTGCAAAAACGTTAAGGAAAATAGGTAAGTTAGCTGCGGCTCGCTTCCCACATCCCCTTCTAATTTATTTCATAAGCTAATGAGGTGTGAGTAAGTGGTAATGCCGGAATGGTAACGCCTGCATTGAGCCTTGCAGGAGCTACGGTTCCGGAGAGGGAGCCGTGTTATGATTGTGGGGTTAGATGGAAGAATCTAATTGGGAATAAAGCATTGTGTGGAGTTGCTTGGTTCGTAGATGAGTAGGAGGCATCTCCATGTGAGTAAGTAGGGAATCTGTGAGCTTAAGTTTTACGCGTCACCACACGAGGGATGGTGTGGTGTGAATTAACATAAGGAGTAAGAATAACTTCCCCAGTATGTGATTGCCCTCTGTAATTTTTCCCCATGATTTATATTTAAAGATCGGCAATAAAGGTGGGGAACGCGTCCCTGAAACCACAACAAAGAGGCAGAAAGCCCCACCTTCAAAAGTTGACAACAAGCGAAGTCACGCCCCCGAGGGACGATTGATGGACATGACATCAGAAGCGAGCCGAGCAGAAGCCCTGCCTTCCCAGGTTTGATGCGAGCAGGCTAAGCCCCGGAGGCAGAGGATAGATATTGACGTGATTGAAGTCAAGAGGCAGGTTGCGCATTTTAAGAAGAGGAAGGAGTTGGCTTGCACATTTTGGGAGAGCTGTGATAAAAGGGTGGCTTGCACGCTTTTGGTGGAGAGCCATGATCAGTAAGCTGGGCTCATCAGGCTTGTGCATTTTGTAAAGAGCCGTGATCAGAGTGGAGGCACGAGGCGCATTATTTGGAGAGGCGAGAGCGGAGGTTCAGAGCACGCCGAGGAGGCCGACACGACCAATGAATTTGTGTTGAGGCGATTTGGCTCGCGTGGTTAAGTAAGACGCTGGCCTTTTGCTCTTGGTCGGGTTGGTGAGGATGATCAGAGCACACTAAGCCGTTACCATTGGGGGTTTGAGCCTGTTGAGTGCCGCTCGCAGATTGCCAGGCGTGCGTTCGTCCTACTACGAGAGAAGCACCTCAATTCCAGTTCCACAAGAATCAGCTCTGGGCCAAGCGAAGTGCAGGAGTGGTTAAAAAGGGTTTTTTTTTTCATTTTGTGTTCCTTTGTCTGTATGAGAGATGCCTTGACTGTGGTATTTATTTACTTTATTATTATTATTACCTTCTGAATTATTGGCCGTTGTAAATATTCATGTATTTTCATTAAATGTATTCCTTTTTATAAAGCTGTAGCTGTGTGCTATCCTAGTGCAAGAAGACTGCTGTCCCAAGAAGACTTACACAATAAGTGATGAAACCGGTTCGGTAGCTGAGAGGGTGTATAGCATTGGGATTGTCGTGTGTGTACTATGTGTGAACGTCTTTATAGTTGTTGAGGAACTCTGGGAAGGGTTCGAAACAGCGTTGACACTTA
>NC_140962.1:40473387-40478387 GCF_056783735.1 Eptatretus burgeri
GAAATGAAGGTGGATGCTTTGAGCCTGCCCTGGGAGGGCTCCGTTCCACATTCTGAAACCCCATATGTATATACCAATCAAGGACACACACACACACACACACACACACACACACACACACACACACACACACACACACACACACACACACACACACACACACACACACACACTTATTAGAATAGATATACCTATCAGATACCCGTCTGCGACAGGTATGGGGGACAGGACGGATCACAATACTCGGTTACGGTAGTTTCTTTGGATGTTTTGCACCGCATTTAACAGCTCAGTTCATATTGGTGGCATGTCTGGGTGTCCATGGTGGCGTTTAAGACCGGTCGCTTTAGATTGTTGGCCTTGACACATCATGCTGGATGAGTAACACGAACAATTTGACATATTCATCGTTTCTATATTACCTCCATCAACAGATTAACAACATGGCAGGATAAAAGTCGTAAATGCTGAGTTTAACAAACGTCCTGAACTCATTGTCTTGGTTAAGTAAAGCACGTCATCTGGGACCCGGCCGTCGGTTTTCCACCGAACGCTGCTGATCGTGACGTCATCGATTCCCTCTTTGAAAATTCTATCTATATTCGAATACCATTTTTTGAATCCGCTATCACCTGCGTAAATACATGGAACAAATAATGTGAAGATTTCGGAAGTATGAACAGAATATGTTCGGAGAAAAGTGTGTTAGAAGTTCCAGGCTTACACCCATTTTATTATGATTATGTATTTCCCCCAATAAACGATTTGGGCGTTTATTTTTTTCAAGCCACTCTGAGTACTTACTGGAGGGGGAGGGCATATATTTGAAGGGGGTGGTGGCATTAATTTTTTTCAACCCCTTCCTTGGAGTAGTTTCTATCCTGTATGTGGTCATTAATAATTTTTGCATCTTTCGTGAACTTCCATTTTTCTTCACACAATGAATATATTTATTGCATTCACGTACAGCACTTATGCATACCACATTGCATGAAGTCATTGGAGCTGTTGCTCTCATAGTACGTTGATTGGCTCATCAATCACTGCACTTTCAGACAGAGAACACAACTCAGCTCAACGAGCGGAGAGCATCTCACACATCCCTGCTTCGTTTAACGGAAGACGAGCTATGGTTGCACTTCACAAACATATTGCATGTCCATGTGGAGGTCTCAAAAAGGTTGTAAAATGAAGTGAAACATGTGAAAAAGGCCATTTTTAAGCATGTAATTGTTATGGTTGCTGATGTCATGGTGGCTGTGGTTGTTTGCATGCTTTTTCTGTGTATTTTTATTTTTCATTGCTTCGAGAGGTATTAGTATGTATAATTTTGTATCCCTCCTCCGTGTCTGTCACACATTATTCTAAATTATTCCTGATGTCAAAGAACAATAATTCAAGAAAAGTTTCCATTTGAACCACGACATAAGCTCAAAATCCTGCTTCTTCTTCAATTTGTCAAAAACAGGCTTTTAAAACAGGTATGTTTATGGTTAAACGGGCACAAGTTTTTGTTCCAGTCAACAAATTATGAGCTTTACAACAAAATTAATTGATTAGCTTTCCAACTGTAGCATTTATATTGTTGTGGGGCCGGGTCTCGGTGGTGAGCACGACCACTTGGCGGAGCAGTAGAGTCGGCTCCACCGAACACCCGTAATTTAGGTCGTACCTTTCAGATAAATCCGAAAGGTCACGGGTCCCTTATCGGACCGAAGATCGCCAATAGGTCGACCACGTGGGGTCGGGTCAATTGCCAATTTCAATATACCTAAGTACCCACGTCGTCAAACTACCGGGGAGATTCACCCTCGGCAGGATCTGCACGATCTGGGCCGTTATCGAGCCGGATCCGAGTCATACCCCGAGCGGAGAGTACCAGAACCCTGCCGGCCAATTGCATGATTACGGCAACAATGAGGCGTCCTAATTCCCGTTCGCAGCACGGCAAACCAATGGCAGAAATGACAAAGAACGAGCTGGTACATTCAACAAGAGGGGAATTTATTTACAATAATCGGGGGACGAGGGGAGCACGTAAGGGCAGAGTTATCCGAATAAAGAAGGGAATCAACTGTACAAGCAATTCCTTAAACAATTCTACTTAGAGACAGGGCCAACTGACACACACACACGCACACTCAAATACCCCAGGAAGAGATGGACCTTGAGGTCTTTATTGCCCCTTCAGCTCGGAGGGAAGACGAGCTGAGGGAAGAGAACATGATGCCTACCTGGTCGCGTTTACGCGGCTCGACGTCCGCACCTTCCCGGAGCACCAGTCGCCAAAGAACGGACCAGGGCAGCCGAACCCAGAGGAGGCGAGACAAGGTGATCTCCCGTGATGAGATGGTCGACCGCTTGTCGTAATGCGCCAGACGAGACACCTCTGATGCGCGGGATGCAGACAGCCGCAGACCCAGACAGAAGCGCCCTGGTGTAGATGGGAAGCAATCATTAATTCTTTCTTCCGTCCTTCGGGGCGGGGTCCGCTCCCCCGTGTCCTGCTCTCATTGGGTGCACGGCGTGTCGCGGCTCCACCTTCTTTCGAATGACCACCCCGGCTTTTGGTCCGCTCATTGCCCATTGGGCGGAAAATGACGCATACCCTTATTTGGCGCCAAGCCAGAACGAAACGCTTCGTGACCATATTCGGTACGAAATCCACACCGCCTGGGATATGGAATTCGCCCACGCACACGCCTGCATGCCGGCGAGCGTGTGAAGAATGCCGTGAGCAGAGTGTTGTTGTTGTAAAAGCGAAAATGGGTGTTGTTGTCGTTGTTGTTGGTGATGTAAAAATCCTATCTATAAAATAACTGCGCAGCGCACGTACACTTAATCACCCATTAAACATAGGACGGGACCCTACCAAGAAACACTGACTTACCGATATAACTGTTCAATAAGGCCCTGAATGTTGAGTGCTCATGGCTGCCAAATTCGTAACAATATTACTATATGACAGCAGGAGCCCTTTAGAATAAAGCACGATGGATACACAGAAGGACGGACACTGCTCCTTTTAGTAATAGATACATGTATTATGAAGGTATAGCGATTTATTGCTTGACCCCAATAACTACCCAGGCATGTTAATTGGGGGAGGGGGTGGCAGGGTGTTTATTCAAGAGACAGCGTTTATTTTTTCATCCCCTACTCTGGAGGTGCTGAATGGAGGAGTCATTTTTTGGATGAGGCTCCACTTCATTCTGCTCTGTATCTCACCCCATTGACAGTACGACAGCAGTTTCTTCCCTCTCTGCAGATCAGGAAAGTTTCAGATGCTGGTCTAACAATAATAATGTCATTCAACATAGGTAAATTCAACATAGGTAAATCATATCATCTCACAAAGCTTCTGCAAAAAAAGTCTCGTAACCCCACCTTTATATTTCCACAATCTGAAGTATTTGACCCAGTATTTACATCAACATGATCAGAATCCCCAGAATCTGATAAATTTTCATCTGAGAATTGTGTCAAATTAAATTTCCAAGTCGGACGAAGATATCGGCTCAGTCATTCTGCACGAGTGGCATACAAGTGTGTAATTGGATGAATTGTTTTATTTTAAGATGACGTCGCAGCCAGAGTGAAAGGTCTTCCCATGGTTTGTTTTGGGGGGCGGGGGGGGGGGGATGGAGCAGTACCAAACGAGCAATCTTTTTACTCGTACTTTTCAAATAATTAATAAAAACATGCAGTGTTTGCTTCTTACTTATGTATCTTCATTTTTTGAAGCCAAAAACGGGTTTCCAAAATTTATATTTCAGTAACCCTAGAAGTTAGTAATTTAGTGTATTTGGCCTTTTTTGCCTTTATGTTTTAATGATTGCCTTTTATGGTATAATGATATGTTATGAATGTGGTATATTAAATTGTGGATGCGTACTTCATTTTGTGTAATGAATTCCATATTGTGGGTGAGAGGTTGGTGGTGGAGAGTGGGGGTAAGAGGTCTAAAATTGCACAAAATATGCCCACATAATAAATATATAATCCTTGTTCCCTGCTTCTTCACTTGATTCCTTAAATATTGAGAATCACCACAAACAAGAAACTCACCAAATTCCAAGACATGTCAAAAGAAAACAGAGCAAGGCATATATTTAAATAAAGATATTTATATATTTGGATAGCATAGCAATATTGGTTCGTGGGCACCAGCAGTGACAACTATTTTCGTTGTGTCTGTCTGTCTGTCTGTCTGTCTGTCTGTTTGTTGACTCTCTCCAGAGCATAGCTCCGTGACGTTTGATGCGATCTTGATGAAATTTGGACACAAGCAAGATATCATGGTCTAGTTGTGTCTTTTGTACGAGGGGCATCCCACGCCTCTTGTGGGCGGAGCCACGCCCACTTGAACTTTTAAATTTTTTTCTCGATTTTTTTCTCGCAATTTCATTTCCTAGAAGCTGTGCGTAATGTCCATAAGTACAACATATAAAAAATCCGATTTGATTTGGTCAATTTTGACGGAAGAGATAGGTTTTTACGGGAGGGCTTCCTCTAAAGCAGGGGTTTTCAACCTGTGGTACGCGTACCACAGGTGGTACATTTGGACTTTCTCGGTGGTACACTGCAGCGTGTTTTTTTTTTTTTTTTCGAAACGCAGTTTTTATTTTACTTCTCTCTCATGTAGCTCGTGCACAATAATTAAATTTATATCGAAAGCGGCTGTACACTGACAGCTGTTTGTTATCGGCCATTATGCACAAGTCTTATTATTTGTTTTGTCTCTGCACGCCACACTGTCATCATTGCTTATTGCCCGGCTTATTGTTACCGTTATCGTTTACCAGCATCATGTCAATGCGAAAATATTCGGAGAGTTATCTCAAGTTAGGCTTCACTTCCATCCAAAAAGGTGAATTAGAAGCTTCACAGTGTGTAATTTGTGGAAAAGTTCTCGGCAATTAATCTATGAAGCCAAGTCTATTGAAGCGCCATTTTGATTCTGTTCATCCTGAACACAGCGACAAGGACCATGATTTTTT
>NC_140962.1:40488387-40491473 GCF_056783735.1 Eptatretus burgeri
TATACATTACATATATATATATATACATACATTACATTATTATTATATATATATATATACATTACATTACATATATATATATATATATATATATATATATACATTACATATATTATATATATATATATATTGATACATTACATTACTACATATATATTACATTACATTATTATTATATATATATTACATACATACATTACATATTATTACATATATATATATATACATACATATATTACATTATATTATTATATATATACATACATATATATTATTATATATATATATTACATATTATTATTATATTATTATCACACACATTACATATTATTATTATATTATTACATTACATACATTACATATATATATATATATATTATTATTATTATACATATTATTATTACACACATATATATTATTATATATATTATATATTATTATTACATATTATATTATATTATTACATTACATATATATATATATATATATATATATATATATATATATATATATATATATATATATATATATATATATACATATATATATATATATATATATATATATATATATACATTACATATATATATACATATATATATATATATTATACATACATTATATTACATTATACATATATATATTATATATACATACACATTATTAACATAGATATTACATATATATATATATACATATTACACACACATTACATATTATTGATAGACAATATTACATTATATATATATATATATATACATTACATTATTACATATTATATCATATATTATTATTACATACATTACATATTATATATTATTATTACATATTATATATTACATATATACATACATTACATATATACATATTATTATATTACATATTATATATATATATATATATATATATATATACATTACATTAATTTCACATTACATATTATTATTATTCATACATATACATTACATATATAGATATTATTATTATTACATATTATTACATATTACATTACATTACATATTATATATATATTATTATATACATTACATTACATATATATATATATTATATATTATTATTATATTACATTAAGATACATTATTATTATTACATATTATTATTATATTACATTACATTACATTACATATTATTATTATATATTACATTACATTACATATATATATTATTATTAACATTACATTACATTATATTATTACATATATTATTATTATTATTATTATTATATTACATATATTATTCATATTACATTACATATATATATATATATATATATACATACATATATATATTATACATATATATATATATATTATTATACATACATATACATATATATTATTATTACACACACACATCACACACACACACACACAACACACACACACACACACACACACACACACACACACACACACATCAACACACACACACACACACATTACATTACACATCACATCACACACACACACACACACACACACACACACACACACACACACAACATCACACACACACACACACACACACACATACATACATCACACACACATTACACACACACATTACACATCATACATACATATTACACATTACACACACACACATTAATAACATACATTATCATACATTACACATTACACACATTACACACATATACATATTATTACACATTATACATTACATTATTACATTAATATTATTACACATATTATTACACATTACACACACATACACACACATACATTACACACACACACACACACATTACACAACACACACACACACACACACACACACACACACACACACACATTACACATCAACATATTACACACACACACACATTATACATTATTATTACATACACACACACATTACATACATATTATTATATTATATTTATTACACACACACATTATTACACATTATAACATCACATACACACACACATTACACACACACACACACACACACACACACACATTACATCACATATATACATTATATCATATTACACACATATTATTACATACACACACACACACACACACACACACACACACACAACATCAACATCAACACACACACACACACACACACACACAACATCACATTACACACACACACACACACGCTATATTATCACACACACACACACACACATTACACACACACACACACACACACACACACACACATATACACACACACACACACACACACACACATACATACACATATATATATACACACATATATATTACACACACACACACACACACACACACACACACACACACACACACACATTACATATATCAATACACACACACACACACACATTACATACACACATATTATACACACACACACACACACACACACACAACATACACACACACACACACACACACACACACACACACACACACAACACATGACACACACACACACACACACACACACACACACACACACACACACACACACACACACACACACATTATCATCACACACACACACACACATCACAACACACATTATTATTACACACACACACACACACACACACACACACACATCACACACACACACATAACATATTACACACACACACACATATTATTATTATTACCACATATTATACATAACATTATTATTACACATTATTATTACATACATTATTATTACACACATTATACATATTCACACATTATATATTTCATTACATTATTACACATTACATACATTACATATTAATATTATTACATACACACACATATTACATTACATATTATTACATTATTACATTCATTACATTATTATTACATCACACATTACATTATTATTATTATTACATTATTACATTATTATACATATTACATTATTATTATTATTATTATTACATTATTACATATATTACATATTATTATTATTACATACATTATATATTATTATTATTATTATTACATTACATACATTCATATTACATTACATTATTATTACACATTACATATATTATTACATTACATATATATTACATTATTATTATATATACATTACAT
>NC_140962.1:40491973-40494473 GCF_056783735.1 Eptatretus burgeri
TACATTATATTATTACATTATATATTATTACATATTATTACATACATATTATTATTATATATTATTACACATTATTACATTATATATTATTACATTACATTATTACATATACATATATATTATATATTATTATACATTACATACATATTATTACATACATTACATACATATTATTATTATTATTACATATTATTATTATACATTATTATTATTACATACATTATTATTATTATTATTACATTACATATTCATACATATTTACATTACATACATATACATACATTATATTACATATACATATTATATATACATACACATATATATACATTCATACATATGTTATATATAAACACATTATATATATACACATATACATATTACATACATATTATATATATACATACATTATTATTATACATATACACATTATTACGACATTACATACATATATATTAACACACACACACACATTATTGCCGCACACACACACGATTACCGACACACACACACACACCGACACGACAACACACACACACACACACACACACACACACACCGCACACACACACATCACACACACACACACACACACACACACACACACACGACACACATCACACACACACACACACACACACACACACACACACACACGCACACATTTATCATCAACACACAACATCATTACTGGCCACACAACACACACGCACACACACTAACACACACACACATCACACATCACACACACACACATCAATAATATTACACACACACGTATTACACATTACCACACACACACACACACACACACATCATACGCATTACACACACACACATCATTACATCACACACACACACACAACATCACACACATTACACACACACACACACACACACATTACATATCAATATCATCATGCGCACATTACATGCACATTATACATCATAGCCACATTACACAACATTATTATTATTATTATTACACATACACACATCATTACCACATTACACACATTATTACACACACACACACACACACACATTACATACACGTTACTATACACACACACACACATATATATTACACATTATATTATTACACACACACATTACATTATATTACACACACACACACACACACACACACACACATTACACACATATACAGACATACGCACACATATATATACACACATATATATTATTACACATATTACACACACACACACATTACATATTATTATTATTATTACGCACATTGAGACATTACATTACACACATTACACATATTATATACACATACATTACATACATATATTACACACACACATTATTACACACACACACACACACACACACACACATTATACACACACACACACACACACACATCACACACACACACACACACACACACACACACACACACACACACACATCAACACACACACACATTACACACACATATTACACACACACACACACACACACACACACACACACACACACACACACATTATTATCACACACACACATCACACACACACACACAACACACACACACACACACACACGCACACATTACACACACACACACACACACACACACACACACACACACACACACATCACACACATCAACACACACACACACACACACACACACACACACACACACACATATTACACACATCACACACACACACACACACACATCACACACACACACACACACAACACACACACACACACACACACACACATACGCATTACTACACACACATTACATATTACATACACACACACACATTATTACACACACATATTACACACACACACATTATTACATACACATATTACATTATTACATATACACATTACACACATTATTACATTACCATTATTACACACATTACATATACATTACATTACATATTATTACATATATTATACATATTATTATTATATTACATATTATTATATATTATTATTAATACATACATACATTACATTACATATTATTATTACATTACATTATTATTATTATTATACATTACATTATTATTATTATATTATCATTATTATTATTATTATTATTATTATTATTACATTACATATATTATTATTACATATTATTATTATATTATTATTATATTATTACATTACATTATTATTATTATTATTATTATTACATATTACATATTATTACATTATATTACACACATTACATTACATACATATTATTATTATATATACATTATTATTATTATTATTATTATTACATATTATTATTATTATTATATACATATATATTACATTATTATTATATACATTATTATATATTATTATTATTATTATTATACATTACATTATATTATACATATTATTATTATTACATTACATACATTATTATTACATACATTATTATTATTACATTATATACATTATTATTATTACATACACATTATTATATATATTATTATTATTATATATATACATA
>NC_140962.1:40501973-40584473 GCF_056783735.1 Eptatretus burgeri
ACATAACCCGTCGAGGGTGTGGTTTCCCCAGTAGCTAGACTGCGTGGTTATTTAGGTATATTGGAGATCGAGACAATTAACCCTACGCCACGCGGTTTAAATATTGGCGTCCACGGTCTGCTAAGGGACCCGTCGACTCCGGAGTTATCCGGAGTGATGACCTTTTAAATTCCGGGTGTTCGGTGGGAGACGACTCTACTGCTCCACCTTGTGGTCGTTTATCGCCGCCGAACCCCGCCCACAACAATATATATATATATATATATATATATATATATATATATATATATATATATATATATATATATATATATATATAATACCAAGCTTGCACACTAAAAACTCGGCTCGCCGTCACACGATCCCTATGAAATTGCTGTGGCACTTAGCGGACATGCCGACAATGTTTGGGAAGTCTTGGCATTCCATAGTACCACTTGCAATTTGCACAATGTGTATTTTTGTCATTCACCATGTACGGTCTGTCGTCTGCTACCAGCTATGTTGTACTGCTATCCCGTGCATGTGCAGAGGTATCGCTCGTGTGTGTGTGTGTGTGTGTGTGTGTGTGTGTGTGTGTGTGTGTGTGTGTGTGTGTGTGTGTGTGTGTGTGTGTGTGTGTGTGTGTGTGTGTGTGTGTGTGTATATATATATATATATATATATATATATATATATATATATATATATATATATATATATATATATATATATATATATATATATATATATGCGCATTGGCATTCTCTCCATGCAGGAGTGTCCATCTTGACCCAACTTCGGTGGTCAATTTAAAGTGGTGATGTTTCCACAAAGTGATACTGTCTTCTGGAACACACTGTACATTTAAAAAAAATTGGGATGCACTGCAACCATGTTTTGCCTTGCTGGACCACTGTCAAATTTTTGTGATGTAAAATGCAAAGTGATCAATTTTGACATTTTTGCCAATAAGTTGTTTTAAGGTATGATAGCGAAATGTGCTAATATTTATAATCCTCTTGGTTTGATGAAATTGTAAAAATGAACAATCTGAGGAAATGTATATGGACTCGAGCCACCAGGAGGTAAGCAACAAAGTAAAACTATCAGTGTGACTTTGAAGATATAATGATATTTTGTGGGTTGCAAAGTGCTTGTGGTTAATGGCAATCTCCAAGCAGTGTGAGATAAGGACTTATGTTGTGCAAACAAACTGACCACCACGACCTCTTTTTAAACCACAATATATTTTAGTAAGTGAGAACATGGGAGTGATAAACTAAAGCCAAACTGGCCTGCCTGTATTATTATTAACAATAATTTAAAACATGAATACAGATCATGCATTGCTTGTCTGTATAAAATATAAACCTAAGGGTGTTCTCACATAAATGAAGGAATTAAATTAATATTGCTTTCTATGGAGGTCAGGTCGACTCCCATCATTCGTAAAGTTTGTTGGAATGACATCTCTATCGTTTTTTCATTGCTCACACAAACTCTTTCCAGTGAAGAAGTGCATGCAGTAAACATGGGGTTCTTTATGAGAAAACTAGCACATTATCCGGAGTGTGATTGCGTTACACCTCCTCCCCACCCTCCCGACAGTGACATACACAGAAAACATAAAAAAACCACACACACACACACACACACACACACACACACACACACACACACACACACACACACACACACACACACACACACACACACACACACACACACACACACACACACACACACACACACACAAACACCTGTGGCTAGTTACATTTTGCCTGCGAGTAAACATACTGTTATGAATCTGGAAACCATGCGCACTCAACATTCAGGTCCCAAAGTTAGTTATGCCGGTAAGTACGTGTGAGATAGGTCCCTTTCCTTTTTGTCTCGTGGAAGATTTGAAAACGTGCGTTGTGACGTCGTCTTTAGTTGGGTTATTACATCAGCCATCTACATCCCATAAATCTACCATCCCATCTGCGCGACCCAACCAGCCCAGCACGCTCCATCCCCACAAACGAACTCTGGTACGGCGATTTTCTCAGGGCAGATCCTGTTACTCTGCGCGAGCGAGGCCACGTGGCCATGAGGAATATTTGGGGCTACCGAGCAGGGGCCACGGCTCCGCCTCGGAAGGGTGCGGCCGTAGGCCAATGAGGGACGGACAGCGAGAATATTCTCGCCAAGGCCCCGCCACGTGTGGCAGGAGATATAGCCCCCGATCAGCGCCAGAAGAGTGGTGGAAAAACGGGAGTGGTGTGGACGGAAGGTCGTGTGTCGTTGTCAATGTCGTTGTCGTTGGCGTGAAGAGTTCGGTGGACAAGAGTTCTGTGGACAGGAGTGGAGTGAACGAAAGGAACCGTGGTTGTTGTTTTGCGCTTGTCAGTGGCTGCACGGAGAAGGCGGTTTTGTCGGTACGTGGACGGATCGGAGTTTGAGTTCCCCGACGATTCGCCACGCGGGTTCCGTCCCAAAGTACAAGCCTGGCACGAGCTCTGGGACCATGCCCCGACGACCATAAGCCACCAGGTGCCGCATTTCCGAGCACGCTTCCCTGCGACGGCGGGTACTATTTTACTCTGACCTCTAGCTCGTCTCTCCTCACGGCTGCGAGGGGAACAATAAAATCCTGGTTTCTTTTATTTTGTGTGTGCGTCTAAGTGTGTTGGGCCAGTCTTTTAAGTAGGAATTGTTTAAGTGTTTTTATTTGCATCATTGTAAATATTCCTTGCTTATATATTCGCTTTAAGTCTCGCTTCTCTTGTCTTTTATTTATTAGAAATAAATTATTAGAAATGTTCCCAGCTCGTTTTCATCCTTTCTTGATTTGGTCCAGCATGGTCCGGGTTTGAGTTCAGACGGGGTTTCATCCCCGGTAAGCGGTTTAACATAGCCAGGATGTTCTGGGCAGGCCCCGCTCGACTGCAACGAGCCGGAAAGGTAGGTGGCAAAGCGGTTGTCAGTAGTGTAAATTTACCGCTGCCCGTAGAGTAAATCCAGTTAGACCAGGCGTTTCGAGGGCGTGGCTTCCCCGGTAGTTTAAATCGTGTAGTTAATTAGGTCAATTGGTTATAGACAAATAGACCCTACGCTACGCGGTTGAAATATTGGCGTCCACGGTCGGTAAATCGACCCGCCGGCTTCGGAGTTATCCGGAGCGACGGCCTATAATTCCGGGAGTCTGGTGGGAGACGATGAACCCTCCCCACCTCGTGGTCGTGCTCGCCACCGACCCCCGGGCCACAATACACTTGCAATCCTGAGATGTGAAAAAATATAATCACCACTTAATCCTTTTCCCATTTGGATTCTCGAGCTCAAGTGAACAAGATCCACAGATCAGCTAGTCCTCCAGAAGTGCCATTTCAACAACTTCCGAGAAAATATGTATTTTTTTGTCAAGAGGAAAAGACTGGCAGATTTTGCAACCTGCACTGGCCCTTTCAGAACTGGGTACATCTTATATTGTGAATTGAGTTTGTGTCTCCTTCTGGTTCATATAGTTTCCATACAAACTCCTCACATCTGGTCAGCACATGTGCATCTGGTGTGTAATGAGATGATGTTTGTTGTTATGTTTATTGGGTTAAACATGATACTGTATTAAGACAAGGCATACAAACAACATAGAAATGGCATGATACAACCCAATACAACACCTTTATCAACAGAAATGAGAGTGGCGATGATAGTTTCAACATGAACAGTTATTTGGCCTAAACTATGTCTTTGACATCGTGTTACATAATTGGCTACAATTCGGCTCCAATTTATTTCCCAAGGTGGCAACATGGTTTTTGGGGTTTTTTTTCATGGTATTTTGGGGTTGTTTTTTTTTCAGAGACCAACATGAAGGTCTCCTCTTTCAGAAAAAACTATGTTCCTAGCTTGTAACAGAAATGTTTCTGGCTTGTAACAGAAATGTTATGCCAAGGTCATATTTTTGGGAATGGCTTCCAGACAATAATGGGTAATCTATCCTATAAGAGAGCTGTTTGCCTGTCTGTATGTCACCATTTTTCTCAGAGATGGCCAAATGAATCTTCATCAAACATTCAGAGCTTCATCAGTGAGTGCTGGGCAGTGTTTTAGGCAAAAAACTTTTGAAAATTTTGAAAAACAAAGTTGGAATCTTTTTTAAATCACTTGATAGTGCCTAAGCATTTACAGCGATGTGAAAGGTTACATTAAATGATCCCTGACCCCATTCCTTAGTTGGTGTAGGGAAGTATTTTAGGCCCTCACAAAAAATAGATAAAAAACAACATTTGATTTCTTCAAAATGACAACAGGATTACAACAGCACCAGGCAATGCTGGGTCCCCATGCTCGTAACTTGTAAGTTTGACAAAACAACAATATTGCAATAAATGCAGGGAAATGTAATAACTTGCTAAATAATAGTTTGTCCAACCTGCAAACTCTCCCCACAGGTGTTTTTGATCACCTAGTCAATTTGAATGAGCTACGTTTGGGTACAAACCAGCTGGAGTCTCTCCCACCAAACCAAAGGGACAGAACTGCACAAAATACTTCATGTACATTTAAGCATCCCACAGCATCATTGATCATGTAATTTGAACATTTGATGAGTGTCTGTAGCTGCTATTTTAATCATGCACATGCTTGGTGTTGTGTCATCAATTTGTCAAAGTTGTTCATTTATTGGATTATAACCAACTGCAGACTCTCCCTGCAAGTGTGTTTGACCAACTTGTGACCCTGGAAATGCTTCGTGTAAACGACAACCAGCTCCAGTCTCTCTCAATGCACTAGTTGAGTGAGATCCTTGTGTAATTCTCTATGTTTTCATAAGTATATGCTTACATGGACACTCAGAATCAAAATCCCTCATGTATTTACATTTTATCAATCTTGAATAAAATTACAATGCAGTGGAGACATAAGCACTATGCAGATATTAAATTGCTATCAGTAAACTCAGGTGTATACAAAATTAATGTCGGTAAATGTAGACAAATTAAAAAACAAGCCGAGTAGATGAAACGGCACTTGTGTACATATAGCATGTAGGTAGCTTATTATATTATTTATGATAGCATTCAATTTAACGTCGCAGATTATGCCCACATGCCGATTAACCCTTTTATGCTATTCAAGAAACAAAACTATTTTTCATCTTTTCACATTTTTCATCATAAGAAATTACTTTTTCATCATTTCAACAAAAGGGGACAACATGGATTAATTGTAATAACTTACAACTTTGACAAAATAACAATATCGCATCAAATGCAGGAAAATGTGATAACTTGTTAAATAATAATTTGTCTGACCTGCAGACTCTCCCCACAGGTGTTTTTGATCACCTGGTGAATTTGGATTATCTCGGTTTGAGTACAAACGAGCTGGAGTCTCTCCCACCAAATTAAAAGAACAGAAATGAACAAAATATTTAGTGTATGTTTAAGCACCTTACATCATCATTGATTGTGTAATTTAAACATTTGATATGATGAGTGTCTGTAGCTGCTATTTTAATCATGCACATGCATGGTGGTGGTGTTGTTGTCATGAATTTGTTAAAGTTGTTCATTTATTGCATGACAACCAACTGCAGACTCTCCCTGCAAGTGTGTTTGAGCAGCTTGTGACATTGTAAACACTTCGTTTAAATGACAACCAGCTCCATTCTCTATAAATCTGTGTTTTCAAAAGTCTTTACACAGATAATCAGAATCAAATCCATTCTTTCATCTCCATAGTTTCCTGTTTGTCTCTTTACACTGACATGTGTAATCAATGGTTTTTTTGGTTTATCTTAACACTCAGAATACAGGGTTGTCCTGGGGGAAAGAGAGGCACCTTTTTATGTGTGGGAGAATGCTAAAAAATATCCAACATTAAAATTTACTCTGCAAAATAACAATAATCAGGCCTTTTTAGTACTAAGTAAATCCAGTTATGAATGAACAGGCAAACAAACATATGTATCTACTTACAAGTCAATCTTATCTTTACGCAGAGATTGGCTCTGAAATTATTGATTTGTATTTGTAATATTAACAGTTATTACAGGTTTTGAATTGTCATTTAATTGATGTTCAACAAAAATAAAATTTACTCTGCAATTGCGAGGAAAAAAAAACCCTGTGATATAACAATATTGCAATATTTTATCGAAAGCAGGATGTGGTGTTGATGTTATTTACCTTTTTTTCTCCTACAAAGTTAATTTGCAAGCAATATGTGAGCTCAAAGGTGGAAATTTTTGGTGGTAGTCTATCATGGAAGTCGACTCTGGTAGTAGTCCATTTGTCCTTCAAACAACCAATGAAATACAAGTTTTCAGATTTCCATTCATGCCATTAAAATAGAAGCATAACTACAAGGGCACTCAGTGGAGTGCATACCTCCGCCAGGCTGAACAGTATATGCTTTGCATCCCACTGATAGCCAGATCTGGATTTTGACCTGAACTAAAATTAAATTGGCTTATTCCTGTCATCTAACAAATTCATCCACAACTTTTTGAAATATCATGCTGTGTATTGTTTTTGGCCACATCTCTCTCAATGGTGAAGAATCACTTGAAAAATTAAAAAATTATCATGTTCAAATCTTCACCAAAATCTAATCAATTTGTTCTTGTCACATAACCAACCTGTCCACAAAAATTCGACCCATCAACTTTTTGAGATGTCCTTTTGTGCATGCAATGTGTGTGCATTGACAGTGACCGAGTCCGTTCGCCGGGCACTTTTAACTTGCCGTTACCATCGTGAAATGTGCACTTCAAATAGTCTTTTGGCATATTTTTCAGCATTTAGGTGAAAGAGTGGCAATTTCAAGATCGTTCACCATAATTGTCCTGTTCCTCAAACCCTAACAAATTGGATGCATGGAAATATAGGAAACACGAGAAATATCCGTAGATCAGCGCCGGCGAGTCTGGTAGTTCACTCAGGCAAATGGGCATGGACTGCAAGCAGCCATCACACTTCAGGACTGGTCTCCTATAATAATCTACCACCCCTGATATTAATTCAGGCTGGGACTTCTTCCACAGCAACCTGATGTCTCTTATGCACAGATTCCTCCCATCTCATCTTCAGTTGTCTTTCATATCCTCCTGCCCTTGTACTCTGAATCTTGTGTAGTGGTGAGGCAGTTGCTTTAAATACCATCATTTAAACCTTACTCTGTGCATTGGCAACCCCCATATATTGTTGCGAATCTGGAAGCCATGAACACACAACATACAGGCCCTTTAGATCAGTTATATCGGAAAGTACATGTTGCCAGTTCGGGTCCCGACCCTAGTCTAATGGGTAAGTAAATGTTCCTGCGCTGTGGAGTTATTTTAATAGTCATTTTTCTTTTCGTGTATTTTTACACCACCGACATCAACGCCGACGACACCGCTCACCCTCACCTTCACTTCGCTTCCTTCACCTCGCTCTGGCCGACGTCAGGGGTGGGCGGAGCCCCTGCAGAAACATGTTGCTCAACCGACTGCGTGAGGGTCCTTTGGAAGAAGGCAGAGTTCAGCGAGGAGCCGCGCAGCGGCCCTCGACCAATCGGCATACAGCGGGTGGGGTGACCGCCACTCAGCCAATCCGGGCCCGCGACTGGAGGAAAGGACTCCACGTGACGTCACCACGCCCCCGGGCCAATTAAGAGGCTTGCCGCCCATTTTGGCCAGTGAGAGAGGGAGGGTCGTGAGGAGCCCCCCCCTCTGAAGAGGGGGATATAATTATAGGCGCGGTCTGCGCGTTCGCTTCTTCTGGGTCTGGCGCGGTCTGTGTGCGCATTGTTCTCCTGTCGTTCTTCGTGGCTGGTTCTCCTGTCGTTCTCCGCTGGTTCTCCTGGTGTTCTGGTCACGCATGAGTTCTGGAAAGTGTCTGCGCACAGAGGGTCTTCTCCTGCCAGCCTTCGCCCTGCCGACTTCGCTCGCTTGGATCATGCCGGGCGTCCAGTTCGGCCCTGAGGACCTGGTCCTTGAAGACCGCACGAGGCGGGCAGGTCCAAGATAGGTCTCAATAAAGACCATCTGGTCCGAACATTTTTGGGTGTGTGCGTATGTGTGTTTGTGGTGCCAGTCAGTAAGTAGTGAATTGTATAACTGCCTGTGCTGTATATAATTGCAATTCTCAATGGTCGGTTTAATTCTGCTCTGTGTTTCCCCCTTTCCCTATTGCAAATAAACCCCGATTGTTAAATGTTTCAGTTCGTTCACGTCCCTTCTTGCATTGACTGAGCGTTTCGTGTGCTGGGGAAAATTAGCAAGGCCATTGTGCCGCGGTAAGGGGACATCTGGACCGACGGTTCTCGGCGATTAAACCACTCGGAATCGCACACGGAACGAGCGCGCCAAGCGGTTCGTTTCCGTAAGAGTTCCGTCGAGGGTGAAATTCCCCGGTAGTTGGACCACGTGGGTATTTAGGTAAATTGAAATTGGCAATCGACCCGACCCAACGTGGTCTATCCATTGGCGAATTTCGGTCTGATAGAGGACCCGTCGACTCCGGACTTATCCGGGGCGACAATCTGAATTCCGGGCGATCGGTCGAGCAGACTTGCGGCTCCATCCAGCGGTCGTGCCCGCGGCTGACGTCCCGGCCCTGCAACAATTGGTAGGCAGGAGTGGGGTGTGAACCCATCCACCTCCGTAAATTTGCAGGTTCGAATCCCACAACAATTGGTAGTCAGGAGCGAAATTTGGACCCCTCCATCTCCGTAGCGAAATTGACTGATTCGGATCAGGGGTGTGGGGAGCGAACCCCCCTGTTTCCCCAAATTGCGAGCGTTTAAATTTTATTCCCAACACGCGACATGTCGAGCCAAGATGAGCTGAGACAGGTGGGTTTAGATGTAAATGTAGACGAATCTATGGCCCAGGACGAAACCACCGTGCAGGACACCGCCATGCAGGTGGACCATCCCGCACAACCAAACTCAGAGTCCGAAATGGGCGCAGTGGGAGCGGCGGCGCAGGAGCGCCCTCTCCATCAAATTCCCCCCCCCCGATCCCCAGCGGGTCTGCATCTGACCGTGGCGGATCGGCTTTGCAAGAGCTATCAGGCATCGAACAATTAATGCTGATGATGCAACGGATGGATGCTAAAATGGACGCAAATGCGCAGGCGATGGGAAGCCGAATGGATACAAATATGCAAACACTGAGGGGTGAGATGCAAACCCAGTGGGGTGAGTTGCAGTGAATGGAGGAGGTGAAAGGCAAAATGACAGAGGAGATCGACACGGTACGGGGAGAGATGGCCGAGTTGAGAGGGAGTGTAAAAGGTTTGTGGTCCGCAATGAAGGCGAGTAAGGAGGACGTGACAAAAAAAAGACGTGAAAAAATAAATAAATAAATAAATAAATATCGAAGCGGATCGTAACCAGGTGAGTCCGGTGTCACCGAACGATGCAAGAGGGTTGCATGACGCAGGGGCGTGCATGCCAAGTTTGGGGGGGGGCAGAGATTTTCGGGTCTCTTGGTCTGATACAGGCCACCAGTGTGAGTGTTCCTGAGTGTATGCGGAATGCGAGTGGGATGGCATGAGGGAGTACGCAGGACAGTGCGGGGCGTGCACCGACTCAAACAGGGGTGACAAATTCCCCGGGCGAATGGCTCAAGCTCCGCGGGGGTAGGGCACCGCCAGAATCCGGGGGGGTCCATCCCTCCATTTGTCCCTCAGGTACTGGTGAGTGGGGTTCGGACCCTAGGAGGCCAGACGGTGCCGCTGGCTCCGTACGACGGGAAGACCGACCTGAGGGCATATATGACCCAATTTGACCACTTGGCCAAGGGAAATGGTTGGAGCGTGGACAAGAGTGGGACCCACCTTGTGGCGGCGCTGCACGGCACGGCGGCCGAGGTCCTGACCACAATGCCCCCGGGAGGGATAACGTTGGCAGGCCTCCGTTCGGTCCTAAATAACCAATTTGGCGTGGAACAGCAGAGCGAGCTTGTTAAAGCTCAGCTCAGTGGGCCCAAACGACAGCCCCATGAAAAGATGGGAGATTTGGCGTACGATATTTGCGGTGGGGATCGCACATGCGAACATAGCACCGCTGTACCAGGAAGACCTTGCCCTGGACTATTTTATCCAGGCTCTTGCGGGCACTGACACTGGGTCTCTGCTGACTACATTTCGCCCGGAAAGCCTCCAGAAGGCGGCAGACGCTGCCGCCCGTTGGGAGGCAGCAAAGCCGCCGGCTCGATGAGCCGAGAGACATGCGTTGGCGGTCCCCGTGGACAGCCGTGCACCGGGAGCCGGGGTTGGTCTTGGCTCCCGAGTGGAGCTGGAAGGAATGGTCCAGGACATGGTCGACCGCCGGTTAGCGGGGTCTGGGCCATGGCAGGTAGCTCATGGGCGCACGCGTGGTGGGCCATCACCAGATACCCCAAATCGGAATGGGGGGGAGGTATAATTCGGATTACCGGAGGCATGCACCTTACCCGGTGAGGTGCTTTCACTGTGGCCAGGTGGGCCACCAGCAGCGGTAGTGTAGGGCTCCGCACAGGGGAAGGCCCCTGCCCCCCGGACCACCAACTCCACCCCATGCAAACCGGAATAGCCGGACCCCAACGCCGCCCCCCCCCTCCCGGCCAGTCCCAAGGAAACTAAGGAGTGCCGAACATATAGGGCCGTGTTCGGCAGACCCAGATGGGGAAGAGCCCTCAGCGCTGCGACAGGTCATCTATTGTGGCCAAATCGGCACTGGTAGTTTGACGAGTTTTTCTGGGCAAGTTCAGAAAGTTTTTTTGGGCGAGTTCAGAAAGTTCTCCAACTCTTTCATTGTGCAAAGGCATACCCCATTCTTGAAAGTGCATTTCCAAGTGTTTTTGGCTTCTTTAGAAGATTTGTGAGCCATTTAAGGTAACAATCCTTATCTGACACACACAATATACTTTTGGCTGCCCTGATGAACCCCAGTGCTCGTTGTTTCTGTGCATATGTGCTGAGCATTCTGGGGTGGATTACGTCATTTCAAAAGTCACATTTTGGGGCCTGGTCCTGACTATGCAAGGGGGTGATCCAGGTATTCGAAGCAGTTGTCACAAATGGCAGACTGAGATATAAATGAGGAGCACACCTTTGGTCAATCCACCACGATGCTTTTCCTTGATTGTCTGCCACAGTTTTTGCATGACATGGGCATAACATTCTGCTCTGACTGTAGTGTTCTGAGGCATGTAATCGATCATCAGGATTCCCTTGGCATTCCATAAAATTTAGTCTATGATCTTGCTGACTGGGGATTGGGTGTAAAATATATTGGGTGGCAGAGATACTTATACTTTCATTGCATGGTTTCCAATTTGGTTTCAGCATCCAGTTGGTAAATTAACCTTTTGTCACCAATTACCTGATGAGTGATAAAGTTGGCTCGACCAGTGTAAAACAGTTTGAGAAGCTTGTAACATACTAGCCATTGCTGTCAATTGTGCATGGGGAGGTTTTAGGGGACTCCATCTGAATCTTGCAGTCATGTGATGTCACCCTTCCTTGTGGAAGGATTTGAGGCACGATTCCTGCATAGTCCTGAATGAAGATCACTTGGTGGTCAAATTGTCAGACCTGAGCCCTTCCTATAAGGCAGCTATACTTGTATTTGTAATAAATGTTTCTGGATGAACCACATTTTCCGGCGGTGGTAATTTTTGGGGACTCGTGTCCATGCTTGAGGTCAATTGCCCATTGGGCTACTGTAGAATATAAGGCGCACCTTTGCAATACACCACCACCAAGTGTCCATGGATTTATTTTGAACTGGCACCTAAATTATAAAGAATTTGATTACAACTTGATACTTGCTCGTGCCCGTACATCTATAATTGTAATGTATAATTACTATAATTTTAGTAATATCTATAATTGTATGACATAGCACAATTCTGAAGGATGTAGTCTGAAACGATACACAGTGTCAGATTAATGAAACTAATGGCATATAGCAAGCATGGAAGTTTAAAAGCCCCCCCCAAAAATCTCAGGCCTCTGATTATTATATATCAACGAATAAGCAGTTCCTTAAACTTTTCAAACACCTCATATCAGTTCCATAGATAAACATACAACAACAATTGTGAAAGGTTATCATGTGGGTGATTAGATAAACTGCAGACACTCCCTGCAGGTGTGTTCAACCACTTGGTGGAACTGGATAGGCTTGACCTGAATTACAATCAGCTTAAGTCTCTCCCATGGGCTCAACAAGGAAGCAACTACGTGAAGCTGAGACTTTGCTCTAAAATAATTTTGATCAGATTAGATAGTCTATTTATTAGGAATATTTCAGACCACCAGAATTAACAACGGAGAAAAACTGCAATACAAATGTTTCACATTAGATTTAATTTCCACTTGTCAGACTAGTCTCAAAAAAATTCTGATTCTTAAATGTTGGACAAAAACAAAATAAACCAATATCACCCGCAGGGTGACCCGTATCTTGCCAAAAGGTGACCACGTGTGACTTCTTTAAGGTCACACTGAGGTGAACAGAGTTGCTACCCACCAGGAGCGACTCCTTGAGGAATATCTGCCTACGAGAGATTCTGATGAGAATCGTTCTACAGAATAACCATGAAAAATATGCGTTTACCTCATAACGTCACCAAATGACGTCATGATGTCTCAAGCTTGACATATCTAGAAAGCACTCATCGAGGTGTTCAATTTGAGGTACTACACGATATGGTTCCTAAAACTGGAAAATTTGACCTTGGGGTCAAATATGTTTGACCTCAGGCGCTAACCATGAAGGTCAAGGCCAATCGCCAGCAAAAATTAATCAGCTGAGCGCTAGACCATATACTACATTCCCATAAAGTTTGGAGACGATTCTATTAAAATTACTCAAAAAATAAGGGTTTCGTCAACTCCCCTGATTTGCGACAAAGTGACCTTGACCTTGACCTTGAAAATTTTATGCGCTGAAAGGGACCTCTATAGGCCTCTGATATGCGGTTACAAAAATTTCCAATGATAACTGTGCTCTGCAGAGTGATTTATACATGATTACAGACAAAAAAATAAATAAATAAATAAAAACATATGAAGGTCAAGGCCAATCGCCACCAAAAATTAATCATCTGAGCGCCAGACCATGAACTATATTCCCATGAAGTTTGAAGACGATCCGATCAAAATTACTCAAAAAATAAGGGTTTTGTCGACTCCCCTGATTTGCGCCAAAGGGACCTTGACCTTTGACCTTGACCTTCAAAATTTTGTGCGCTGAAAGGGACCTCTATAGGCCTCTGATATGCGAAGTTACAAAAATTTCCAATGATAACTGTGCTCTGCAGAATTTTTTATACGTGATTACAGACAAACAAACAAACATAAAAACATTCAAGCTGACTAACATATCTTGCAAAAACTTCGTTTTGGCAAGATAAAAAATTCAACAAACTACGTGATTAAGTAAACCTGTGAATATGGTAAAGCAGCAATTATTTTTTCATAACATTGCAGTTCTTTCTCAAGCACGTTTTCTGAGTTGCTGACATACAATTTTCCAACAGACATGTTTGATCACCTGGTAGCATTCGATGAACTGGACCTGTCCATCAACCAGCATTCTGTCCTCTCCCAAAATATACACTTAATTGTTCAGACCTTAGCACCTGTGATGTTTAGAAGTTTAACAATTACAGGGAAAAATGGATATTCCCTATTTAAGGCAAAGTTGGTGACTCGAGTTGAAAAATTCTGCAACTTCATTCGGATTTGATGAAATTGACTGGAGACTCAGACTTGGGACTTGGTGCTTGGAACTTGTGATTTACTTGCAACTTGAGTTCATAATTACGTACTTGTTGACAATGTTTGGAAAATAATCGTGAAGGCCTAGGTCAATTTGCTCTACGGCGAGGATACGGCGGCCGCAGAGAAACTGAGGTGGCCTCAGGGAGGCCCTACGCCGTTTGGCTATCTTTTACAGGCCGTAGGGGCGCCGCGGAATTATAGCGCGGAGTTATAACTTTTTTTCATTTCTATGTTCGCCGTAGCAATTCGACAAGCCAAGCTATGACATAGATGTGTTCCACGTCGACCGTACGTAGGGCATACGGTGGGCTTGCGTTATTTGTGCGGCTGCCGTAAACTCTTCTCAATGAAAAATGAATTTTCCCAACCCCCAAAAAATTACGGCAGCCGCACTATTTCCACGGTCGCCGTACGGTGGCCTTGCGGTCTGTGTGACTACCTGCGGGCAACGCAGGGTCGACGCACGGTTCGCCTACGCCCGCCGTGCACCTACGTACGGCCTCCGTGGCAGTCTGCGTCGACCATGCGTCCAACATGCGCTACCGCTAGAGATCGGAGTATAGGTGTTTGCCAATACAGTGGTGCCCCCAGAATCCCAATTTAATTCGTTCCAGGAGGCTGTTCGGATTGCAAAAAGTTCCGATTCCAAAAATATTTTCCCAATAAGAAATAATGGAAAGTGAATTAATCCGTTCGTGGACCCAAAGAAAACCCACTTTCAAGACACTTTCAACTGAAATTCCCCATGTTTAAGGTAAAATAAGATGAGTAAATGACCTTCGGTGGCGGTGTATTGTATGTAAACTGGTACAATCACCAATCCAAAGGTCCACACAGGCTCGTGCTCCGGCCTGGGTTCCGATCGCTCGTGCACTCTGCGAGGGCGCTGCCCCCAGGGCAGCTCAAACATGATGCCCGCAGAACCACAATCACTTTCATCAAACGCATCGGGCTGACGTAATCATGGATATTCCAAATTACAACTGGTTTTGCTGTGAACTTCAATCCTTGCCCGACAGTTCGTCACACCACGTGATCGGATTGCTTTTTTGTTATTAATTAAAACACAAGATGATGAAAAAACAAACATCACAAATGAAGGTGAAAACACGAGGTAAGGCCTGTCACATTTGGCTCGGCGGCCGGAGGGTCCACAAAATGTACGGCCAGTAACAATTATAAAGCGGCCGCAGTATTTCCACGGTCACACAATGTAGCAGTCACATATGTTTTTATTTTTCGGGTAGCCGCACGGCATATTTATAAATTGTGGAGACCGAAAACGTGGGGGTGCCGTACGGTCTTTGATTTGATGTCGCACGGTGACCTTAGGGCATTCCTGCAGCAGCCATAGAATTTTCAAGGCAGACGCAAGGTGCCCGCAAAGAGATGCTTTCACGAGGACTTCCACCGACGAACTGAATGAACAAAGCGTGAAGATGCGGGTCGAACAGGTGGGGGAGACACGTGAACAAACATGAACGCCACGTTGTGTTCGGTTTTTTAAAATGTATTAGGTTTTTAGGGCAAAATTTTCTTGAAAAAATTGTTCGGATTCCAATTTGTTCAAACAATGGGGCGTTCGGATTCTGTGGGCACCACGGTATATTATAGTTATAGTATATTCAGTTATATATACTGGTATATTTTTATTTCAGTAAAAAAAAAGAACTGGTATATATACCCACTCGTTACCGTCCGTCTGGCCGCACATTCGCCTTTGGGCCCCCCTGCGGTTGCCTTGCGGGCACCTTGCGTCTGCCTTGAAAATTATATGGCCACCGCAGGAATGCCCTAAGGTCACCGTGTGACATCAAATCAAAGACCGTACGGCACCCCCACGTTTTCGGTCTCCACGATTTCTAAATACGCCATGCGACTCCCCGAAAAATAAAAACATATGTGACTGCTACATTGTGTGACCGTGGAAATACTGCGGCCGCCGTATAATTGCTAGTGGCCGCAGATTTTGGAGACCCCACGGCCGCCGTGGCAAATGTGACCTAGGCCTAAAAAAGCATTGAATTAAAATGTGGTTTAAAATAAATGGTAAATTATTTTCCATCAGGGGTGTGTGCGGCTCGGTCAATAACAACATATACAGTGTACGTGTACATGTTTAGCACACCAGCACTAATGGCTGCTGGGCCACATACTGTTCCCTGCTGAGGTTAAAAGGAATGTTCACTCCACAGACAGCACAGCATCTCCAAGTAGTAAGCACTAGTGACTAGTCTTACCAACGTGAAAAACAACTTATTCAAACCACGAATATTCATGCTACAAGGTCTTTGTCCATAACACAATGGGTACTGTGCTCTGCTATAAGCTGGCACCACAGCATCACATCGGTCTCTCCCAGATTCTCTCGAATCTAAAGCCCTCAAAATTATTGGGATCTACCATGATGAGGCCGAAGCAAAAGGTCTGTTGCTCTCACATTGCAGGCATATCAGTCAGTCGTCTCACTGTTTTCTACCATCTGTTCTCTTATATTGCTCCCTCTGTTCTCTGACCCTCCCGATCCATGACAGAGCACATGTGTTCTTCCAGTCACCTTCTCCTGGTTAAATTTCCAAAACTCAGGCCGACTGCACACCTAAACTCTTTTATTCCCCACTTCACTCATCTGTGGAAACAGCTCAATCATAGAGGCTGTTATCTCACTCTTCCTTCCAGGGTTTCAAGCAAGTAGTGCATCATCATATCTTGTCATCTCCAATGCTGACCCATGATATTGTTATGCGAGAAAAACAGGGGAGGATACCGAGCTTGATTTGGTAAGAATATCTTAGATTACTCTTGTAACAGGGAAAGTTCCCCTACATCCCTGAAGGACAGCGGTGAGCGTATGGAGTGCCGACCATGGTCGCGATGTTTCACCGTGGCCATGGCGAGGTGGGAGAAGCTCTGTAGTGTGGGTGGTGAAGAGGTTGAGCGTAGGTTATTGTGGGGATTTTTAGAAAGGTGTTGTGTTGGTCGTATGAAGGTTGTAGCGCTGTGGTTCGGACACGGAGAAGGTTGAAACAAATTGTCCAAAGGGGGAATGGCATGCGGTTTGAACAAGATTTTGGTGGAATATGCTAGTGGGGCTGTCTGTTAACATGCGGTCCATGGCATGCATGCATGTGTGAAGAAGAGGTCGTGCGTGCGAAGTAAATTAAATCAAACAAAGGAATAGCAACTGGAATTAAAGACCCAACGAAAAGCCCACTAAATAAACAAGAGGGAAGAGCGAACTAGAACGAATACTAATGAAATGACCTCCTTCACCCTCGGTGGCAGAGATAATAACTGCCTGGGGACCGCTATATGTTGTGTGCATTTGCCTTGAGGAGTGATAGTTTGGCAAAACCGCAACAATACAATACCCAAAAACACAGAATGTTAGCCATTTTGATGACGTCATTTGAACATGTTCCCCCAAAAGGGATTCTGGGTATTTTTGGTTTCTAATGTTGTCAGGACCCATACTTTCAAAAAATACTAAAATTAGCTTGAAGTACTCGACTTGCTACCTCGGCCCCAAAAGCCAGCCTGAGCTGCTCGCCTAACACCCCCATGAAATCATCATCCCTTTTTCCTGATGTGACGTGATCACCAGACAAGGACACAAAACTTAAATACAAACCAACTTGGTTAATTTAAGGACATTTTAAAGACAGCAATGATTGCTTATTCTTATAATTTATATGTTGTCCTTGATGTACAATATTTTAAATTGTATAAAAGATTTGTTTCCCTTTAGGATGAGGCACAAAGATGGGCGTTTATTGTTGTTGTTTCAGGAAAAGACAGTGTTTGTTTTTGATAACAAAGCTTAGACATACATATTGTTACGTTTGGGGGGGGGGGGGTATGCATTCAAAGGGTAATTAGGATGTTTAATTAGGTATGCCATGCTGTTTGAGTGTACCAGGATCTCGATGTAATAAGTAGCAATTCAGTGGTGATAAGTTGTCTAGTAAATGTCCATTTCTTTAAGGGGGAAATGATAATTGTCAGGTAATTAGACAGGGAGACAGGTTAGGGTAAGTGTGTCTGCGTAAACCCCTTTTAGTATTCCCTGGAGGCTTGCCGTGACATCACAGGACAGTGCTGCGGATGGCTCCGCCCCGTGATCACGATTGGTGGAAGGCGATGGCGGAGGGCCAATAAAACGGCTCGATTGGAAGTGACGAGGATTCGAGGATAAAAAGGTTCTGTTCGGGGAAAAGGGGTGGGAGGAAGAAGATCGATAAAGAAAAACCGTTTTGGTGGAGGCTGTTGTGCTGGGAGCGTGCTGTTTTGTTGCGCTGATTTGATCCTGGATTCATCGTGTCTCGTGGCCTTGCTGTGCCTCGTGACTCACCTCGGTTGGCTCTGGGGTTCTGCTGGCTCGGAGTACAGGGCCGAACGGCGGGCGGACTTGCCTCCCTCTCCTGCTCGCAACTTGGCGCCAGAACTGGCTCCCTGGCGGCTGTGAGCGGACTTGGGCGGACACCAGGA
Organism: Eptatretus burgeri; assembly: GCF_056783735.1. Taxonomy (NCBI): domain Eukaryota; kingdom Metazoa; phylum Chordata; class Myxini; order Myxiniformes; family Myxinidae; genus Eptatretus; species Eptatretus burgeri. The sequence goes on from NC_140962.1 coordinate 40,520,198, forward strand.
GGTCGACAGCACCACGGTGTCTCCTGCACCAGACGAGCGCAACGCCAGCTCGTCCGACGCCAATCCAGGGACTGTTGCGTCCGCACCTCGGGCCAGCCTGACCACCAGGACCAGCTACGTTTTGTGTGTGTGTGTGTGTGTGTGTGTGTGTGTGTGTGTGTGTGTGTGTGTGTGTGTGTGTGTGTGTGTGTGTGTGTGTGTGTGTACCTGGCGCCTTACAGGGTTTGAGATTTGTATATCCATTGGAATTGTTTGTGTTTTCCCCACGCCCGAACCCACACCACCATCCCGTCGAATCGCCCCGGATCCCTCCTCTTGCCGAGTCTTATTATTTCTGGTTAGAGAAATAAACACTATTAACTCAGTGAAAAGCGACTCGTGCCACCTTCCTCGTCCCGTTTGCGGTAGAGCGATTAAAACCGCCATCTTTGGGTTATAAATAAATAAACCGCCTCCATCGTTTCGGCTCATTCTACGTTGGCGGGACTGTTCAAGTCCCGTGGACGTCACATTGGTGTCAGGGTGTTGGATGTTCGAGCCCCTCTAAATTATATTTGGTATCGGGAGAATATACCAGGACTGAAATCTCGCCACGAATTGGAATATAAAATTACTACAGAAAAGCACGCGAGCGCGGGAAAATTTTGGCGGGAGTTTTCAAATTAAATTTAATTGGCGGTAAACGGGACTTCTGCACCATGGCGGATGTGCAGATGTTTGAGGAAGGCCACGTGTCTGGCAGCGAGTCGGGGGAAGAAGGGAGAGACGGGGGTAGGATTGGAACCTCCCCCATTCCGAGCGTGGACCGTGCTTCATCGCCCGTAACGGGGCCGGCAGTGCCGGAAACCGGAGCGATGTCGATCCAGACAATGTTGGAACGTTTAATAGGGGACATGACAGCACAAATAGCAAATCAATTCGTGACACAGAGGGCAGAAATGACGGCACAGAGGGCAGAAATGACAGATCAATTGGGGGTAATGGGGGAACAGTTGGGTGCACGGATTGATTTAATGAGGGAGGAATTGGGGGAAAAGATGGAGAAAATGAAAACTGAGATGCAGGAGTGTGTGGATGTTAAATTGGGAGAAATACAAAGCAAATTCGAGGCTAGATTGGAGGAAACAAAGGTAGAAATTACATTGGAGGGGGAAAATATACGGAAAAAATTGGTAGATAAAATTGATGCAACGAACATTCGGGTTGATAAAGTGGATGAAGGCCTGGAACGTCATCGTGCCTGTGTGGATGCTCGTATGCAGCTGCAAGTAGAAGAGTGGGGAGAGCTGAGGAAGCAAGGGATGAATTTGGCGGAGGAGGTAAAAGGATTGGAGGCTCGTTTGGACGAACAAGATAAAATTATGAGCCAAGATGAAGTCTTGGATAAAGGCCTGGTAGAGCCGTCTTTTGTAAGTAGAGTGTCCGGGTTGGTTGAGGAGCAGCTACAAACTCGCGACAGAGCCTTGGAGGAGGTTGTGCGGGCCCAGAAGATCCTGCGGGAAGAGGTGAATCGGTCCATTCAACGTTTGGAACAGGAGGCAAAATTGACCCATGAGACCCTCACCACAAAACATCTTTGGCCACAGTGGGCTCCGAAATTGGATACGCAGCCACAAGGGTGTTTGATCCCTGGGCTGGATTCGGACAAGGGAGAAACTGGGAAGCGGGCCACCGGAAAAGTGATCCCCCTGGTAAATTTTGACGGGTCAGGGAGCGTTGAAGCTTTTCTGACGCAATTTGAGTGTATTTCCCGACGAAACGGGTGGAATGAGCGGGAACGTACAGGGAATTTGGTGGCAACGTTGCGGGGACCAGCCGCAGATGTGTTAAACGTGATCGCGGAGGGGATGTTGACCAGCTCCCACATTTGCGAGGCATTGAGCCGTCGGTTTGGGTTCGCAGCGAACTGTGATCTGGTGCGGGCCCAGCTCCAGCACCGCAGATTAAAGCCGGGTGAGACAGTGCAGGAGCTGGCACAGAACATTTACCAATCAGTCAGGATCGCGTATCGGGACCTTACAGTGGAGGCATGGGACAGACTGGCACTAGAGAAATTTTTAGCTGCTCTTCCTGACCCTGAGGTCCGAGCGCTAGTGGAGCTACAGGATCCACCCACTGTGCACCGAGCGGCCGAGTGCGCGGCCAGGCTGGCCTCGTGGAGGCGGCCGGGTCGGGTGCCAGAGAGGCCATCGGTGACGGTCCGACAGACGGAGATTCAGGATCAAGGAGAGGGGCTGGGAGAAATTGGCATTACCCAAATGTTTCAGGAAATTTGCCAGAAACTGTCAAGTTTGATAAAGGGTAATTCGGCAGTAGGTGCGCCAAAGCGGCGGGGTCCAGCCCAGCCAATAGAGCAATTCGATTATGGCCGAGGGGGTCCGGAACCGGAAGAGACATTACACAGATACCCACGGGGGCCTTTTATGGGGAGTTGTTTCCGGTGCGGGCGAAGAGGACACATGCAACGATATTGCCGGTACCCGGCGATGGAGAGACCCTCCAATAGACTTTCAAGCCCGGAGAGGATGAATCCTCCTGCTGAACCGCCAGGTCTATCCGAGGTGCCCTTACCTAGGTCGAGTCCGGAGATCACTGTCGGGGGTCGGGGAAACTAGATCGGGCTGAGCATACAGGGCCATGCTTGGCTGGTGAGATTGTGGCGAAGTGCCCTCCCTTGGTGAAAATAGTGAATTGTGGGAAATTTGGTGTGGGGAATTTGCGGGTAAGGGTAAAGAAAGAGGGAGAGTTTTGTGAAGCAGTGGTGGACACGGGTGCAAGTGATACCGTTATTAGCCCGCTAGTGTTGGACCAAAGTGTTGGAGGTTGGGGCAAAATCGATAGACTAGCAGGACACAGTCTCCAACTGGCTAAGGGAGCAACGACGCCGATAATGGGTCGTGGGGTTGTGAGGATGGAGTCTGGCAGCCTCGAGGTCGATGCAGTGGTGTGGGTGGCAGAAGTGTGTGAACGATGCCTTCTGGGGTTGAGTTTCCTTGTGGAACATGACTGCCAACTAGACCTGGGGCGGGGTCACATGTGGCGAGGGACTGAAAAGCTATGGTTGGAGGGACTGGGGGAAGTCGAAGAGGCGCAGGGGGCGCGACTGGAGATGTCGCGCACCGTGACCGTGGCCCCTAGGTCTGAGACCGTGGTGTTGGCCCGGATATCGGCAAGGACCAATCACATGGGCCAGCTCGGGATGGTGGAGCCGTGGAGCTCGGGGGAAACTGCAGGATTGATGGTGGGTCGTACACTCGTGGATACACATCAGCCCATGGTAGTGGTTCGGTTGCTCAACCTGTCTGACAGCCCTCACACAGTGAGGGGCGGAGCTGTTATAGCAAAGTGTAGCAGTGTAGTGGAGATCACCAGAGGGGACGGAACCACAGACTAGCCAGGTCAGCCGGAGTCGGGGCAAAATTTTGGAAAAACAAATTGGCCAGAGGGAGTAAGGGACATGGTAAACCGAGCAGAACAGGGGTTAACAGTGGACCAGGTAAGGTCATTGCACAATTTGGTTGGTGCTAATGTGGATGTATTCTCTCTCTCTACTGAGGATTTTGGACGCACGAGTCTAGTCAGGCACCAAATTGACACTGGCGAGGCTCGACGTGTTCGACAGCCTGCACGACGGCTACTTCTTGCAAAGAGGGATGAGGCTGAAAAACAGGTGGAAAAGATGAAGGAGGCTGGAATTATTGAGCCCTCGGTAAGTCCTTGGGTGTCTCGCATTGTGTTGGTGAGAAAGAAGGACAGGACCATTCGGTTCTGTGTAGATTATCGCCAGCTCAATCAAGTGACGCTCAAGGACTCGTATCCCCTGCCACGTATTGATGATACACTCGATGCCATTTCCGGCTCAAAATGGTTCACTACATTGGATTTGAAGAGTGGCTACTGGCAGGTGGAAATGGACCAACAAGGGAGAGAGAAAACAGCATTTACCACAGGGAAGGGCCTCTGGCAGTTTGTCGTCATGCCTTTCGGATTGTGCAATGCCCCCGCCACATTTTGAACGTCTGATGGAACGCGTTTTGATTGGGCTGCCATGGCAAACATGCCTGATCTATTTAGACGACGTTCTTGTCCACGCTCCCACATTTGAGCAGGCTGCCAAAAATTTGGTGGAGATTTTCAGGCGATTGAGGGGGGCCGGGTTAAAACTGAACCCTGGGAAATGCGAAATTTTTAGGAAAGAGGTCGTTTATCTGGGTCACGTGGTGAATGAGAGCGGTGTGGCCACAGACCCAATGAAGGCAGTGGCAGTAAAAGAGTGGCCCACCCCCAGAAATGTAAGAGAGGTCAGAGGATTTTTGGGCCTCTGTTCTTACTATAGGAAATTTGTGGAAAACTTTGCAAGTATTGCAAGACCATTGCACCAATTGACAGAGAAGGGAGCTAAATTTGTGTGGTCAGAAAACTGCACCAAAGCATTCAATCACCTAAAACAACGTCTGATAGAAGCCCCAGTTTTGGCATATCCAGCCGAGACTGGCCAGTTCATCCTTGACACAGATGCTAGTCAGGGAGGATTGGGGGCGGTCCTGTCTCAAGTCCAACAAGGTGTCGAACGAGTGATTGCCTATTATAGTAGGGCTCTGTCAAAGCCCGAGCGAAATTATTGCGTCACTCGCAAAGAATTATTGGCCTTGCTGTCTGCAGTTGGACACTTTCATCCTTACCTATACGGGAGGGAGTTTGTGATCCGGGTTGATCATGCCTCCTTGCAATGGCTTCTTCGGTTCAAGGAGCCGGAGGGCCAAATTGCAAGGTGGCTTGAGAAACTGCAGCAGTTCAATTTTGTTGTGCAACATCGGCCCGGCAAAACACATGCCAACGCAGATGCTCTCTCTCGGCGACCTTGTTGGCAGCACCAATGCAAATTTTGTGAACGTCAAGAGAATAGGGATTTGATTGGGCAGGAACAAATTGATGCATGCCTATGTGCCGCATGAGTAACCTGTCGGACTCTGCCACAACCACCTCCTGAATTTGGTAGTGTCGATTGGAAAAAGGAACAGAAGGAGGACCCTGTTTTGGGCCACCTCTGTAATTGGCTAGAGGGTGGAAAACGGCCTGCGTGGGAAGAAATTGCTTCGCTTGGAGCGCAGGTGAAGGCGTATTGGGCACAATGGCAGATGCTCCAGCTGAAGGATGGCATTTTGTACCGGGAGTGGGAATTACCAACGAGTGGAAATGCTTCCTGGTTGTTGGTGGTACCTTCGAAATTGAGAGAACAGGTGATGGGGCTTGTACATGGAACACGAACGATGGGACACTTAGGTGTAACCAAAACACTAGCGAAATTGAGGCAGAGATTCTATTGGGTGAACTCGGGCAGCGACATCCAAAAATGGGTACGTTGGTGCGACCTCTGCCGGGGGAAGAAAACACCACCATGCGCACGTAAAGCCCCCCTCCAAATTTATAATGTAGGAGCACCACTTGAGAGGGTAGCGGTTGATGTGGTCCGGCCCCTACCCACCACCCACCGAGGCAACAAGTATATTCTGGTGGCAATGGACTACTTTACCAGATGGCCGGAGGCCTATGCATTGCCCAATCAGGAAGCACGGCTGGTTGCCCCAGCACTAGTGGAGGGGTTCTTCACCGTTTTGGAACTCCGAGGGAGCTGCACACAGACCAGGGCCGGAACTTCGAGTCCGAACTCCTACGTTCAGTGTGCGAGCTCCTCCAAATTCACAAGACTCGGAAAACTCCTCTAAGGCCACAGTCGGATGGGATGGTGGAGAGGTTTAATAAAACTCTGCTCACCCAGTTAGCTCTCTTTACCTCCCAGAATCAGCAGGACTGGGACGAACATCTCCCCTTTGTCCTGATGGCATACAGGACTGCGCAGCATGAGGCCACGCGCTGCACCCCTGCCTTGCTGATGTTTGGTCGGGAGATGCGGGTCCCTGTTGATTTGTGGCTGGGCGTGACACCTGAAACCCCAACATGGACCTCGGCGGAGGGTTATGCTTCCAAAATGCGTAAGAGCATAGAGAAAGCTCATGACTTTGCGAGGGAGCGAATAGGTTTGGCTTCCTCGCGTGCTAAATTGAGGTATGACTCTCGGACACACGCCCCCCGATTCCTCCCTGGAGACCTCATTTGGCTCTTCCGGCCACAGAGAAGGAAGGGTGGGTGCCCGAAACTCACCCCCCCCTGGAAGGGCCCCGGTGTGATACTCCGAGAGGTAACCGATGTAGTTTTTAAAATCCAGATGGGCCGCCACGCACTCCCACAGATCGTCCATTGTGACCGATTGAGCTCTTACATGGGTCGGGATATTCCGGATTGGATAGAGCGTGTGAGGGGAAGATTGGCCGCTTCTGTGCGGGAGCTTGGGTCCGGGCAGCCTCCTGCCCCATGTGCTGAAGGTGAGAGTTTGTAAGTTCTGCTGGGTTTTGGAGTGACAATAGGGACAGTGGGTAATTGGTAACAAAGCGGGCACGAGTGGCTGTCCAATGGCTGGTGTGTGGATCGGGTGAGGAAAAGTGCTGTGTGAGTTGTTTCAAGTTAAGAAGTGAAATGTATGGTGCACACGTTGATTTTTTATTGGCCATGGTGTGGTAACAGGGAAGGTCATGGTCGGTGAAGTGTTAGAAATGCAGGTGTCACATGCAAGGCCGATGGGGTGGGGGAGTCATGTGGGTTTTGTGGGTGGGGATGATGTGCTTGTCCACAGGGATTGCAGAAGCTCTCGGTGAGCGGGAATTGCGACCCCCTTCAAGGCGATTCACCCCTGGTGGCTAATGGTGACAGTGTCTGGAGGCAACTGGGAGAGGGTCTGGTTGGGCGACCAAGGCGGGTAGGACCGTGGCGACCCAGGAAGGCCAGAGAAGCCAGTGAGACCCCTTCCAGTGTGTTGTATGGGGTTAGAGCTGATGGCTACCAGGGGGGTGGGAATCAAAGGGAGCGGGGCGGAGAAACGTCTGGGTTGGACTAAAGCTTACCTGTGGGCATGGTAGCACCTGAGATGCCCCCATCATCTTGTGGTAACCCACCCCACGGCCATGACAGGATTCAGCCTGCATCATTAAAATGGGGACCATGACCTAGAAATGTGATGATGAGCATGGTGTGAGTGTTGTGGAGATGTGTGAGTCCCACTCGATCCCGCACAACTTGACATGTGCAGCAAGGGCATGATGTCCGCATAATTTTGGGGCAAGCAAATTTGAAAATTGGCTCCCCAGGTAACGCTGGGTCTATTAGCATCCACTGGGGGACGCGGTCAAGTGTAAATATTCCACGAATAGTGTCGTTAAGGCTTAGAGTAGGAATGTAAAGTATAAGTGTTGTGTTTTTGTGGAACCTTTTGTTTCCCCTCCCCAGATCACTGGAAGAGTGTTGGGCAAGAGCGATGATCCAGAGGATGGAGTGCAACTTCGCTCAGTGCTCTCATGTGATAAAATAAAATAAAATAATAAAAAAATGAATGATTGTTTAGGCGAGGATAAGGCCATAAGGGGGTAGTACATTAAGCAGGATAGGTAAGTTAGCTGCGGCTCGCTGCCCATTGCCCCTCCTATTTTATTTCGTTAGGTTAAATAGGTGTGAGTCAGTAAGTGTTAAGGCTGGTACGGTAGCGCCTGTGATATACCTTGCAGGAGCTGCGGTACCAGAGGATAGGGCAGTGTTACGTTTGGGGGGGGGGTATGCATTCAAAGGGTAATTAGGATGTTTAATTAGGTATGCCATGCTGTTCGAGTGTACCAGGATCTCGATGTAATAAGTAGCAATTCAGTGGTGATAAGTTGTCTAGTAAATGTCCATTTCTTTAAGGGGGAAATGATAATTGTCACGTAATTAGACAGGGAGACGGGTTAGGGTAAGTGTGCCTGCATAAACCCCTTTTAGTATTCCCTGGAGGCTTGCCGTGATGTCACAGGACAGTGCTGCGGATGGCTCCGCCCCGTGATCACGATTGGCGGAAGGCGACGGCGGAGGGCCAATAAAACGGCTCGATTGGAAGTGACGAGGACTCGAGGATAAAAAGGTTCTGTTCGGGGAAAAGGGTGGGAGGAAGAAGATCGATAAAGAAAAACCGTTTTGGTGGAGGCTGTTGTGCTGGGAGCGTGCTGTTTTGTTGCGCTGATTCGATCCTGGATTCATCGTGTCTCGTGGCCTTGCTGTGCCTCGTGCCTCACCTCGGTTGGCTCTGGGGTTCTGCTGGCTCGGAGTACAGGGCCGAACGGCGGGCGGACTTGCCTCCCTCTCCTGCTCGCAACTTGGCGCCAGAACTGGCTCCCTGGCGGCTGTGAGCGGACTTGGGTGGACACCAGGAGGTCGACAGCACCACGGTGTCTCCTGCACCAGACGAGCGCAACGCCAGCTCGTCCGACGCCAATCCAGGGACTGTTGCGTCCACACCACGGGCTAGCCTGACCACCAGGACCAGCTTCGTTGTGTGTGTGTGTGTGTGTGTGTGTGTGTGTGTGTGTGTGTGTGTGTGTGTGTGTGTGTGTGTGTGTGTGTGTGTGTGTGTGTGTGTGTGTACCTGGCGCCTTCGAGGGTATGAGATTTGTATATCCATTAGAATTGTTTGTGTTTTCCCCACGCCCGAACCCACACCACCATCCCGTCGAATCGCCCCGGATCCCTCCTCTTGCAGAGTCTTATTATTTGTGGTTAGAGAAATAAACACTATTAACTCAGTGAAAAGCGACTCGTGCTACCTTCCTCGTCCCGTTTGCGGTGGAGCGATTAAAACCGCCATCTTTGGGTTATAAAAAAAATAAACCGCTTCCATCGTTTCGGCTCATTCTACGTTGGCGGGACTGTTCAAGTCCCGTGGACGTCACAATATCAAGCATCCAATGAAATTGATGTTTCATTATGTCACATCAGAGTTCACTTGGGAGAAAAGATGTACAGTATATATCCATTTAATAATAAATGATCATCTTCTGACCCTGTATAACAACCAGCTGAAGAGAGTTCCTGAAGGAGCTTTTGACAAGCTGACTGAACTGAAAACATTGAGGCTCGATAATAACCAGCTGTGGAGTGTTCCTGGTGTGATCGACCAGAAAAAAAAAAAAAATCAGTGAAGTGCCACATGGAATGAATAATCCAGCTCTTATCGAGTGGGTAAAGTGATAATGATTTCATAAAGGCGATGTTTGTGGACCAACTCAAAGCTGGTGGGATGTTCTTTGACTCGTGATATTTAATTGTGTATGAGAAACATCATGATGGAGAGTTTTGTGCTGATAAGTATAGGTTATAAGGTATATTTTATGAACTGTATTGGTCAAAACTCAAATTAAGTACGACTTACTTATTCACTCCTCATTTTTGACAAACTGACAAATTTGGAAGAGTTGTGGCTGCAAAGCAACCAGCTGTGGAAGTTTTTCTGTGACACTATTATTTAACAGTGATTAAAAACATGATTACGATGACGATGACGATGACGATGACGCACGAGCAAGTACCAGCAGAAATGTTGCCTAATTCAAAATGTGACTTTAACAATATTATGCAAAGAACAGTTAAACATCATGGAATTGAAAATTGTCTGGCGATGTGCTCCCTAAAGATGTTGCTCAATTAAATCAACATCACCCAACCCAAAGTCATGAAATCACACCCCCATCCCCTCCCCCTCCCAATCCCCAGCTTTTATTTGAGTGTTTTCATCAAATTAAAAAAAATTGTCGTCTGTCTGTATATTCGCGTTTTTTGCAAAGACAGCTGGCCCGACAATCACCACATTTGGCACACAGACCAAGTCTGACCCAGGGATTGTTCAAAGGGTATTTGCATCCACCACCTCAGCCTAAAGACCCTTAAGATGCTGAAGACACTTTGGACTGCAAAAACCCCCAATACCCTTTAAGACCCCAAAGACCCTTCAGATAATATAGATCCTGGAAGGGAAGGGGTGGGGTGGGATGAGGGAGGGACCCGGTGTTGCGGGTACCTTTGCTAGTAACAAATAAGACCGATAAAGACGACAGAACACTGCAAACGTATGAAATCAGGAGATTGCAAAATCGCTATAAATTGTACTTCTCTCATAATTTTTGGCAGACAGTCCAGCAAAATAATGGATGAAGCAATGGCAATGGTTGTAACAGAAGTAAATGACATTGTCTCTTAGGTTTTGCAGGCATCCCATAATTTTTTTTAATTAATAGGATGAAATAAAAAAAATACAACCACAATACACCACAAGTTGTTGAATGCCATTTATGTTTGCGCAGACTAAGAAACACTCGTAAAACTCTCTGTCACAAAAAATATCTCTGCTGTGGATTGCAAGGCACCACAAAATGCATAATTTGCAAGGGAAAATGGCCCAGAATTTACACACTGTACAGAGACATGACAGAAGTAAATAGACACCTTAAATCTCTTCATTTCATCTGCATAATGTAGTTTTACTCGATGATTTGTACGAATATTAGACTTTTTTTTTTTGCAGAAACGAGTTCCTGGATCTTGAATGACAATTAACTATGTCTCAAACCCAGGGAGCACACAAACTTTCCGATTTCCAAAGAGGACGAAATGTTGGCAATTCGGAAGGTGGAGTCAGCTCGCATCAGATAGCTCAGAACCTTGGCATTCCGCTTTCTACGGTCAACCTGGTGATTGTGCGATTCACCAGCGAAGGCAAGGAATCCACAGCTTCCCGTTCTGGTCGATCTGGGCCCTCAGAAAGGTGTCTTCGAGCTGTCAAGCGGTCCATTGAGAAAACTCCCTGTTGCAAGGCAGCAGATGTTGCAGAGGAGGTCCAAACTAGCTCAAGAACTGCCGTGCAGTACCTTCATCAACTGGGCTACTATGGGAGAGCAGCTAGGAGAAAACCTCTTCTTAGACCACCCAACATTCAAAGGATAAAGAAGTGGGCTGACGAGATGGCCAACAGACCATTGGAATTTTGGAAAACTACATTTTTTCAGATGAGTTCCAATTTGCTCAATTTTATGACAGTGGATGTGTATGGTCTCTCGAGACTTCCCAGTCAAGAGTTTTCTTTGAACCGATGGCAGCCAACTGTCAAACACAGTGGTTTTTTAGTAATGGTGTGGGGAGCAATCTATCAGAGCTTGTGAAGTGTGTTGACATCAACTCTACGATACATATTTCTATCCTTGAGGATGGACGTCTCCCTGTCTTCTCCACTGGTTAGATGGTCAAAAACAATACTCTGTTCATGGAAGATGGAGCTCAATGGCACACTGCAAAAAAGACCAAAAGATGGCAGGACAGAAATGGGATCAAGCGACTTCCATGGCAAAGTCATTCTGTTGAGATGAATCGCATTGAATACCTCTCGACCATATTGGATCGATCAATTGAAAAAAAAGTCCAGGAAACTAACATCATGGGCAAAATTGCTGAACCTTTTTCGTGAAGCCTGGGCAGAAATCCCACAAGAGAAAATTTCAGAACTCATTAGTTCTATGCCTGAAAGAGTAAAAGCATTGAAATCTGCAAATGGCAAGTCCACCAAATACGAGTGTATGTATTAAAATGGATCGAATGCACTTCAAATGTTCAATAAATAAATTCTTTAAACATCATGGTGTCTATTTACTTCTGTCATGTCTCTGTACAAGTAAAAAAAAAATTTTTTTAATGCAAAAGATGTCGGGATGTTCCTCCAAAAAGTATGTAAACAAGGTCGGGATGGTCACAAGAATTGAGCGTGTGAAACCATCCCTACCACTTTCTTTGAATAATGGTTGTCCCCTAAACTCAACTTCTTGAATAATGGTTGTGCAAGCCTACAATTGAGGCGCCGCGAGAAGGAGTGATGCAAGGGCCACATCGGCCATTTTGGAGTTAATGGCATATTGCACTATTTTAACCCTTCCCCTATCATCCGAGCCCATCATCATCATATCATTAAAAATGTCGCTTACATCACTCCTCGCCGGGCCTCAATTGTTAAGTACAATTTTAGGCTTGTCCAAAAAAGGGGGAAAAACAAGTTTTCTTCATTAAAATGGATGCGTATGTAAGCATTCATTCATTATCCGTGTGCCAAGTTTGAACAACATCGGCAAAAGCATGTCTGAGAAATGGTTGAGTATGTGTTCAACATCAGGTTATTTTTTTTACAACTAAAATGGCTACCAGCTGGAGATCTTCGAACACATTGTGGAACCAAATGATGTGCATATGTATGTCATCATGTGTTGCCTTTGTGCAAAGTACAAATAAAATTGGTCCATACACGTCCGAGATATGGCCACGGACGCATGCACGCACAGATTGAGACAAAGTCCATAAGCCCCCCCCCCCGTTTCAAACAAAGTTCAACGTGGGCTAATAATGCAGGCAGGACAACCCTTTGTCTTCAATGTGCAGGATGGATGCAGGAATTGATGCAGTCCGCTTTGGAAACTAGGTGCAAGATGAGAGCCAGTGACGATGGTGTCCAAAGACGAAGTAACACAGTCAAGAGGAGGGTCAGCAATGAGTCGGCCTTCATCCAGGCCACGCGGTCCTCTTTGTCCTTATCCCTCATGAGGACTCCTGATCAGCACTTTTTCTTCCTCCTCAAAGTGCTTCTTTGCACGAGATGCATGTGGAGATCTCCTGTCTGAGGTCCTTCGTCCACTCTCGAAAGGCAGGGCGATACCAGCTTGGGTCTATCCCAAAACTTGTGCAGAGTGAACCACAATGACCTCTGCCTCACGAACCACTTCCTCGACCTCCTTCCACACAAGACTCTCTTCATTTTCTTCTTGTGGCTTGGAGTTCTCTTCCTCCTGGGCGGTGTCCTCCTCTGGGGTACCCGCCCACAGGGGCAGCCCCAATAAAAATAAATGTACATTGCCACTCTGGCTCCACAGCACACTGCACCACCATGGCTGGCACACACTGGCCAGAGTGATTGTAATCGGCCTAACTGCACACGTGACACATGTGCCTCTGTGATGGGAAGTCCACACCTAACCCCACATACAAAGAAGTATTTACACATACGTAATGAATCTGTCTGGCCTGTCAATAAATTACATACGCTGCTTCCTTAGCGTTACATGTTACGAAAGACTTACTCGAATAGGTCCTGATTACATGGCAATCCAACCAACTCGAAACACATGGACCATACTTCACTTACCACAGTGTAGCTATGGATCCCCCCTTCCACGTAACAATATATTTGCCCTCCTCCCCCACTATTCCCTCCCCACCCTTCTCCCTTCCCCTCCCCTGCTCCAAAATGGAGCGGGTGCTTCTCGTGAACATAATTATATTTAAAACAAAGAAGGAATCCAGCCTCTCGTGTGAAGTGTTGGGCCGACTCAGAGGGAAATACAATTTCCCGGGTAGCCTCCTGTGCTCTTTATAGTTTGAATCCTGAGAGCGAAAAGGCAGCAGCTCATATTAATTATGCTACGATTGTGTGTAAGTGTGTTTGATTTTTGTGTACAAGTATGCAGGGTGACTAGGTCTAATGAAAAAAAAAAAAAAAAAACATATGGAACACTCGTAGGCCTTTATACTCAGCCACGTAGGGCTGTTGTCGGCCTGATTGCACATTGTGCAGCCGTGGGCCCTATTGTGAATGTACATGTTGTTTTTTGTGCTTTTGTACGTCCGATTTTGAATAATGTTACGACCTGGCCCCTGGGTAAAGGGCTCGGGGTACGGCCGACAGCTCCAGAGGTCCAAATTGATGTGTACTGGAGACCAAGACGTTCCCGGTGTGTGGGTTGCGCCATATAAGCAGTCAGATGTGATCGAGCGAAGTTACCATCCAAATGTTGACGGAAATTTACACCCCCACTCTTCAACACACAGTATGCAAATGTATGCAAATCCAGCAATGCAATGCAATGCAAATTCAAAACAGTGAAATGAATGGAAATCCTTTACTTAGGATAAGGAAAACAGGGTATACCATGAAGCGACAGATAAATCATATCGACAAGAAATCCTGCTGATATGTGGTGGTAACAAGTAATAAAGGACAGACAGGTGCCAAGACAATACAGACAAGACAATTAAATGGCCCACCAATATCCCCAGCTAATCCTAAAGGGGGAAGGAAAATAACAAAGGAATATTTGTCAAGATATGAAGAAAATAATGGGTAAAGGAAAAAGGGGAGGGAGGGGGGTGTGTGTGTGTGAAGAATTCAGGCCTGTTTGAGTTGACGTTCCAGCGGCCTCGTCCCAGCCACAGGCCACCAGGATGATGCCTCACCACCACCTTTCTCTCTCTCTGGATGTGCTTCCAAACTTCACCAACAAAAACGAACCTGACCAATTCCTGCAACATCTTGAAGCCACACATCGCTTCCGGTCGACTCAGACAATACTCAGGAGGAGCAAACGCCTCTGCTCCACTCCCTCTTTACGACACGATCCACGTGCACCAGGAGGCTCTCCTCCACACCAGTCACTTCAACACAGACGGTGTCTCCAACAGGCAGCCCTCGGAGGGATCACTCAAATCCTCAAAGAGCTCTTGCAGGTCAAGTTTCTCGTCACAAGACGGGCCGCATGGCCTGTGGTCATTCATTCATTTTCTTTCTCTCTCTCCTTCTTTTCTTTCTTCCATCATGGTTCCTTGCCCGTGAAATTATCGAGAGTCCTCGGGAGAGGGAGAAAGTCAATGAGGAAGACCTTTACAACAAAAGAATAAAATAAAATTGTCAGGAAAGGAAGAAAGAAAGGAGCTATTCCGGTGCCACAGCCGAACCAACATTTCACATGATATACACCCTAAGGTCACAGCTTCTCATCATTGCAAGCCCAGTCCCACGGGGTGCACCATCATTAAACAATAAACCGCACGAGTGTAACAATATTCATATCCATAAAATTGTAGGATTTTGAATGTATGTTTTCATATTGCCAAGATCCGTATGAATAAATGTTATAAAATAAAAATGAAACGTAAATTGCTAAAGTAGAAAATGATTGTTAATGCAGTTTTAATGATTATTCCATCATCACTTTTCCCACAGACACGAAAACCCACTCACTACACATGAGCCAACACAATGCAACAAGATTGAAGGTGATAGCACCATGAAAGTTCAGTGCAGTATCCTGAACCTGCCCTTTGTTTCCTATATTAGTGGGGCAGATCACAGCAATTTTTGAGAGTAATCGTGCAAATGATGATGCAAGCATCAAATTTGGCACATTTGTTCTCCAGGGGATTCGAATCAAATCTGCCTGATTGGCCATTTTAAAAACCCAAATTTTGAAAAATTTGAAAAAAAAAAAAACTTCAAAAAAGTCAAGATCATGAATCAATGTTGGATGCTGGCCGAGATTGGTGAATGTTTCAGAAACATCATCAAAGACGTTCCAAGTTTGCCATGCAGTTTTCTTCCCTTTACCGCATGGAAGTATGGGATCCCTCTAGCTTTCTCAGGCCCGATTGCAGAAACTACCTCATGGACTGGAATCCATTGTGCATTGGCTCCTTGGCCAAAGGCAATCCACATGTTCTCAAGACCTAGTTCCTGTAAGGATGGCAGTACAGATATTGCTATGACTAGTACGTCCGTGTCATTAGCCTTAATGATAATGGACTTGCTACCATCCGTCGTTGCATCCGTGGCGTGTACAAATATTCGAGTGTCAGCTTCTTCATGACAACATGGAGACACAGCATCCAGTGACTTCCTTGTGTTGCTAATGGCATCTTCTCCTTTTGTGACAATGACTGTGCTTGTCGTCTGTGCTTCACACATCTTTTCCGCAAGGAAGTGAAATAGCTCAGTCTTGTTGCTGTCACCTCGAAGAAAGCTTCTCCAGTTGCGTGGGGTCTTACTGGTTCCTGTCACTCTTCTTCTGATTCCTTGCCCCCTTTTCGACCTTGCCTCGGACTTCAGACTTGACTTCTTGTACACATCAAACACTACGTCCACCCTCTCGTACCTGGCACCATAGGATTCCACCTTTGGGATGATGTCTTCTTTAGCATAGTCATCAAATATCTTTGAAGTGCGTGGAGGTAGGGCATTGATAAGTGCTGAGCCATCAATGATGACTACATCTCCCCTTGGTTCTCTGTCTGGGATGTTCACTTGCACTTCAAGAATTTCAGCCAGCTGTGACTTCAAATTTTTTTGAAGTTTCTTTTTTTTTTTTTTCAAATTTTTCAAAATTTGGATTTTCTAATGGCCAATCAGGCAGATTTGATCAGAAAGCCCTGCAGAACAGAAATGCCAAATTTGATGCTTGCATCATAATTTGCACGATTTTTCTACTGTCTACTACACTATATTAAAGAAACATCCAGGAGCAATAAAATAGTGCAATTCTGGGTACATTTGTTTTTCAGGATACAAAAAACAGTCAGGAGGTGCATCTGATAAATATCAGATGCACCTCCTGACTGTCATGGTGAGCATCGCTGCGGATTATGTCTCACATGGTAAAAACACATAATCCGCACAGAACAACCATCCGTCTGCCACCCAGACGATTGTTCCTGCTCATGCAAACCATTCAACCAGAAAGCACATGATGCGATTGGTGGTAAATCGAAACATGTGGAGTGTGACGAGCACTCCACTGATCCCCAATGGACAAAGTCCCACACCAAAGCGTCACCTCCAACACAGAGGCCTCCACCTGGTGACTATCAAACAGACAAAAATTATATGGTCAACATCAGTTAAACATCAAAGGGAGCCACCAATCTAGATTTCAGGCTGATTTGCTCTCATCAGGAAGGCACACCGATAATAAATATCGAACCAATGATAACCACACTCGTCATTTATACATCAGACGCACCTCCTGACTGTTATGGTTTATGACTGCCAGGAGGTGTGTTTGACGAATGACTACATGTATGTATATATATATATATATATACTATCCGATATGCAAGGCAAGAGAAAAAGGATCTTTATGTTATATGGCTGGACCTGGCAAATGCATATGGCTCAGTGCAGCATCACCTGATTGCCAAAGCATAAGATTTTTTCTGGGTCCCCAACAAGGTGAGGGAGGTGAGTGTCCAATATTACAATTGTTTTTTAACGCGTTTTTCTTCACCAAAGTACACAACCAAGTGGCAGGAACTTGAAGTAGGCATACCAATGGGGTGTGTGATTTCACCGTTGCTGTTTATTATGGCTAGGGAAGTAATTATTTGTGGGACAAAAGGAGCATCAACTGGTGTAGTTAGAGGTGGGCAAAAACCACAGCCACCAATCAGGGCCTTAAGGACGACATCACCATTCTGTCTCCTGAGTTGGAAGCAGCTAAAATGTTGTTGAAGCAATTTGAGGAGCTCATTAAATGGAGCCGGATGGAATTTAAGCCAAATAAGAGCAGGAGGCTTTCCATGAAGAAAGGTAAAGTGAAAGAGGTTCATTTTGTGGTGGCTGGGGATAGAATCCCGCCATTGAATGAACAGCCAGTTAAGAGTCTTGACAGATGGTATGCACAACCGTTAACAGATAGGCATCGAGGAATGCAGCCTGCAGAAGCAACTTGTGCAAGGTCTGTGTACAATTGATGGTTGTGGTTTGCCAGGGAGGTACAAGATATGGTGCTCCCAATTTGGGTTGTTGCCTCGTGTCTTATGGCCTCTCCAAATATATGAGATTGCTCTCACAAGAGTGGAGAGGATGGAGAAGTTGGTAAATTCATACATGCAGAAATGGTTGGGTTTGCCAAAAATGTTAGCTAGTTTGGTGTTATACAGCAGAAGTTCAAAGATAAAGCTGCCATTTAAGTCACTAGCTAAAGAATATAACATTGGGAAAGCCAGATTCCAAATGATGCTTCGAGATTTAAAAGACCCCGTGATCAGTGAACTGGGGCCAAAGATAAGAACGGGAACTAAGTGGGATGTTCAGAGGATGGTTGAAGATGCGGAGAGTAGGTTGCAAATGAAGGAAATCATTGGGGCAGTGCAGAGAGATAGGAAAGGATTTGGTTGGAAAGAACAGAAACGGTGGCCACAAGTGAGTGTAAGGTGGGAGACGAGAGATGGTTATCGAAGAGATTAAATGTATGGAAGAGGAGAGAAGAACGATTCAAGCGATAAGTCAACATCAGCAAGGAGCATGGACAGCATGGGAGATGGTTGTGCAGAAGAAGGTTAGCTGGGCATCGCTGTGGAGGATGGAGAGACAGTGACTAATCTTTGCATTTAAATCAATGTGTGACCAAATGCCAACTGCGGTGAATCTGGCAAAATGGAAATTGGCTGAGTCAGTAGAATGTACCAAGTCTGGTGGAAGAGAGACATGAGAGTATGTACTGTCTGGTTGGCCGAAATCTCTAGCCAGCTATACTTGGCGACATAACCAGGTTTTGCGAATGATTGTCGAGGTTACGAAAAGGCAATGTGATGAGGCAAACAAATCAGACATAAAAGGGAAGACCATTATCATGTTCATAAAGGAGGGTGAGAAAGTAATGTGAAGCAACATCAAGGGGGCAGCATGCATTTTGAAGCCAGGTGTGGGCTGGCAGGTTGATGCAGATTTGGACAGAGCGTTGAGGTTCCCATCTCATATTGCAGTCATTCAACAAAGACCTGATTTAATTATTTGGTCTGATGTGGTAAAAAGGGTTATCATCGTTGAGCTGACAGTACCATGGGAAGGAAATATGGAATGGGCATAGGAAAGAAGGTTGTGTCGGTATGAAGAAGTAAGAGAAGTGTGTGGACCATGGGTGGATGTGTGATATGCTACCAGTGGAAGTGGGTTGTCGGGGTTTTGTGGCAAAGTCTCTGCTGAAGTACCTCAAGATGATTGGAGCGTCATCTGAGCAAGTCAAGAATACTGTGACGCAATTACATGAGGCAGCAGAGATAGCCTCACTGTGGATTTGGAGGCAGAGGGGAGTGCAGAGATTCCATTCACATGTAAAGGCAGGTCTGTGGGGATCGATATCTGGTCAATGATATCTGGTGGTGAGCATGTGGGCTGATGTCGCTTGGTGGCGCGGGTGCTGCACTGCTGGGGCCGCTCATGAGGAGCTGTACTGGAGTAGGCCCCGAAACAGTGATGATACATGGGTTCCAGCTGAGGAGAGCAACATCGAGCAGTGTCCTGACTCTGTCCTGTTATATATATATATATATATATATATATATATATATATATATATATATATATATATATATATATATATATATATATATATATATATATATATATACATATATATACATATATATATATATACATATATATATATACATATATATATATACATATATATATATATATACATATATATATACATATATATATATATATACATATATATATATACATATATATATACATATACACATATATATACATATATATATACATATATATATACATATATATACATATATATATATATACACATATATATACATATATATACATATATATATATATACATATATACATAATCCAGATGTCAATACAAGTTTACATGATTACCTTCGCAAACTTTGTTGCGAAGGTTGTGTTTTGATCGCTGTGTATTTATTTATTTATTTGTGAATATGTGTGTTTGTTTGTTTGTTTGTTATTCGCATAACTCCAAAAGTATTGAAATGAATCACAGCAAATTTGGTGGGATGATTGGTTATTATCCGAGGACCATTTGATTAGATTTTGGGAGCGATCGGGTCAAAGGTCAAAATCGTCTTTTTACCATAGCGCAGTCAATTTGTATCCAATTTGCATGCAACTAATGCCAAAATGTTCAGAATTCAATGCCCCATCTTGTGATATGTGACATGACACAGTGACGGAATAACCCTTATTAGCGGTTGGGAGTCAAAGGTCAAGGGGGGGGAGGGTCACGACATTGCAAAATGTGCGATTTTAGTCATAACACGGTCAATTCTTAGCCGATTTGCATGAAACCAACACCAAAATGTTGACTGATCTGTTCCCCACACTCTAATACCAATTACAAAATTAAGAGTACAAAGGTCAAGGTCAAGGTCATGAAAAGGACAAAATCGTCATTTTGCCATAGTGCGGTCGATTTTTATCCAATTTGCATGCAACCAATGCCAAAATGTTGTGAATTCAATGCCCAATCTTGTGATATACGATATGACACAATGACGTCTAACCTTTGTTAGCGGTTTGGGTCAAAGGTCAGGGGGGTCAACGACCTTTATTATAATAACGTGGTCAATTCTCATACAATTTGCATGTAAGTAGATTCAAAATGTTTAGAATTCAATTCCCTATCCTGTGATGTGTAATATTTGATTTCTTATAATGTGACCAGTAGTCATCAGATCGACTTGACACCGACACCCAAAAAGGTCAGGGAGTTCATACAGAAATTGTACAATGTACGTGAATCAGTGTCAAACAGCAGGAAATTTAATGTTTTTAAGCCATCATAACACATATGAGATGGCAGATGTGGTATGGGATTAAATACCCTCACAATCAACGGTTTCTGGGGGGGGGGGGTGGGGGGGCAAAATGTAGCGTTGGCGAAGGTATGCGCTCTACTGAGCGCCTGTTCTAGTTTACAAAGATATTGGTTGAGCAGTTACAGATTTTAATCTCAGTTCAATCATCTCATAAGCCAAGGGTTGAGATGGGAATGCTAACAAGGCCATTCTTTTTCACTTATAATATAAATTTAATTTAGTTTTAACAACTATTTGCAATTACAATAATTCAATTTCAACAATAATTTATAACATTAATTATTCTAATTTATTGTGACCAAAAATACTTTACGAATCCTGTGTCTGTGATAGCACTATTTTATGGTAATAATCTGAAATCACTTATTGTTACAAAGTATGTTTGTAATTTTAAAACAGCAAATATTTAAAGTTATTCCTGATTGGATATATATATATTTTTAAATAATTATTTTTGAATTTAATGGTATTATATAAAGACTAACAATAATTGTTTGAAAAGTTTGTCAAACACACCTTATCGCAACAAATTCAGCTTGTTGTCACTCAGTTGTAAAATACTGAGTTTGGTGAGTTTATCAAATATCCCTTGTGGGAGAGACTCGAGCTGGTTTTGACGCAGGTATAGTTTTCTTCTTTTTAAAAAGTACTATTAGTTAAGAAAGTCTATATTATATTATTCTACAATACAGTCTTAACATATTACAACCTCCTATTAGCTATAAATATTAGCTTCTATTAAGGGAAAATAAATTTTATGTATTTTGTAGCAAAACCAATAATGAAATACTCTTTACATTTTGTGATCTCAATCGAATATGTATTTTAACAAAAATGATCCATTATCTCAATGAGAACTATTTGTATCAGATTTTTAAAATGTTTCCATTCCTTAAATTCGTTAGGTTCATATTGATTACCTCCACCAACGAAGGTGAAGGAGGTTATGTTTTTACCTCTTTATGTCTGTCTGTTTGTTTGTTACTTGCAGAATCGAAGATTTTTCAAGTATATTGGTCAGTCGATTCTGTTATTCTGTCTGTCTGTCGCCTACAGGTCACAATTTTACACTGATCTTCATGAAACTTAAGCACATGGTAGAGTTTATCACAAGGAAGAAGTCCATGGCTTTTGAGGTCAAAAGGTCAACACAGGCCAAAGGTCAACAACTTAGGTGAGATTTCTAAAATCCTCAATTTCCATCAGATCGATTTGAAACTTGAAGAGGATTTATATTTCAGGTCACTGAATTCAAACAGCAAATTATTTTTCAGATTAACATCGACCAAAAGGTCAACATAGGACCAACCAAGGTCAACTAAGGTGCAGTCTCTAAAATCCTCAATTTTCGTCTGATTGACTTGAAATTTTAAAAGGATTGATATTTCAGGTCAATGAATTCAACGAGGCAATTATTTTTGAGATCAACATAGACCAAAAGGTGAACATAGGACAAAGGTCAACAATTTAGGTGAGATTTCTGAAATCCTCAATTTTCATCTGATTGACTTGAAATTTGAAGAGGATATATATTTTCAGGTTACTGAATTCAACCAGCAAATTATTTTTGAGGTCAACATCGACCAAAAGGTCAACAACTAAGGTGGTGTTGCTAAAATCTTCAATTTTCATGCCATTAACTTGAAATTTGAAGAGAATTTGCACATCAAGTCACTGAAGTCAACCACCAATTATTTTTGAGGTCAACATAGGCCAACTTTCTAAAATTGTCAATTTTCATCCGATTCACTTGAATTTGAAGAGGAGATGCATGTTTGGTCATTTAATTCATTAGCAATTATTTTTGAGGTCAAATTTGTTTAATGGATTTTGCAAGTGTCATGCTCTGCACAGCATCTTCTTCTTGTTTGTCTGTTTGTTTGTGTGCAGGATATCTCAAAAATATTGTGGAAGGATCCGCATTTAATTTTGTGGACAGGTTGGTTGTTTGACAAGGACGAACTGATTAGATTTTGGTGAAGATCCGAATACATATCCAGATGTGATAATTTTTTAAAAGTGATTTTGGTGAATAATTTTTTAAGTGATTCTTCATCATTGAGTGATCAGGCCAAAAATAATACAGTGCAGGATATCTCAAAAAGTTGTGGACAGATTCAGATGAAACTTGGTGAACACATTGGTTGTGTGACAAGGAAGAATTGATTCGATTTTGGTGAAGATCCAAATCCGGATCTGGATACGAGAATTATTTAATTTTAAAGTGATTCTTCACGATTGAGAGATAGGGCCAAAAACGATATTGCACTGTATGCACTACCGGATTTAAGGGTGGCCAGGTGGGGCCATGGCCCTGGGGCCCCCCACATTTAGGGGCCCCCCACAATTTCGATGACATTTTGAAAATCCCTTGAAAATGTGCTTCTAAAGTTTTGTCGGTGAATGAAGATTGTAAACTCTTTGTAAGGATATCTTTTCAAAATTGTCCGTCATTGTGAGGGTCCTTTTCAAGGCGTTTCTTCCACGGTCCACAGAACGGATCCAACGTGGTCAAAAATTCCCGGGGCAAGCCTCGGGCATTGGGGGCCCGCATTCGGATCTTTCTTTGGATCGATCATCGATGCTTCGGATGGTTGAGCGTGACCAACTAACTACGGCACTGCCTGCCAGAGCCCAGCAAGCAGAGACGGAATACAGAGGTCCAGCCAGAGGAGAGGTGAAAAGGTGAAAGTCGATGTGGTAAAACTAGGCCAGGCCAGCACAACACACGGCCGGCAGGGGTAGTATTGTCCACACTGAAACTGCGGCTGGCAGGGAAGGCTGTCAGTACCCTGCTTACTGGCACACACAGCACAGTAACACAGTGTGACTTTCTATGTTCCAGGTGTGTGAAACATACTTGTTGTTCGTGATTCTGGTACGTCCCACGTGCACTCTGACGATATCTCAGTTACTTGGTACCTACCAGCTGCAGAAACCACAATGAGCGGCTTCGGTGATGATAGGCACAAATCCAGGGCTCCACGGAAATATGACAGTGATGCTCAAAAGCGGAAATGTTCCAAGGAAAAAGATGAAAGACACAAGGCCGTCGTCGACAAGACCAAGAACATCTCAGAGTTTTTCACTCCTGCACAAACAGGTGATTCGTCCATGACAGAGGCTGGTACACCAACAGAGACAGAACAAGCGGATTTGGCAACGCAACCCCAACGTCAAGATTTGCCCAACATCTCGGAAGGTTCCACCGATGAAGAACATGCATCAGATGAAGAAGCGCGAGATATACTGACTGATTGTGGACCTGGTTTTGCCAATTGCATTGGATGTTGGCCTCCTGAGCGACCGTCGTCAGAGATGATCGGCTACTGGGCATCACGAGATTTGGAGCCCCTGCAGAATTCGACTGGTCCCTTTGATTCATCCATACAGTGCGTTGAAGGTAGGAAACGCTGCTGCTCCAAGAATATTTTTTTTACCACAGACTACAAAACGGAGAGTCCATGAAAAGGTCCTGGCTTTGCTTCTTCACATCAAATGGAAAACTGTACTGCATCGCTTGCAAGCTCTTTGGAGGCGCTATTGCCCTGGGCGGGGAAGGATTCGATGACTGGAAGCATGCCAGTCGTTCTATCGAGGTGCATGAGCGTTCGCAAGTACATTGTGCGAATATCATCTGCTTGTCAGACAGAGCAACATCCGCAGGTCGTGTGGACACTGAACTCGTCAAACAGGTGAGTGAGATTTTGTCCTATTGGAGGGAGGTGCTGAAACGAAGTGTGAGCGTGATATAATTTCTCGCTGAGCGTGGTCGAGCGTTCCGTGGATCGGATGAAATTGTTGGGTCACGGACGAATGATAACTACCTTGGTTTAATGGGATTACTTGCAGAATACGATCCATTTTTGGCGCAGCACATTCAGAAATATGCCAACCAAGGAAGTGGCCACACAAACTACTTATCATCTACGACATATGAAGAGTTAGTCTTCATCATCGGAAAATCTGTTCTGGATAACATCGTCGCTCGTGTGAAAGAGGCAAAATACTTCTCTGTGTCAGTCAATTCTACTCCTGACATAAGCCACATTGACCAGCTCACAGTTATTCTACAATAAATCGAGAACGAGGCTCCAATGGAGCGTTTCATGACCTTTCTGAGCAACACAGAACACACTGGACTCCAGAAAGCGACAGCATTACTGGATTTTTTGAAAGCCACTGGATTGGACATCACTAACTGCCGAGGACAATCTTACGATAACGCATCTAATATGAGTGGCCGATACAATGGAATGCAGGGAATGATCCAACAGGAGAAGCCTCTCGCAATATTTGTGCCATGCATGACGCACTCACTGAACTTAGTCGGTCAGTCGGCCGTGGGATGCTGTAGACCTACAGCAGCATTCTTTGAATTAGTGGAACAAATGTATGTATTTTTTACAGCTTCCATGTCGTGCTGCGCCAGATTATTTGACGCCCTGAAAGCCAAAGGTCTGCAAGTACCAAAGCGCCTCAGCGACACTCGCTGGTCAGCTCATTCTGATGCAACCCGAGCTCTTGTATACGGTTACAGCGAAATCATGGATGTCCTCGATGAAATCGCAAACGATGAACAACTGAATAGTGAAACAAGAAACACAGCGGAGACACTTCACCAAATGATGTGCATGCTTAAGATAGGGTTCTATGCTGGTTTCTGGTCGACTGTCCTCGGTAGATTTGATCGTATGAGTAAAACCATTCAGTCGCAAGCAACCGATCTCAACTCAGCCGTGCAGCTCCTCAAGTCACTGGCGAGCTTTGTGCAGTCATTATGCGATCAGTTTGACACATTCGTTGTTGACGAAGTGGAGCGCTCAGGTACGGAGGAATTCACTCGCGGATCGCGTAGACGAAAGCGTAATGTCCGCCTCGCTCCCTTGGACAACGGACACACTTCAGAAGTAGAACTAGGCACTAAGGAGTCCTTTCACATCAGTGGATACGTTGCAGTGATCGACATATTGCTGTCACAGTTGGAAAAGCGCACAAACATTTACAGCGAGATGAGCGACAGATTTGGATTCCTGCGTGCTCTTGTTCAACTCGAAGTGGAGCAGATTCGAGAGTCATGCTCGAAGCTCATCGAGCTTATCGGGAAGATCTATCACCTGACCTCACAGAAGAAATGATTCAGTTTCAAGCCATGATGAAGGAGTCAGAGCCAGACTCGGGTCGTACTGAACTCGAGATGTACAGTTTTCTCATCGAGCGAAAACTCACCGATACTTTCCCAAACGTGGAAGTGCTGCTTCGGATTTACCTCTCACTGATGGTGTCAAACTGCTCTGGGGAGCGCTCGTTTAAAAAACTCAAGCTTATCAAGAACCATCTTCACTCCACGATGGGGCAGCAGAGACTGGTCAATCTGACCATCATTTCAACCAAATCCGATGTGCTCAATTCCATGCAGGTTGACAGTATCATATCCGAGTTAGCTGCCGCGAAGTCGCGCAGGAAGTTTATCCATTGATTCAGGCACCGTTTGTATGATCATTGATGTGGATGACACTGCCATATATATTTGCAGTCACTGGAAGTCGGCTATTAATCACCATTTCGGATTTCTCTTGCCCAGAGGGTTTTTAGAAGTTAGAAGATTTTTAGTCGAAGCTCGTAGCATGATTAATGGCAGTGCGTCGTTTGTCATTTTCTTATATTAGTTCCTCTCTATCTCTTACTCTTGCAGCAACAGCATTTTTGTGATTTGATTTTAGAATGAGCTCAGAGATAAGTCATCAGCTCATAGATAAGTCACCAGCCATATCAATAACAATCCGTCCAACTTGTCATATTGTCAGATTTAATTGTAATTTGTGAACATATATGCCAAATCATTCCTGATCAGGATCTGCCAAATCTATAGATATAAGTTCAGTTGTTTATGAAAAAGCAGTTATGATTTAAGTTGTTGAATAATCTCCAAATTTGGGGGGCCCCCAACAATCATTGTGCCAACGGCCCCCACATGGTAAATCCGGCCGTGACTGTATGGCATATTTCAAAAATGTATTGGGCCCGATATGTTCTTTTGGATCAGGCATTATGTGGAGGAGGTCTGCGCTCTACCGAGGTCCCTTCTCGTTATTGTTTTCATCACTTCGTTATTTTATTAACAGTGATACAGTGAATTTTTCTTCCAACAGAATAGTTTAATCTCGAGTGCTGGGGAAATTTTCAACATGCATTTAAGTCAATATGTAACCGCTGGTACTCACCCACAGCACCTGAATCATTAATTATTGACAGAACATGAACAGGGCACATCCAAAATGGAAGTATATAGCTCAAGCATTTGGATATATGCCTGGTGTTGGCTTAATGGTTAGGGTGGCGGGCTTTGGGTCCTCGGGTCCTGAGGTCAAATCCCGCTCAGCTGTTGAATTTCTACCAGATGGGGTTAACTCAACCTGTCATCCTTCCGAGGTCGGCAAAATGAGTGCCAGCATGCTGGTGTACTGTGTCGGAGTGGCGACCCGTCCAGGATTGTGCCCAACAGCCAAGGAGACTGCTTAAGCAGCACCAATGCTCTGCACAGAGTATGGTCCCAATATCAATATCAATCAATCAATCAATCAATCAATCAATCAATCAATCAATCAATCAATCAATCAATCAATCTCTCTCTCTCTCTCTCTCTCTCTCTCTCTCTCTCTCTCTCTCTCTCTCTCTCTCTCTCTCTCTCTCTCTCTCTCTCTCTCTCTCTCTCTCTCTCTCTCTCTCTCTCTCTCTCTCTCTCTCTCTCTCTCTCTCTCTCTCTCTGATTGGTGTTCTTGTAGGTTTAATTGTGGTTTGTTATATGCTCAGAGTAAAATGTCATATGCTTTCACAGCCAATAATGGATCCAGGAAAACAAGATGTAAACAAGAAAAAGAGCACTCAGAGATTGCAGATATTCACCAGGACTTGTTTTTTCTGGTGTTTGTGTTGTTTTGTGTTGCATTTGTGTGCTGGTGTGTTACATAATTAACAAGTGAAATCCTTCAATACAGCGCGTGTGGTGAAGCAAATGAGTACACGAATGTTAAAATATGCAATTTATGCTTTTTTCAGTTGAAAAACAATTAAAAAGCGTACTTAAAATTTGAAATGTAAAAATCTTGTTATTATTGTGATAAGCACCTTTATATATATAACAGAATGAATGAAATCGTTCGATACAGCGTGGCAGGAGGCCGCAAAAGAATGATAGCATAAGAAGAACTTAGTTTTCAGCATTCGGCGATCGGCGCGAAATGCGATGGTGGGCGGAAATGACGTCTTTCGGCGCGAAATGCGATGGTGGGCGGAAATGACGTCTTTTGTTCGTTCGTACATGAGAGGGGCGCGTTTCTTGGTTTTTTTCCCATCAAGCAATAAATTAAATGTTTTCTCATATACAACACATTAGTTTCACAAATTTCCATTGAAATACTCGGGTATTTCCGTCAATTCTCACTATTTCCATCTAGATTACGCACTGCATCTACCGGACGGCCGTCATTGGCTGTCTTGAGGCACGTGGGGGGGGGGGGGGGGACACCAGAGACGTGGTAGACACCGGGGACATTTCAAACTCGGTGCAATTGTATACAGCGCACGCGCTGTAATAATAGACATAACTAGATCCACCACTATATAATTGCTAGCAGTGATGACCAGGAACCAAGACATCCCACTGTGATGCAACCCTGCCTTGAATGGACACCCATGACATTTGTTATTCAATTTAATTTAGAATGGTATTAAAATTAATTCAATTGAAATCAAATGGAGGACCAAGTAGGGACAATACTGCATTGGAGTCATCAGAAGGAACCCAAACGAGAAAAAAGCAAAGATGAAGTCATCAGGAGGAACCTGGATAGGATTCGGCTTTCAGCTGCTCCGCCTCTCCCTCAAACCAATCCAGGCACAGTGAGCCTTATTCAAAAAATAAAAATAAAAAAACGAACCCAGATCAAAAAAAATATCTATTCTGGCTGCCAAATCATGTGTCAGATCAGGTTGAAATTTAAAACATATTGTTGCGAATTCGCACCCGCCGGCGTGCGGACGGCCACGTAACTCGGATTGCGGCACGTCGCCCACCGGACGGAAAATTCAGTCGTGACCCTCCGGGAACTATAGCCCGGAGCCAGTCACGGGTGGGCCTTTCGGCCTCACCACAATCGTGCCAATCGGCCACCCGCGTAAGATAGGGTTGTTCGCCAAACTCGACTTACCTAAGTACCCACGCGGATGGTAAACCAGGCGATCGTACTTCGCCGCAGGTCGACTCCGGACACGAGCCGCTTTGGCGGCCCGTTCTGTAATATCGGGATAACTGAGCGGTGTTATCGTCGACCTCGACGGTTCAGATTATTTACCGGGCGTTTTGCACCCACTACGAACCCTTTACGTGAATCAGGATGGCGATTCAATTTGGAAAAGACGAAGCGAAACGGGAAAACAGTTCACACAATGCACATTTATTTCCCGGTACACGGAAAGCACGTATATACAGCCATACGGTCAAAATGCACATAAAGAAACCAAAACAATAAAAGCAACAACGACGCAGAGTTAATACCGACTACACGCACACACGGCAACAGCTTTACTTATACAGCTTTACTTCACAGACGGCACCAACACACATTTCCACAAAAGCAAAGGAAAGAAGCCACCCTCATAGACAAGGAGGCAGACAGGCCTGTAGGCCAAATGTGCGCGGGACCTAGAGGAGCGGCCAGGTCCGCGAGACCGGGGGGGTCCTACCCGCGTCCTCGTGACGCGTTGGCGGGCGAGCCGCAAATGTGGCCACGCAGCTGTGCCCCGACTCCGTGCTCCTTGGCGGGTTTCGTTGGCACGATGTTTGGGGTGGGGTGGGAACGGGGCCCCCTTTTGCACTCTCCGCGCGGGGGAAAGGGGGAATTGTTGATGCCCTGGGGGAGGAGAGTGGCTGGCTGGCTTGGGTCCTGCGACGAGACGAACGATCCCCCACACCGTAACCGTCGCCGACCGCCGTCCTTCTCGCCTCGGACCTGAGCTCGCTTGCTTCTTCCCACAACTCTTCTCAGTTCTGCACTCTCCTCACCCGACCGACTCGATTCTCCCACTCTTTTTGCCTTGCGCTCACCTTTTTATAGGCGGGCAGGAGAAGCCAGTATGCAAATATTCGGATCAGAATGACCTCGGGAGCGGAGCCACGCTCGCCCATTGGTCGGAGGAAACGGGGGCGTGAACATCCGCTGATCCTAGAATTTGCATATATCGACTTCACACACACGCGCCTGGAGGCGGGGCCAAGCCGCCCTGCGCTTGCTAATTGGACGGAGGAAAAGTGGGCGTGTCGCGTTCTTGATCTGAATTTTCCCTTGGAAAGGCCGCTATTCGCATTCGCGGCTCGGTGCGTTCGGCACCAATCGCCGAACGGCCCGAGACAGCCCGACGTTCAGTGTTCACAGGTGGTACGGGAATGGCCGTAGAAGGAGAGATGTGAAGGTGGTGGAGGGTTTTCGGTGGTGGTTTGATGGTTATGGTGCCGTTTGGGAATGGCGGTGATGCGATGATGTGGGAGCGTAGATGGTGGCCGTGGCGTGGTTGTTGTGTGATGGCAGTTGAGATGTGGTTGGTTCAAAATAAAGATAGAACAGAAAAAATGGCTAACTCAAAGCGTCGCAGCCCGGATGAATCACATAAATTCCCTCCATACAATGGGTTTGGGCTAACTACTCATGTACCTATGAAGATATCTCACCTACGGGTCCTGAATGGTGGTTTGCGAATTTCCACAGCCGTAACAATATATTTTCCATCACTATTAAGTCATAATTGTGAAGTTTCATGTTAATTGATGAAGCGGTTCCAAAGATTTTTTTGTTGTTGTTCAATCCAATCTGGCTGCCAGACCATGTGACCTATCAATAATTTGTGAACACCTTGGTATCCCCAAAGATTGGGGAACATGTGTGTGAAGTTTAGTAACGGACCCAAATGCAATGCCCTCTCCTCTGGCGAGGGTAATTAGAACAGCACTCAGGAGAGAACAATTTACTTTTTCTCTACCACTGATAGCCTGGACAGATACCAAAAATAATTGGTCATTGAATCCAGTGCCTGGACATGCAAATTCTGTTCAAATTTCGAGTCAATCGGATGAAAATTGAGGATTTTAGAAATCTCACCTAAGTTGTAGACCTTTGGCTTATATTGACGTTATGACCCCAAAAACAATAGGCTTCGTCCTTATGATAAACTCTACAATGTGGTGCTGTTTCGTGTAGATCGGTTTAAAATCATGATCTGCAGTGATAAAAGCGTGATTGACATACAGATGGACAGAAAAACACACAAGACCAACAAATATACTTGGGAAAAAAATCTTCAATTTTTGGAAGTAACAAACAAACGGACAGACAGGCGTGAAAACATAACCTCCCCTCACCTTTGGCGGCAGAGGTACTTATTCAGAAATTATTGCATCGGTTACCTCATGATGCATTTTTCAAAGAAGAATCCATTCATGCATTTGGGACCACTGAGCGTTGGTGCTACCTAAGCAGTCTCCTGGGCAATTGGGAACAACTCTGGACCGGTCACTACTCCAACACAGGATACTTAAATGGCTCGATCAACGTAGCAAGCTGGTACTCATTATTATGCCAACAGGCTGAGTCAACCCCACCTGGAATTAATTCAACAGCTAAGCAAGATTTGAACTCAGGACCCAAGGATCCCAAACCCACCACCCTGACCATTAAGCCAACACCAAATATAAGAATATCTTCTTCTTCTTTCAGCTGCTCCCGTTCGGGGTCGCCACAGCAGATCATCCGTCTGATCCGCATCGTGATTTGGCACACGTTTTACGCCAGATGCCCTTCCTGACGCAACCCTGGTCGCCTCTTACAACACAGGGATATGGTAAACCTATTTTAACCGGGGTATACACCGGCCCAGTACACTGGTACTCATTTCACCGACCTCGGAAGGATGACAGGCTGAGTCAACCCCCTGGTGTATTAATTCAGTGGCCCAACGGGGCTTGAACTCAGGTCCTTTTGGATCCCAAGCCGCTGCCCAAACCACTGCGCCAACACCAGGCTCTAAACATAAGAATATATAGTTTTAAATTGTATTATATTTCTATTACAGCTTGATATTTATGATATGTTTCGTTTATTTTAATGCTGCTCTTACATTTGCCTGATGTTTGTTCATCATTGTTTGTTTTTTTAATCACAAATTAATATTTACAATGAAAAAAACGAATTGATACAAGTATTTCGCGTTTTGATATATTGTTGATGCAGCACCAAATTTAACTTCATTTATGAATCAAAACAATATGGAAATTTTCATTTTTCCTCTGTGCACATTATCAAACAAAGCAAATTGTAAAAATTTTTTTTTTTTTTAAAACACAACCAAATCGAACTTGCATTTTTACCAGTGTTCACAAAGCTATAATGATCGATAAGTGATTCAATAATGCGATATATATATATATATATATATATATATATATATATATATATATATATATATATATACACACCATAGTAGAGAACATTGTACTTTACGGTAATTCTACATATCGACGGTCCCCTGTGCCAGTGCGCATGCGCAGCCTGATCCGGAGCCAGGGATGTTGTGGGTGTTTCAACCTGTTCAATACTTGTTTGATAATTGTCGTTCCACGCTAATAAAGTGGTTGAACAAATTGAACTCTGTTCTTATTTATAATCAAACAACTTGATGCAGTCGAGTAAAGATCGTCGGTGCTGAGGAGGACACGACTGGGTGAAAACGGACCACGAGAACGTCGACAGTGAGTTTGGATTTCTCGGGTTCTGTACCCAATCTTCGCCCCCAGGACACTGTACACACGTGTGCATCACCGAAAATAGAACGTTTACTCCAGAATAGCTGTTCCTATGGCGCCGGTGGAAGCAGAGTGCCCGATCGAGGGTTGTGACTATATGGCTACACACGCAGAGGCGGCAGTGGTGGCCGCCATGTTGAGTATACACGCCACTGTGCACGTCGCCGCCCCCAGGGCGGCGAGCTCGAATGCCAAGATGGAGAAACTCAAGCGTCCCTCCATAGCACTGGCCGGAACGGGCGAGGCCTGGTCGTACTTCATAACCCACTGGGGCGAATACAAAACAGGTACTAAGCTTGTCGGACCTGACATAGTCGCGCAGCTACTGGAGTGCTGTGAGGAGGAGCTGAGAAAGGACCTCACTCGCGCGGCGGGTCGGAGCCTCGTGGGCAGCGATGAAGAAGACGTCCTCGACGCCATGAAGGCGCTCGCCGTCCGGACGGAGAACACGATGGTAGCTCGAGTGGCCCTGTCTAACATGCGGCAGGGACACGAGGAGCCCGTCCGGTCGTTCCACGCCCGCATCAAGGGGCAGGCGGACACGTGCAAGTATGAAATGAAGTGCACCAAGGCGGGGTGCGATCAGGTCAATGACTTCACCGAAGAGATATTGCGCAACGTGGTTGCCCGTGGCATCGCGGACCAAGCAATACAACTTGACCTACTCGGTGAGAAGAACCAGGACATGCCATTAAAGGACATGATAGAGTATATCGAGGCCAAAGAGTCTGGAAAACGCTCGGCATCGCGCCTGCTTGACACTCAGAGCACGGACGCGATCAGTAGTTCGTATCGGCGGGGAAAGCGACAGGACGTCCGTGCCAGAGTAGGAGCCAGGCCGGAAAAACGGAAGGCCAAGCCCGAAGGAGTATGCATCTACTGCGGCGAGGTGGGCCACGGCAAAACGCCTCAATGGCGCGCCAGACGCGCCGAGTGCCCCGGATACGGTAAAAGTGCCGGAAGTGTGACCGCCAGAATCACCTCGACAAGGCGTGCCTGGGGGGCCGATCGGCAAGACTCCCATCTAAGGAGAACGACGGGATGTACGACGAGCAGACGGCAGCCTTCGTCGAGCTATGCACGGCCCCCATGGCCAGCACAGAGGACGAAATGCGCACGCTGCCCATCGCTCACCACCTGTACGATGATATGTGCGATAAGTGGATGAAACGCATATCCGACCCGCAGCCATACGTCAACCTCACTCTCACCAACAAGCGCGAGGATTACAAAGCGCTGGGTTTTAACCTCCTGAAACACACCCGCGCGGTAACCCTACCCGCTATGGCAGACACGGGGTGCCAGAGCTGCCTGATCGGCATTAAAGTCGTCCAACAAATGGGCCTGAGTACCGAGGACCTCATACCTATATCCATGACCATGAAGGCCGCAAACAACAGAGGAATTCGTATCCTCGGAGCCGTGGTAGTCAGATTCGCCGGTAACAGTGACGACGCTCGGAGATTGGAGACGCGCCAAATCGCGTATGTGACGGACTCTTCAGACCGCATATTCCTCTCCCGCGCGGCCTGCATGGACCTGGGAATGATCTCGGACAGATTCCCGACACTCGGAGAGGTGAATCTGACGACCTCGGAATTGTGCGACTGCCCGCGACGCGCGGAGCCGCCGACCAAGCCGACCGCACTCCCCATGCCAGCGACCGAGGCCAACAGAGAGGCACTACAGTCACATTTACTCAGGATGTATGCTCAGAGCACATTCAACACGTGCCCACACCAGCCACTACCGAGAATGACCGGCCCGCCACTACGTCTTATGCTCAGTGAGAACGCGACACCGGTTGCCCATCACACTCCCATCTCCGTGGCCATACATTGGCAAGATGAGGTAAAAGCAGGCCTCGACCAGGACGTTCGGCTCGGCGTGTTGGAGGAAGTACCCGTCGGCACGCCGGTGACATGGTGTCACCGCATGGTAATTTGCGCGAAAAAGAATGGCAAGCCGCGACGCACCGTCGACTTTCAGGCCTTGAACAAGCATGCGTTCCGCGAGACCCACCACACCCAATCCCCGTTCCACCAGGCGAGACGCGTACCTAACGGGAAGCGCAAGACAGTATTCGACGCATGGAACGGTTACCATAGCGTCCGCCTACACGAGGACGACCGCCACAAGACGACCTTCATCACTCCATGGGGGCGCTACCGGTACCTATCTGCCCCACAAGGGTATATGGCATCGGGGGACGGTTACTCACGACGATACGATGAGATCGTCGCGGACATTGGTAACAAGACCAAGTGCGTAGATGACACGCTCCTATGGTCAGACACGATTGAGGGAGCTACTTCCAGGCGGTCCAATGGCTGGATATATGCGGCCGGAATGGAATCATCCTCAACCCGGAGAAGTTTGTCTTCAGCGCACCCACGGTGGACTTCGCGGGCTTCACCATCACCATGACCGACGTGCGACCGTGCAGCCACTACCTGGAAGCAATCCACGATTTCCCACAACCGCGTAACATCACCGACGTCAGATCGTGGTTCGGGCTTGTCAACCAGGTGGCATACGCCTTTAGTATGGCCGAACGAATGCAGCCATTCCGGAAGCTCCTGAAAAGTGGAGAACGCTTCCAGTGGTCCATGGAGTTAGAGGACATATTCCGCGAGTCGAAAGACGTGATCGTACAAGAAATCGAACACGGTGTCCGCATATTTGACAAAACTAAGCCAACATGCATCGCCACGGACTGGTCGAAGGAGGGAATCGGATTCTGGTTGCTTCAAAAGCACTGCCGATGCGTGCCAGTTAGACCATTCTGCTGCACTGATGGATGGAAAATAACCCTGGTCGGCAGCAGATTTACACACGCGGCAGAATCCAGATACGCGCCCATAGAGGGCGAGGCTCTCGCAGTCGCGGACGCCTTGGACAAAGCGCGCTACTTCGTACTGGGCTGCGAGAACCTGATCGTTGCGGTAGACCACAAACCACTGCTGAAACTCCTTTCGGACAGAGCACTTGACGACATACCCAACCCCCGCCTCAGGAACCTCAAGGAGAAGACCCTGCGTTATCGCTTCCGCATCATACATATCCCGGGAATGAAGAACAAGGCGGCAGATGCCATGTCGCGCAGGCCAGTTGGCACCACGCGACCTCCACTCATGAACCTTCCAGATGACAATGCCACCATAGCGACCCACCTCCAACCAAGCACGCACACCGACGTCCTGTCCCTCCTACGCCAAACTGAGCCGGAGTATGACGACGACGTCGAGGACAACCTGGCATGGTGTGCCGCGGGCCTCGAATCATTGCGATCAGTAACATGGGATCGCGTCAGGGAAGCCACCAGCAGCGATGGCGATATGCACATATTGGAGGGAATGACAATGAACGGCATCCCCGACTCAAAAATCGAGATGCCAGAGACAATTCGCGACTATCACCAGTACCGCGAGAACATTACATCGACAGATGGAGTGATCCTATACAAGGACCGAGTAGTCATACCACCCTCACTCCGCGGCGATGTGCTGAGTGCCCTACACGCTGCCCACCAGGGCGTATCAATGATGACCGCCCGCGCAGAATCCTCTGTATTCTGGCCAGGCATGTCGGCCGACATCAGCGCCACTCGGAAAAACTGCGAACACTGCCACCGGATGGCACCATCACAGCCTGGAGCGCCACCAACTCCACCTATTCCGGTCGTTTACCCCTTTCAGGCAGTGTGCTCGGACTTCTTTGTACACAGGGGTGCACACTACCTTGTGACAGTGGACAGATACTCGAACTGGCCGATCATCTCAAAGTCGACGGGTGGCGCCGCCGGACTCATAAACCACTTACGTCGCGCCTTCGTGACGTACGGGACACCAGAAGAGCTCGCGTCGGATGGGGGACCGGAGTTCACCTCCACCGAGACCAGGTCATTCCTGCACAGATGGGGCGTACACCACTGCTTGTCATCGGTGGCCTTCCCTCACAGCAACTGTCGCGCGGAGATTGGAGTTAAGACAATGAAACGACTTATCACGGACAACACCAGCCCGCAGGGAGAACTTGACACTGACGCTGTGCAGAGAGCGATACTACAATATCGTAACACGCCTGACCCTGACACGAAGATCTCCCCGGCAATGTGTGTCTTCGGCCGCCCGATACGCGATTTCATCCCAATTATCCCCGGGAAGTACAGACCGCACGACACTTGGCATGAGACCCTGAAAGCGAGGGAGGAGGCCCTCCGCAAACGTCATATCCGCACAGCCGACACCTGGGCAGAACACACCAAACGCCTTCCGCCACTTGCTGTAGGGGACCAAGTCCGCGTACAGAACCAGACAGGATTCCACCCAAAAAAATGGGACAAGACAGGCAGTATCGTGGAGGTACGCCAACACGACCAATACGTGATCAAGATCGATGGCTCGGGCAGTCACACTTCGGAACAGGAAATTCCTGCGCAAGTTTAGCCCAGTTCGCAATGACCAGCTGCCACCCCGGTCTATCTATGATGATCTAGCAACCCGCATCACTGTACCTGCACCCGTTGTAACACCGCAACTGCCTGACCTCGACAGCGAACCCGTGACATCTGCGACGCCAACGGGGCCCACGCCGGCACTGACGTCAGTATGCACACCCCGGCGCAAGACGACACCCGTTTTAGACACGCCAGCAGCACCAGGACGAGGCACACCGAGGCGCGCGATCCTTCAGACGCCACCATCGGCCCCTGAAACCCTGAGAGCCCCATCCCCACTGGGGCCCGATGTGACACCACCAGCACCAGCGATAGGTCAACACCGATCCACCAGAGCGACCAGCGTGCCTGCCTGGCACAAGGACTACTCCATGGAATAGTCACACGATGGGCGATATAAACTTTTGTTCATTCATTAAACTTAATATTTTCTCAGCCTTTATCTATTAACATAATAAAGACTCGGAGGGAGATAGAGAACATTGTACTTTACGGTAATTCTACATATCGACGGTCCCCTGGGCCAGTGCGCATGCGCAGCCTGACCCGGAGCCTGAGATGTTGTGGGTGTTTCAACCTGTTCAATACTTGTTTGATTATTGTCGTTCCACGCTAATAAAGTGGTTGAACAAATTGAACTCTGTTCTTATTTACATAGAGTAAAACTTCCTCCAAAACGAGGGATACGTTCTGGGATAACCTTGTGTTGAAGGAATCATTAAACACATGGGGAAATTGGGGATGTGTTCCAGGCTCCCAAAAACTGACCCTAAAACAGCCTTTTTTCACGTTTCTTTGTGTCGAATGGTGCAGCACAATTAAAGACACATTAAAATAAGTGTTCTTA
The DNA here is from genome assembly GCF_056783735.1 of Eptatretus burgeri. Classification (NCBI taxonomy): domain Eukaryota; kingdom Metazoa; phylum Chordata; class Myxini; order Myxiniformes; family Myxinidae; genus Eptatretus; species Eptatretus burgeri. The sequence continues at coordinate 40,557,722 of NC_140962.1, forward strand.
TCATAATAGTACTGTATTATTGCAAAATAACTCACCGTATTGTGAGGTGATTGTTGGAGGTTTGGGTGATGATTTGCTGCTGGTAGTTGCTGAATTCGGCCTAAAGAATTGTGTTTTCAGCACTTGCTTTGCCTTCTGTTTTCACTCCCTGTGAAGTTCTGTGTGGGGATTTATCTTCGGCCTTCCGTCCCGCCCTAATGGTTCATTCATTCACGCCATATTGACTGGTCAAAGATGAAGCAGAAACTGATGATAATTTATTCAGGATATCAAGTTTGATCTCCATGGTCATTGTTTTCTTCTTCTTCTTCTTCTTCTTCTTCTTCTTGTTCTTGTTCTTGTTCTTGTCTGGGTGGTTCAAATTGGGTCTTTGGAGAGCTATAACGATCGACGTAACTGTAAGTTCACTTGATGACGACAGGTTTATTTATATGCACACGCATTTAAAATTAAATTGATATACACGTGCAGCAGTTGTACAGAAATGAAATAGTCATTAAGTAATGTAATAAGGAAAATAATAATAAAATCTTTGGGAAAACTGCGGCCGTTTTTGTCACAATTAATCCAGAATGTAAATTCGAACTGCGATTACGATGGCGGCAGGTGGCGATTTGTATCATCGGATGTATAAATGAAATGTTAATTAACCCTTTTCCACACAAAGGAGGTAGGTGGGGGAGGGGGTCTTTTTAGCCTAAGAAGACCTACCTTCTGTGGACAAGGGTAAAGTGCAGTACAGTAACAAGGAATAAGAATAATATATATATATATATATATATATATTGGGGAAAATACCAGCCACGATCGTGTAAATGCGAAACACACCCTCGCGTTGGGGAGGTTTTGACGCATTTAATTCAGCATGTCAAATGAAACCGCGCTCGAGGAAGTTTTACTGTATGTATGCATATGTGCTTCTATATATAAATATATAAATAAATAATATGGAAGAGGCAAAGCCGAGAGGCGAACGTAGAATTCTTCTTACATTCGATGCTGCAATTTCCGGTTACTTCGGCCTGGATTCCAGATCAGCTATCAAATAATGTAAATCACGATTAAAAATTATTTGTTGATGATGCGGGAGATATCTTTATTAAAATCAGTTTTGGAAATATACACTTTGTCTGATATTTGGGTCTTTCATGTCTCCGATGATGCCTTTATCTCCCGGAATGCATCATTCCCCATGACAAAAACCGGAAGCAAAAAAGAACCGGAAGCAAAAGAGTCATAGTCAACGACACGGATTCCAAATTGTCTGGGTATTGTGTTGTTGTTTCCTATTCTCTCATGTGCACGCGTTAAGTAATATTCACAAGACAGAAATAAAACCCAATCGTGTTTATACACCGCACAGCGTTAAAAAAAAGGAAGCAAAAGGGTCATAGCCAACAATACGGATTCCAAATTGCCAGGGGTATTGTGTTGTTGTTGTTTCCTATTCTCTCATGTGCACGCGTTAAGTATGAAGCTCACTGCATTCGCTAATATGGAATAGGCAAAGCCTCGAAGCGAACGTAGAATTCTTCTTACATATATCAAATTAAAGTCTTTTTACTATGAAAAAATAAATATTACCTTAACAACAACAACTACACCGCCGAGAACAGGATCTCATCTGCAAAAATAAACATTACCTAAACATTACCTTCACAACAACGACTACACTGCCGAGAAAAGGATCTCATCTGAAAAAAAAAAATTCCTTCAACATTACCTTCACAACGACAACTACACCCCTAGAACAGGATCTCATCCAAAAAAATAATATGACCTCAACATTACCTTCACAACAACTACATCGCCCAGAACAGGATCTCATCTACAAAAATAATCATAACCTCAACATTACCTTCACAACAACAACTACACCGACGAGAAAAGTATCTCATCTGAAAAAAAATCCTCAACATTACCTTCACAACGACAACTACACCGCCTAGAACAGGATCTCATCTAAAAAAATTAATATTACCTCAAAATTACCTTCACAACAACAACTACACCACCTAGAACAGGATCTCATCTTAATAAAATAAATCCTCAAAATTACCTTCACAACGACAACTACACCGCCTAGAACACGATCTCATCTAAAAAAATTAATATTACCTCAACATTACCTTCACAACGACAACTACACCACCTAGAACAGGATCTCATCTAAAAAAAAATAAATCCTCAACATTACCTTCACAACGACAACTACACCGCCTAGAACAGGATCTCATCTAAAAAAAATAAATCCTCAACATTACCTTCACAATGACAACTACACCGCCGAGAACAGGATCTCATCTTAATAAAAAAAAATCCTCAACATTACCTTCACAACAACAACTACACCACCGAGAACAGGATCTCATCTTAATAAAAAAATCCTCAACATTACCTTCACAACGACAACTACACCGCCTAGAACAGGATCTCATCTAAAAAAATTAATACTCGAAGCGAACGTAGTATTATTCTTACATTCGCTTATGACTTTACCTATAACTTATTCACAACTGTATACCCAATTTCCGGTTACTTCGGCCTGGATTCGGGATCAGCGATCAATTAATGTAAATCACGATTAAAAATTATTTTTTGATGATGTGGGAGATATCTTTATTAAAATCAGTGGAGGAAATATACACCTTGTCTGATATTTGGGTCTTTCATGTCTCTGACAATGCCTGTATCTCCCGGCATGCATCATTCCCCATGACAAAAACCGGTAACAAAAAAAAACCAGAAGCAAAAAAAAACCGGAAGCAAAAGGGTCATAGCCAATGACATGGATTCCAAATTGCCAGTATATTGTGTTGTTGTTGTTGTCGTTTCCTATTCTCTCATGTGCACGAGTTAAGTATGAAGCTCACTACGTTCGCTATATATATATATATATATATATATATATATATATATATATATATATATATATATATATATATATATATATATATATATATATATATATATATATATATATATATATATATATATATATATATATATATATATATATATATATACATATATCATCAAGCATGGACGTGGGAGCATAATGCTTTGGGGATGTTTCTCAGCCAGTGGGCCCGGCAATCTCGTTAAAGTGGATGGCATCATGAAAAAGGAGCAGTACATCAAGATCCTTGAGGAAAACATCAAACAGTCCGCAGAGAAACTTCACCTCGGGGAGCATTGGACGTATCAGCAGGACAACGATCCAAAACACACCGCAAAGTCAGTCAAGAAATGGTTCTGGGATAATGATGTAGACGTTCTAGAGTGGCCAAGCCAAAGTCCAGACCTCAACCCAATCGATAATCTGTGGAGGGAGCTCAAGACCAGAGTGATGGCAAGGAAGCCTTCCAACCTCAAAGACCTGGAGACCTTCGCGAAGGAGGAGTGGGCCAAAATACCTGTAGAGACATGCAAAAACCTTGTGAGCAAGTATAAAACCGTTTGGAGGCTGTGATCATAAACAGAGGCTTTTCCATTGATTACTGAATGTGACTTTGAACTGATCTAAAGGGGCTGTCACACCTTGACGTTTTAGCCAGCATATGGCAACATATAAAAATGTATGTAAAACGTTGGCGTACGCTGAACTATTGACGTTTTTTTTCCAGTTTTTGGCGTATTCATGAGTTGGACGTATGCATAACGTATTAGTAACGTACACAGAACGTTTCGATAACTTATAGATAACTTATACCAACGAATGCTTAGCGTGTTGGCGGCGTTCAAATTGTATGCCCAATGATAGTCTAACGTATGCATTGCGCGCGGCAGCGTATCGCTGACAATCACGTAGCATAGCCTATTAAAAGGCTGCCGCTCAACGATTCAAATCATAACCGCACTAGAAATCGAAGTGTCAACATCACCGTCATGCCCTGTCACACCTTGACGTTTTAGCCAGCGTATGCCAACATATGAAAAATTTGTCTAAAACGTTAGCACACGTCGAATACATAATGGGTAAGTTTTGTATACGTTAAGAGCATGCTGAAGCACGCTGGCATACGTCGTAGTTCGCCGAGTTCGTCGACAAATTTTAAGCATGCTCAAAATATTGACGTATGCCAGCGTACGACTCACACGTTCCGCATACGCTGGCCATAAGTTGTAGGCACGTTATGCGATTGTTGATACACGTCGACACACGTTACTTGTAAGTTACTCACAAGTCGAAACACGTCGAGGTAATGTTTAGCGTACCCGAAACTTATTTCTAACCTATGAGTAACATGCTTTGAACCTATGAGTGACGTATCTCAAACGCATATTGACGTATGTAGACATATTTGACGTCTTCTGGCCGACCACAGAACTTACTGAACGTGTTTCTAACTTACAGCTACTGTATAATGGCGTATTGGCAGTGTTTAGGAGAATTGGTATATAAAAATGGGGTTCACACAGGAGAAACCCATCAGTGTTCCACACTCCATGTTTTTGTTTTTTTGTTTTTTTTTTTCTTCGGCATGACGGTGATGTCGACACTTCGATTTCTAGTGCGGTTATAATATAATATAAATAAAAGGCTGCCGCTCAACGATTTAAATCATAACCGCACTAGAAATCGAGAAATAGAAACACGTTCAGTAAGTTCTGTGGTCGTCTGGAAGACGTCAAATACGTCTACATACGTCAATATGTGTTGGAGATACGTTACTCATAGGTTCAAAGCACGTTACTCATAGGTTAGAAATAAGTTTCGGGTACGCTAAACATTACCTCGACGTGTTTCGACTTATGAGTAACTTACAAGTAACGTGTGTCAACGATCGCGTAACATGCCTACAACTTATGGCCAGCGTATGCGGAACGTGTGAGTCATACGCTGGCATACGTCGAAAAATTGAGCATGTTAAAATTTGTCGATGAGCTCGGTGTACTACGACGTATGCCAGCGTGCTTCAGCGTGCTCTTAATGTATACAAAACTTACCCATAACGTATTCGACGTGTGCCAGCGTTTTAGACAAATTTTTCATACGTCGGCATACGCTGGCTAAATCGTCAAGGTGTGACAGCCCCCTTAAGCAAGGGTATGAATAATTCTGGGGATGACATTTTTTGTAAAACTATCAATAAAATACCCCCGAAACAATGTATTTCTTGAAATGTCTCTTGCAGTGATTCTTTCAGCTGTTTGTCACATTCTTATGTAACTTCAGCCAGAAGAAACTCATTCTTCAAATAACACGATTCAAAATACTCCAAATTTGGTAAGGGTATGAATAATTTTGGGCTTAACTGTAGGTTCTGTTTTCACGGCTGTCTGTCTGTCTGTCTCTCTGTTTGCTTGTCTTTGAGCAGGATATCTAAAAAAAGTTATGGATGGATTCAGACGAAACTTGGTGGACAGGTTGGTTGAGTGAGAAGGACAAATTGATTAGATTTTGGTGAAGATCCGGATGCAGATCTGGCCAGTAAGTAGGATACAATACGTAAACCGTTTAATCTGGTGGAGGAATGCGTGGAACCGAGTGCTGTTCCAATTAATATTATAATTGTGTCATTGTTGATGTCGTTGTCATTGTTGTTACCCTTGCCAGAGGAGACTGAATTGCACCTGGGATCATTTGTTTGTCTGTCTGTTTTTTGTCCGCACAGAACATGAGGATGTATATTAATTACGTCGTATTGAAATGAAATGATACTTCATGATAATGGTACATTATGATAATGATAATGACAATAATAATGATAAGGATAATTATAATGGTGCAAAATGATGATTACAACGTAACATAATGATAATGATAAATTACGTGGAATGACACAAGTTGCGAAACAGTACCATTTTAGATGGCGTTCTCCCAAGGTTAAAAAAGAAAAAAAACATGAAAAATCCTCGATCTTTTTACAGTGAAGTCAAAAGCATCGTAGCCGAACCAACTATGATAATAATCCTGAACCGAGCAGCCGGTTTACCAGTCACTATACAAACCTCCATATAACAGAGCGGCCAGTTTACCAGCCACTATGCAAACCTCCATAACCCGAGCGGCCGGTTTACCAGCCGCTATACAAACCTCCATATAACAGAGCGGCCAGTTTACCAGCCGTTATACAAGCCTCCATATACCTGAGCGGCCGGTTTACCAGCCGTTGTACAAACCTCCATAACCCGAGCGGCCGGTTTACCAGCCACTATACAACCCTTCATATAACAGAGCAGACAGTTGACCACCCACTATACAAACCTCCACATAACCGAGCACCCAGTTTACCAGCCGTTGTACAAACCTCCGTATAACAGAGCGGCCGGTTTACCAGCCGTTGTGCAAACCTCCGTATAAGAGAGTGGCCGGTTTACCAGCCGTTGTACAAACCTCCGTATAAGAGAGCGGCCGGTTTACCAGCCGTTGTACAAACCTCCGTATAAGAGAGCGGCCGGTTTACCAGCCGCTATACAAACCTCCATATACCCGAGCGGCCGGTTTACCAGTCGCTATACAAACCTTCATATACCCGAGCAGCCCCTTTACCAGTCGCTCGACAAACCTTCATATAACAGAGTGGTCGGTTTACCAGCCGCTATACAAACCTCCATATACCCGAGCAGCCAGTTTACCAGCCACGATACAAACCTCCATATCACTGAGTGGCCGGTTTACCAGCCGCTATACAAACCTCCGTATAACAGAGCAGCCGGTTTACCAGCCGTTGTGCAAACCTCCGTATAAGAGAGTGGCCGGTTTACCAGCCGTTGTACAAACCTCCGTATAAGAGAGCGGCCGGTTTACCAGCCGCTATACAAACCTCCATATACCCGAGCGGCCAGTTTACCAGCCGTTGTACAAACCTCCGTATAAGAGAGCGGCCGGTTTACCAGCCGTTGTACAAACCTCCGTATAAGAGAGCAGCCGGTTTACCAGCCGCTATACAAACCTCCATATACCCGAGCGGCCAGTTTACCAGTCGCTCGACAAACCTTCATACAACAGAATGGCCGGTTTACCAGTCGCTATACAAACCTTCATATAACGAGCGGCCAGTTTACCGGCCGTGATACAAACCTCCATATACCCGAGCAGCCAGTTTACCAGCCACGATACAAACCTCCATATCACTGAGTGGCCGGTTTACCAGCCGCTATACAAACCTCCGTATAACAGAGCAGCCGGTTTACCAGCCGCTATACAAACCTCCGTATAACAGAGCGGCCGGTTTACCAGCCGTTGTGCAAACCTCCGTATAAGAGAGCGACCGGTTTACCAGCCGTTGTACAAACCTCCGTATAAGACAGCGGCCGGTTTACCAGCCGCTATACAAACCTCCATATACCCGAGCGGCCGGTTTACCAGTCGCTATACAAACCTTCATATACCCGAGCAGCCCCTTTACCAGCCGCTATACAAACCTCCATATACCCGAGCGGCCAGTTTACCAGTCGCTCGACAAACCTTCATACAACAGAATGGCCGGTTTACCAGTCGCTATACAAACCTTCATATAACGAGCGGCCAGTTTACCGGCCGTGATACAAACCTCCATATACCCGAGCAGCCAGTTTACCAGCCACGATACAAACCTCCATATCACTGAGTGGCCGGTTTACCAGCCGCTATACAAACCTCCGTATAACAGAGCAGCCGGTTTACCAGCCGCTATACAAACCTCCGTATAACAGAGCAGCCGGTTTACCAGCCGCTATACAAACCTCCGTATAACAGAGTGGCCGGTTTACCAGCCGCTATACAAACCTCCGTATAACAGAGCAGCCGGTTTCCCAGCCATGATACAAATCGACATATAACTGAGCATCCAGTTTACCAGCTGCGACACAAACTTCCATATAACCGAACATCTGGTTTACTGTCCACAATTCAAACCTCCATCTCCTCGAGCAGCCAGATTTTTCTCCAGGGAGCTCAGGGTGGGGGAGCCGAAAGTCCAAGGAGCTCAGATTTTGAAGGGTGAAATAGCCACTTGCATTTTGTGGTTGTTGCCAGGTATATTGAGGAACACCCATTTGTCGAGGTCGACCATGATACTGGCAGGAAGTGTTGGCTACTCATCGATGTGCATGTGGAAGTCACCACATTCCCACTCGTATGGAATCTTGCCTTCCCCAACGTCAAGAAGGTACACAGCAAATTCCTAGTTGATACATTCTCCTTCTTCTGTTGCAAGGGCTACGCGCATATTTATGGTGAGTTTATGTCCTTCTAGCTTGTCCGACAAGCAAAAGCTCTTTCGGCATTGTGATACGATTTGTAGGGAAAATCTGCCGCCAATCAGCAATGAAGATGACTGTGAAGCCTCAAAGTGGATGATTCTCCTGCTTGAGGATATCTGTTATGATAAGCTGCCTTGCAGATATTCATTATTTGAAGTAGACTTGGAAAAACAGCATGATAAGCTGTTTTACACATTAATACGGTGTTTGGTCAAGCTGGAAAAAAAACCCCCAGGGGGATGTGGGAGGTATTATTATTATTACTATTGTTTTGTAATAACATTCCTCAGTCCACCTGAGCTCCTGAACACATACAAAGCTTTCGTCTGCACCCTGTTGGAGTACTGCTCTCCCCTCTGGGCTGGTACTCCTGCCTCCCACCTTTTTCGGCTTCATACTGTGGAAACCAAGGCATTTCGGATCATTGGCATCTCCCGCGATGAGGTTGAGTCTTTGGGCCTCTCACTCTCTCACCGAAGGCAGGTCGGTGGTCTTTCTGTCTTCTACCATCTTCTCTTCAGTCTCGCCCCCCCCCTTGCTGTCTCTACGATTTGTCCTCACCATATTTATGCAAGGCGCTCAAGGTCCGCCAACAACCCCCCTTTGGTAAAACTACCAAAATCACGAATCACTGCTCACCTTCACGCTTTCATTCCTCTTTTTCCCTGTCTTTGGAACATACTCCCACACTCTCTTCAATTCCACTCCTCCCTCCAGTTCTTCAAAACTGCTGTTCTCTACCATCTGAGAATGGTGGAGAAAAAAAACTGAGTTTAGGCATTCAGACTTTTTGCATGCAGTGTCAGCTGTGCAGCCATTTGAGGTAAGGGAGGAGATGGAGGGGGAACATTCACCAGAAACCGACTTAACTAGATGCCCCAAAGATTTGGAGGAGTGAGACAGTTTTGAGAGTTCAGACTTGAGATTAGAAAGATGTTGTTTCCTGGCTCTCCTGAGGGTAGACACACACTTGTTGCAAGCTTTGTGGAAGGAACTGAGATTGCCTTCAGTTGGATTTGCCTTCCATGAGGCGAATACAATTTTTTTCAGGAAAACTGCCTCGCCACAAACTTCAGTGTATCATGGGTGGGAGGAAGAGTAGGACAACTGAAGACGAAATGTGATAAATTGGTTCATGAGAGCAAATTTCTTTGCAAAAATTCCGAGGATGAATTGAAAATTGATGGTTTTCTGCAACTCCCTTTGACCTTTTGACCAAATTATTAATTTGTCTTCTCCATATTCTCATCATCAAGCTTTGTTGAAAATTTGATGACAAAAGCTCAAATGGCAAAAAGTTACGGCACGGAAAAACACACACACACACACACACACACACACACACACACACACACACACACACACACACACACACACACACACATACACACACACACACACACACACAACCCCGTTTCTGCTGAGTGGAGGATGGGCTAATGAGAAAGCATCTGAAAATGCAAAGGGCGGCTATGTCCGTTTTGTATTTGGACTTCTTTGGTATGCTAAACATGACAAAAACAGCTTTAAAAAAAAACACAAAGAAATTGACGATTTTAGGTGACCTTGACCTTTTGACCTCAAAAGCAATGGCTTCAGTGACCCAATGTGCAAACCCTACTCAAATTTCAAGTCGATCATAATATGCAATTAAATCTTTGTGCAAGTAACAAGTTTCACTGTTAGTCGGTTTTGATATTTTATTGTCTTAATTTCCACAATACATAAGCACAAATAAATTCGTTATTTTTTGCGACTTTACAATACACTTTCAGCACAGGACTCAGAATGCCAAGGACTCGGACTCAGACCCGGACCAGGTGGACTCGACTACAACACTGGTCATAGTGTGTTGGTACTATGGCCAAACTACCCTGCCTGCATTACATAAGCTGCTGAGATGTGGAGACAGCATCGACATGGTTGGTGAAATGGCCTTTACTGTTCATTATTTGCTTTGTGTTGATCTCAAAATAACATAATAATTATTGTTATTATCAGCATTGATCTGATAAAACTCTCCCTGCTGGCATATTTGACCAACTAATAAATTTGGAAACCCTCTGGTTGAACAATAATTACCAGCTCCAGTCTCTCCTTGTGGGAGATGTTCACAGATCTTTACTCTATGCAAACAATCCTGAAACTTACAATATAAATAAATATAAAATCAGTAGATTACATACATGAATTAATACTGTGTTAATGAGTGATCATTCAAATCAGGAGTTTGCTTCGAGAGTCAATTTATAAAAAAAAATATTATCTCTCTGGTTGGTATATACTTTTCTTTGACAATATATTTTCCTTTATTAATATGCCTTTTCTGAGTTTAACTTACCTGATACCAACTCTAATTTTCTTTTAAAACTGGAAAAACGATGTGTGACCACATAAGTGTGCTTCACTAACTTCACAAACTACTAAGTTATTGTGGCAGTAAAAAGCAATATAAGAAAAGAGAAAATCCTCCGTTCAGTGTGTTGTACAAGTGGGAGAAACTTGAGCTGGTTTTTGTTCAGGTACAACTTGTCTAAGTTCACAAGATGGTCAAAAACACCCACAGGGAGAGTCTGGAGTTCATTATATAATGTATTGTGTAATTGCCAAACTTCTACATTTCAACCTACGGATGATGTAAATTTTGTTATGTTAGACTTTTGGCGGAAGTGGGGTCACGTGTGACGATGATATGAACGATAATGAATACATGTGAATGTGTTATTACTTCCGCCACCAAAGGTGAAGGAGATTATGTTTTCACCCCTTTTTATCTGTTTGCCTGTTTGTTACTTGCAAAATCGAAGGTTTTTGGTTATATAGTACATTGCGGAAGTATACGATGGCGGAAGTATCTTGGTTCGTCGATTTTGTTATTGTCTGCCTGTCTGTCTGTTTGTGAATTTTTTGTTTGTGACCTACAGGTCACAATTTTAAACCAATCTTCAGGAAACATCACCAAGTTGTAGAGGCAGTCTCAACTAAGAAGCCTATTGATTTTGAGGTCAAAGGTTAAAGGTCATTTTGAGGTCAAATTTCTAACGGTTATTTTTCATCTGATTGACTTGAAAATTAAACAGCAATTATTGAGTGCATTACTGAATTGGGAAACCAAGTAATTTTGAGATCAAAGGGTTAAAGGTCAACTCAAGGTCAAACTTCTAAAATCATCAATTTTCAACTGAACAATCGTAAATTTAGATCTGATTAATTTGAAAGTTGAACAGTATTTGCATAGTCCATCGCTGAATTGGGAAACCTATATTTTTAGGTCAAAAGGTCAAAGGTCAACTCAAGGTCAAACTTCTGAAATCATCTATTTCAATCTGAAAAATAATCAATTTTCATCCGATTGACTTTGGTTAAGATTGTCAAGTTTTATCTTAATGAAATTGACAATTTCTTGTATCCATGGTAACCTTTGGAGAGGAGGGTGGATTTTGCAAGTGCCGTGTTCTGCATGACATCATTTTCTTCTTTGTCTGTTTGTGTGCACGATGACTCAAAAAGTTGCGGACAGATCCAGATGGAATTTTGTTAACAGGTTGAGTGTGTGACAAGGACAAACTGATTAGATTTTGGTGGAGATCTGGATCCAGATCTAGATATGATAATTTTTTAAGTGATTCTTTACCATTGAGAGATAGGGCTAAACCGATATATAGAATGATATCTCAAAAAGTTTTGGACGGATTCGGACGAAACTTGGTGTACATCCTGGGTTCGTTACACGGATGAATTGATTCGATATTGGTGGAGATCTGAATCCAGATCTGGATACGATAATTATTTAATGTTAAAAGTAATTCTTCACCATTGAGAGATCAGGCCAAAAACGATATTTGACATGATATTTTGAAAATGTATTGGACCCTATATGTTCTTGTGGATCAGGCACAGTGTGGCGGAGGTATGCGCTCGACCGAGTACCCTTCTAGTTTGATATATATTTTGGACTAAAAAACAGTTCTTTCTTATTGGTTGAAAGATATTTAAGAGGAAATCTATCTTCGTCATGTAATTACAGTAACAATTCACAAAATATAATGCAAACTTTATTTACAATAATGTTCACTAAAAATCGAATAAAATTTCAACACAAAGTTAATGAGAGTCTGTGATTAGAACAAAGGCTTCTTAGTCTCGTTCCATGAAGACAGCAAACAACTTTGTCATGTTCTTGAACAGGGAAAAGGGGATCCAAGAAGACCTCATAATTATAAAATATACAATTAATTGGAGTCTGTCTGTCTGACTGAGATGCATCAGGTCATTACTTATCAAATCTCAGAAAACTTGTCAGGTGCACTGAGGGTCATACGATGATGGTTATAGTTACTTCATTTCCCCCTGCCCCTCCCCCAGGGATTTTTGCACCATGGACAAACGCCACGTAAAAAGAAAACTAGAAAAACATCCTTAGATGAAACATGAAATGGACAAATGATTATATTTTTGGCAAGAGGAGATAAATGCGACCTTACATGTTAACTTTCATCTCTCTGTGAGTTTAAAGATGTTTGACTTCGAAGTATTACATCACAAAGAAAATGCAGTTAACTTCGCATTGAGGTTAAAAACTCTGGATTGTCAGGAGCAAAATTGAAAAATATTTTGGGACTTTTCTTCCTGACACTATAAATGGCATCCCTTGTTATTTAGAAAATGTATTTAGAAAATTTTTCATGTCTCTTTTGCTTATTTATTATGATGTATCAAGTACCCAATTACAAAGACGGATTAATTGATTGGCTGATTGGAGCTCTGTTTCAATCTCCGTGTGCGTCTGTCCCTGAATAAATCTGAAGAAGAAGACGTCGGAATACAAACGGCTTTCCATTTTGAATTTTTATTTTGATCTTCCTCTTCGTGTGTTATTGTATACCAGGGTGTTTCAAAAAGATTGATACAACTTTGACTTCCTGCCATTTCTTTGTTTTTTGACCTCTACCGTTTTCCTCTTCAGGGTTTGGTGGTGTTACCATGGTATTTGTTCCCTGGGATTTCTAGCTCCGTAGCTCAACTATGCCATTGACATTGAGGCAGAAGACAAAAATGGTGGCTCTGTGGTATGAGACTAAATCATATGTACACACCAACCGGAGGTTCTGCCAGGAATATGACCTCAGTACACGTGATGGACCCACAAATTATGCCATTCAATGTATTGTGAAACATTTTGAGCACAAGGGTTCAGTGCACAACCAGAGCAAGGGCAACAGTGGCAGGCCAGCATCAGTAACCAAGAGCACCAGCCGATTTTGGGTGGGGCATGTGGGGGGGGGGGCAATATACCCTCCTTTGTTTGTTTTTACAATTAAGATAAAAAAATATCCCATAAGTAACAAAGCGAAACGGAACCCAAGTGCATGGATGTCTTCTTCCAACCACGGCAGATATCGTGGTATTTGCATAGATTGATGTGATTGTCTGCATCCTTTTTCAAATCAGATTAACAGTTAGCTGCAGACTATAATGCCCTCTCCATCCTGTCATTTTCCCATTAGTGTGGGGACTCTGTAATTCAAGTTTTAACTTGGAAGTATAACGATTTGATGGATCTCATCTAAAGTAAAGCTAAAATGGACGCAAGGAAGTTTTTTGTGAAAGCGACTGTTGAGCTACCTGTGGATGATTCACAACAGGATATTATTATAAGTGCCCCAGGTTGAACCCAGCCACCACTGCTTTGCTCGCCTCTCGATGTCGTATCAATGCAAGTACAGCAAGACGACCTCAAACCTTTGGAAGCAGTGAGCATAGGTTCTCTCAGCACGCATTCTATTGAAGATGTTGTAAGAAACAGAAATGTTACAGATCTCGGAGAAAAAAGTATCGGGCCAAATCAGCCACATCTGACTGGTTTTCCAAAGAGAATAACTGGAAAAAAATGGTCGTTCTTTTTCAGTTTTCTACTCCAACAAATTCCCTTGGGTTGAATATGCTGTTCAACAAGGTGCTGTGTCCTGCTTTCCCTGCCGTCACTTCTACTCAGAAAAAGGCCGTGCTGAGCATTCATCCATCACAACAGGCATGCAGGATTGGAAGAAAATTGTGGAAAAATTGTTGAAACATGCCGTCTCCCAGGTTCATTTGAAATGTATGGAAAAGTGACAAAGCTTCAAACATAGTAAAGAAACAGAATCGGTAGCATTGAAGCTTTTGGAAAGTCATCAAAGCACCATTAAGAGAAACTGGAACTACCTTGCAAAGGTTTGTGACATTGTCAAGTTACTTTCAAAGCTTGGCTTGCCGTTTCGTGGGCACAATAAGGGAAAGGAATCTAAATTGAAAGGGAATTTCCTTGAATTTTGTGATTTCTTTTCAAAGTATGACAGAACTTTTAATAAAATGCCGACGAGATTTTAATTGCACAAGTCCTGAATTTCAAAATGAAATGCTGCAGAACTGTGCAGATGTGGTTCTCAAAGAAATTGTACAGGCAGTGAATAACACTGGGATTTTTTTTGCTGTCATAGCATATGAGGACGTATCGTTTAAGGCAGAGCAGCTTTCAGTTTGTATCAGATATGCAGAAAACCTCGACATCAAATAAAGGTTCCTGTGCTTTGTCAATCGCTCATCTTCCTGAAATGCAGAAGGCATTTATACTGCCAAAAAGAAAGCTTTGGAGCCAAATGGATGACAGAACATGTTGATAGTTGCCCAATATTTTGATGGTGCTGCGGTGATGTCAGGACACGTAACTGGGGTTCAGCAGCGAATGAAAGATGACCATCCGTTTGCAATGTATGTACATTAGTCAAGTATCTACGGAGGGTATCCGTGCAACACCCCTCCACCTCCCAAGACTCTACCAATCCAACTTCCTTTTATGGTCCTATTAGACATTTGAGATGTTAACAAAAACAAATTTCCGTCACTCAGGAGATATTCAAAATGGCGTCCAAAATGGGTAACATCATATAATATGGTATATAACATCTCAAAAATGTGACAAATTGGAAAAAATAATCATTGGGATTTGGTTCCTGGTCATTAGTAACTAATTTCCGATTTGCCATTTTTTAAAATCTACAATGGCGTCCAAAATGGCTGGTAAAATATGCAAAAATCAGAGAAAATTATATATAACAGCCAAAACCTGTGACAAAATTGAAAATTAATCATTCCAATAAAATGTTTCTTATCATTAGTAACTAATATCTGGTTATTCTAATTCAGTTGCTATTTTTGAAGTTGAGTACAAAGTCATAGTATTCCACCTTAGAATATCTGATGAAAGAATAATGGTACTAAAATGGACATTTTAAAAAACGATTGTCCACCGCTTATCAAACTATGCTCGCAAGCTTTCATTATACAAGAAACACTTGTGATGATTCATACAATTGCCAGTACTTTGGCATGGAATTCCAGCTAGGAATATCTGGTAACAGCAAAAATGCGACTAAAATGGGCATTTTATATAGCGATTGTCCACTGCTTATCAAACTATGCGAGCAAACTTTCATTTTACAAGGAACACTTGTGATGATTCACACAATGCCATTTTGTTATGGCATTCCACAGAGGACTATCTCCAAATTATCTCCTGTAACTACAGTTCATACATCCGGTTTGACTCCTGCAGGAGTGTCAGAATCAGTCTTTGTCAGAATCGGAGTCTAGGCTAGAGTAGTCACATTCATCATCATCTCCAAGTTCATCATCAGATGTGTCATCATCTCCAAGTTCACTGATATGCTTCACTGATTGCTTCACCAAGTGTGATGTCGGTGCTGTAGATCAGGTAAAATGCCCAGGTGTTGTCATCTGGTTCTACTTTGGTGAAGGCTAGCTTCGGACCCAGAACAGGATGAGTTTCTAGTTTGCGTTTAAGTCTGTCAGCACGATCGTTCGGATTGGGGAATTGTGTCTCCTCCAGCTTTGCAATGTAGAGGAGACGCAACGAAGATAGCTGTACTACGTTACGTCCAATGATTATTGTCTCATCTACGTACTTTGCCACATGATTGAAGCATGCTTCATGTGCAGCTTCCAATGCTGCTTGTTGAACAACAGCCTCAACAGCTTTGTTCAACAACAACAGTTTTCTGCTCCTCCAATGTGCAGGATTGGCTGTATACTGCTTTCTGCATTTTGGGTGGTATTGGGCCTCTGCTGAAAACAAATAAAATCCTCGGATTCGCCTTAAGAGCCACTCATGATTGTTTTCTTCTGCTATTTGCAGCACTTTCTACCATCTGTCACATTCAAATGAAGAGGTGCCTTCCTTTGTGTCGATGCCTGCCTTTTTCACATAGATTCGGCCTTCAGTATTGCAGAAAATACAATCAGGTTCAAAAATGAACTTTTCTGATGCTTTCTTGCACTTTACCCTTCCTTATTGGCTGGAAGATGGTCCAGGAGCTTCAGGATCGTTAGAAGGTTTACTAGCTGTTAACCTATGTCGGTTCAGGGCAAATCTTAGGTAACATCCTCGGTGATAGCCCTCGTTCTCCTGGATCTCATCAGGAATGCCCTGACAGATATCTGTCATTCGATTTGAAGAACCTGGTGGTTCAGCTAAGCATCGATCCCGTGTATTTTTGAGAAGTGCCAGTCTATCATTTGGATTCGTCAAGTCTGAAAAATATGTGAACGATCCACGCTTTATTCCAGACGTATGAATGACACAATGTTCCCGTTTGCGTTTTCATTCCATTTCAACAACTTTCTTTTGACAATTACATTAAACTATTTCTTGCTTGTCTGACATCTTGACTTGTGATCTTGATCTTGACTCACTACGGTCTCGCTAAGCTAACTAATCTAACCTGGAAAGAGAAAAAAAATACACATAAAAAGATTAGTACACATACCGTAATACTTGAGTGTATGTAAATATTCAAAGTGCATCGGGGTGTGTATGTGTGGGTGTGTGTGTGAGTGTGTGTTTTCTGGATTTCAAATTATCCGCAATCTTCAATTCCAAGTACGATAACAATAATAAACATCCTTGATAAGAATTACAAGACGAATATTCCATGGTTCTGTCCCTTTATTATTATTATTATTATTATTATTAGATTAATGATTATTTGAAGCTGACATTTGATATTTACTATGATTTTACCATTTTTAAAACCATTTTGAACTCCATCTTGGATTTTATGGATGGCAACAAAACATAAATCACCACATAGGCCTACTAGTTTCTAATAATCAGGAACATATATTACAATGAATCCAAATATTAATTTACTGTATATTATTCTTAGTTTCAGGCTGTTATATACAATTTTGTATGATTTTGCATATTTCGGTGGCCATTTTGGACGTCATCTTGGATTATAAAAAATGGCAACAAAGCCCAATTATCAGAAACTAGTAACTAATGATCAGGAACCAAATCCCAATGATTATTTTTCTAATTTGCCACATTTTTGAGATGTTATATATTCTGTATTCTATGATTTTACCCATTTTGCACGCCATCTTGAATATCGCCAGAGTGCCTGGAATTTTTTTTTGTTAACATCTCAAATATGTAATGGGACCATAAAGGGAAGCTAAAAGAGTTGGCTTGGTAGAGTCATGTCATGGGGGGGGGGTGGGGGGGTGCACACGAATACCCTCCGTAGATACTCCCCTACATTGTGTGGCACACAAACTCAACCTCGTCCTTGTGTAGTGCTGCAAAGTGAGTCATAGTGGTATGGGCTTTCAAAATGTAGTTGAGAAATTGTATTCAGTGCTTGTGGAGCCAACCAATCATCAGATGTTTATCAACATGCAGACAGCTTTGGGTCTATAGCAAAAAGAGATTGTGCAGCCCAGTGATAAACATTGCGCATGTAAGTGGAGAAGTGTGTTTGTAAAAAAAAAAACACATTACACCGCCATCATACGATGTCTCAGAGATCTAAGTGAGCAATGCGAAAAGTGTTCAGTGGAACCAAACGGGCTTTTTCATCATATGACAAGAGTTTCATTCAATCCCTCCTTGATTATCTTTCACGACATTTTGAAAGTTATTCATGTTGCTCACAAAAGGACTTCAAAGCATCAACACCACAGTTGCAAACACTGCGTAAATCATAGATAACCTGAAAGTATACTTTGAAAAACTCAGAAGTGAAGAAAGCTGGAATGATATGTGGAAAGAAATTACAGAATTCTGTAAAGACCATGACATTGCAGTGCAGTTGCCAAAAAGAAATAGAGCAGTGAAACTCTCAGCAACTCTTACAGACTTGTTTGTCCCAACAACTTTGGGTCAAAGAGTGCATGTAGAAGAAGCAGCAAATGCACATGAAACACCCATGACTGTAACCCAACCTCAAAAAAAAATAAATGTGGTATCAACAGTTGTACATTCCTGTTTTGGATGCTGAAACTGCAGAGTTAGAGAGACGATTCTCAAAATAATCAATGGAAATTGCTGAAGCATGTGACTCATTGTTAAGATGTCACAATATGGTATCCATCTACATCCACTCTTGCATAAATATGCAGACCCACTCAAAATAGATCCTCAGCTAACAGCTGCAGAAATTGACCTTTTTACCGGAATGGAATCTGTTGTTACCCTTCAGAGACTTCAAAAAGAATTGTCTCAGAGAAGGTACCCAAACTATTACAAACTCATTGAGTTAGCTCTAACATTGCCAGCTAGGACGGCCACTAAGAAACGAAGCATTTCTGCAATGAGACAGATTAGAAACTAGTTGTGCTCAACCATGGGGGGGGGGGATTTTCTTCACTTGTTCTTATTCACATAGAAGGCGATTTAACTACGAAGCTGATTCCCGAGGACATTGTGGACGTACGCTAACCGAAGGGAAAGACGATTGCACCTACATTAGTCATTAAGGTAATAACAGTATTTATATTAAGGCATGTTAATGCATTGGAGACATGATTCATAAAGTGCTTGTTAATTATTTTTTATTCAATAATTTTTATGCGAATACAGTCTTGGTAGTAGCTGATAAAATGTGAAATAATTAGGCGAAAACAAAAAATCAGTGGACAGTTGTAAGAAGTTCCACCGCCGGCGCTCTCGGGAGCGTGGCATCAAACCAACATCAGTCTGGCGTATCCTCACTTCGGAACTGAAGCTTTTCCCATACATTATCCCTTTTCGGCATAAACTGAGTCAAGATAACATGAGAAGGAGACTGAGTGTGTGCAATTGGCTCAGTGACAGTATGGAGTGCTACCCAAACTGGATCAACCTGATCTGGTTCAGTGATGAAGCCCATTTCCACTCGAACGGTTCCATCAATCACCACAACATTTTCTCAGAGGCAGAACCATCTGAGATCACTGAGAGGTACCTGAAAGGGCCAAAGGTCACATGCTTCTGCGCCTTCAATGCCAGATGGGGAACGCTCGGGCCTTACTGGTTTGAGAATGACAACAGCAAGATGGTGACAATCAACAATGAGCACTCTCGGGCCATGCTCCAGAAGTTCCACAATGATCTAATCCAAAAGGTCACCCCAAACCAGCTCAGCATGACCTGGTTTATGCAGGATGGTGCACCCTCGCATTCAGCTGGCGACACCATCACTTTTCTGCGGCAGCTCTTCAGAAACCGTCTCGTTGCCCTGGGTACCGATCATGACTGGGCAGCCAATAGCCCAGACTTGAACCCTCTGAACTACCGGTTCTGAGGGGCTGCTAAGGGCTCTGTCTATGCCAACTGCCCTGCCACACTGGATGATCTGAAGCAGGTGTCAGACTACCTCCAGGCAGTGCCACATGAGACCTACATGAAAGTTTGACAGAACTTTGGAATCAGGATCAATGCCTGTCTGAGGGACACACACATCGATAACGTCAATTAAAAGGATTTTGCATAAATGCCAATTTCAGACCTTGGTCTCTCACTAACTCGAGCAGTGACTGACTGCGATGGCAATCGGTGATCGAAAACACCATGTCATAACCTTTCAAGAAATGTTTGGTTCACGTTCCTGAAGTTTCTGTTTCTTTGTAAATAAACAATTAAAGTTGCATCACACTATCATTCGCAATTCATCATAAAAAATGCTGTGATGAATATCCCATTAACAATGTCCTCTTCCTCGTTCCTTGCACCACCTAATTTTTAGATCCTCGTGGAGGATCTCTAAGTCTTCCTCACGTTGTTGTTCTTCATCTTCTTCTTGTGGACTTTTTTGTTTCACAGCCGACAGTTTTCATCGAAACTTCCTAAAACTTGGCATATATATGTAAAAATACCCTGCGCAGACAGTAACCATCTCCGATTTTGAAAATTCCTCCTAGGAAAAAAGTTATGACGTCAAAATATCTCCGCGAATGGAATCGCCTTAAAAATTATCTCCGAAACTAGTATAGGCAAGCTTTTTGAATTCTGTTTGCGGGAATCGAACAGGGCATTAGCAGAGATGAATTACCGCACATATGATACATCACTATGACGTCATATCAATTTTTATGACGTCATTCCTATTTTTTGACATTTTTTGTTTCACAACCCAGAGTTTTCATCGGATCTTGGTGAAACTTGCCATGTATATGCATAAAGCCCATGCGCAGGCAGTAACCATCTCCGATTTTAGAAATTCTTCCTAGAAAAAAAGTTGACGTCATAATATCGCCACTAATGGAAATCGCCTATACCATTATCTCCGAACCTAGGCCGTTTGAATTTTGTTTGCGGGAATCAAGCCGGGCATTAGCACAGATAATTTAATCGCAAACCTGATACATTACAATGACATTATATTCGTTTTTATGACGTCATCATTAAGAGGACGAGGATCTTAGCTCATTTGAGCTTGTTTTCCCCCCAAAGCAGAATATGCAGACGGGCTTTGTGGGAACGGGACTTACACTGCCTGATGGGTTTTTTTTTCTTCCCAAAGCAGATGCAGACGAGCACCTTCTAGTTTTATATAAACCCCCAAGCAGCATCACCTTAAATCACCGTTTTAAAAGTCACCCCCCCCCTCCTTCCTACCTGCCCTGCCAGTTCTCCTGCCCCCTTGTAAATACA
Source organism: Eptatretus burgeri (assembly GCF_056783735.1). NCBI lineage: Eukaryota > Metazoa > Chordata > Myxini > Myxiniformes > Myxinidae > Eptatretus > Eptatretus burgeri. The sequence goes on from NC_140962.1 coordinate 40,578,885, forward strand.
CGGAGCTCTCCTGCCCTCTTCTCAGTCCACTGAGCCACTGAGCTCTCCCACCCCCTAAAGCCCCCCCCCGCTCCCCCCTCCCTTATACTGTGCCTTGGTATGTAATAGTGGGGATTAATTTACCAATGCAATGATGTTTGAACAGTTATAGCGAATATTGACTGAAGGCTTGCCATGAAGTGGGTGCGAGAAGGGAAGGAGGACAAATTTACCATGCGAAGAGTGCTTTCACCTCGGCGTTGCCAAGGTGAAAAAGTAAATTGTAATACCCTCTGCCATCACCAGTGGCGCTACACGGTACATATTTACATAGACAACTTACACACGGCTACATAGCCTTTGCTACCCTCCACACAAACTTGTATTTGTAACCAGAGATTGGAGTTTGGGACTTAAAAGACGTGGCCATACATAGAACACGTACAGAGAAGAGAGAGATGCCTTTTGGGGCGTTCCATGTCAAGTGTACACATTTTTCAGCGAAATTTTGACACATCGTCTCAGATTTCACTCTTTTTTGTGCAAGTGTTTGTATCCACGGTAAAACATTGTGTCAATTTTCAGACCTGGGGGCCGATCAGGGCCCATTTTAGTCCCCCCCCCCAAATTTGGGCACCCCCGGTTGACCCACAATCTTCCAGTGGCCATATCACAGGTTGTAGTGGTCCGATTTGGATGATCTTGGTATCAAAATGCTTGTAAAAGCGAGATCTTTTGAATCGCGGAAAGTAAATCACTCCGAAACAGTAATTCAAAAAGTTATAGTTTGGGGCACCCTTTGACCTTGGGCCCTGCCCCCCGCCCCCGCGCCAAACCGATGATCCCGATTTTTTTCGGGTGAGAATACCCCTTCATATACTCCAACACCTCAGCATAAATGAAAATGGGATATCAATGGGTTCAAGTGTGATGATGGTTTTATTGTTTGGGGTCCACATATCACTAATTCTTGATTCGACATTGGGCGATGTTTGCAGTCATCGTTCCAATGACGTCACCTCCTGGCAGGCGACTTTATGTCTGAAATTGACAATCATCATCTCTGGACTATTATATTGTTGCAGATTTCCGCCCGCCGGCGTACGGGCGGCCGCGTTTTAGCCAATAGCGGCCGCGCTCGCCCACCGACGTAGCAATCTAGTCGCAGCTTTCGGATCAACACCGAAATCCAGCTTCGGGTGTATCGTTAATCACACCACAGCCTTGTCAACACTCTACCCGCGCTACAGGGTCCGATCGCCGAATGGTCGATTTACCTAATTAATCGCGCGGGCAGACTACCGAGAGACTGTACCTCAATGGGGCCTGCTTGGAAACGAGCCGCTAAGCAGCTCGCTCCGTTTTGTGATAACCGAGCGGCGTATTATCGCGAAGCCCCGTTGGACACGATTCTTATATCGGCTGTTAAAAAGCCAGCTATATTCTGAACTCAATTATGGCAGTTCAATGAAGGGAAGGGGACGCAACGAGCAGGTGAACATTTACACAAGGACATTTATTACACACACGTAAGCAGTCATGCAGTCATGTATGCAACCAATGCACGTATGCAATCATGTATGCAACCAATGCACGTATACAAGCAATGCAATTAATGCAATGGGGGTAAGGGACAGGACATGCGTAACAAAAAGAACTACAACCGTCTATTTATTATGTACAATTACTTATCAACAGGTCTACTTAACAGACTTGGCGCCACAACATTCATTCAAAGAAACCAAGGAAAAACCCTAGGAAAGACAAGGGGGTAGACTGGACCACTTGGGTCTTTATGATCACGGAGCTGTGAAGACCGAAAAAGCTCCGAGAGGCCGCGCTGGTTACCTGCCGCCTTCGTGGCGACTCGCTGGGTGCTCCTCGGCGTCCCGTCCACACGGCAGCTGGCCTGACTGTGGCGCGCCCCAGGCCTCGTCGTGCTGCCCGGTCGATCGGGCCAAGTCGACAACGCCTCAGAGGAACGAACGGGCCTTTGCTCTCTCAGAGTTGATGCTCTCTTAAGAGCCCGTCCTTTCCTCAGTGTTGTTTGGACTGTCCCGGGGCCCAATCACTTCGGACCGTTATGCCGCTGGTTGGCGACTCCTCTCCGGCCTCTCCCCAGCGACCCACAGTTTGGCACGGCACGGCAGGCTGCGCTCCAGGCTCCCATCTCCTCCGCTCTCTCCAGCTCCTCTCCGACTGCAGACTCCAGGCTGACCCAGCTCCCAACACGACTCCACACAACTGCCCGCTTGGCGTCTCTGCGCGCCCTTATATTGGGTCCGTGAAGCGAGCTTTTGATCTCCGATCTCTCACCTCTGACCCCACCCCCCCCCCCGCTGGCTCCGCCCCTTTCGATCTTTTGATCCGAATTGTCGCGAAGCTCGGAGAGAGCGGACGTGGGTGAAATCATCGACCCTGGTGCCAACAAAGGTGTCCCCGCGTCTGGTGGCAGAGATGTTGTTCGTGGGGAATTCACCATCGCTGGCGCAAGATGGCAGCGCAATGGAGATGACGGTGAGGCGTTGCTGTTCGTTGTTGCGTAGGTTGTGAGGGGATGTCGTGGTGGTCGTTGTGGAGATGGTTGATGAGAGCGATGTTGGTGGTGGAGGTGGTTGTTGTGAAGCGGTTGGTCCAAAATAAAGATAGTAAAAGAAAAACGGCGAACTGAAGATTCACAGCCCTGCACACGAATAATTGCTCATAAAACATCGGTGGGGAAATCTATCTGAACACAGACTTATCGACATAACTGATTTAAGGATCTATATGGTGTCCTTTGAATTTCCACAACTGTAACAATATAAATATAAATATATATATATATATATATATATATATATATATATATATATATATATATATATATATATATATATATATATATTGCATCATTTGCGAAAAATTATTCTGCCTATTGTGTCTATTGATATTTACGTGTACATTTTTTGTATAACCATCATCGAATGAAGTTATAAATGGGCTAATCTCAGTTTTTGCATATTTTGCAGTAAGCATGGCGACTGAAGATCGAAAGGAGTTCCGAAAATACTGTTGCGATCCGTTCAGCTGCCATAAAACGAAACAACTAAAAGATCTTCGCAATTGGAATATGAGCATCAGAGGGATGATGAGTGAATTCAGTTGCTCCCAAAGAATGGCTGTGCAAGCCAAATTTTTAGACAAAGAAAATGGTATGTTATCGTCTCCAAATCCCAAACAGGGTAAAATGTTGCCTGACGAAGTGAAATCCGCCGTAATTGAATTTTACCGAAGTGATGAAGTCAGCCGAATAATGCCGAGAAAAAAGGACTGTGTGGTGGTCAGGAATGAACATGGAAGACAAAATTCAAAAGCGCCTGGTACGAAACAATCTCAAGGAACTGTTTCGGAAATTCAAAGAGAAGAACCCTGGCTTGAAAGTTGGATTCACGAAGTTCACCATGCTCCGTCCCTCGGAGCGCGTCCTGGCCGGTTCAGGCGGTACACACAGTGTATGTGTATGTACGATACATCAAAATATGAAACTCATGATGTTTGGTTCCAAAATGCCACAGATAGCCTAACTTCCCAGCTATCATCATGTGATAGCACGCATAGTTTGTAACCCAGCACAACCGGCATGTTATTTCAGAACTTGTGAAAGTTGCCCATCAATTGAAGACTTCAAAACCGAGCTATTTAGTGCTTATGAACTAGAGGGTATTGATGAAATTCAGTTTAAACGGTGGACATCCACCGACAGATCTGAATTGAGTTCCATGGTCCTGCCTTTGGAAGAATTCATTAATCAATTCTGTGAACGTACGGTGAAGTTCGTGAGACACGACTTCATTGCCAAGGCCCAATCTCAGTTTCTGAAAAATAAGAAAGACGAAATCGGTGGAGGAGAATTTGTCATTGGAGACTTCTCAGAGAACTATTCGTTTGTCGTACAGGATGCGGCCCAAGGATTCCATTGGAACTGCTCTCAAGCGACAATTCACCCCTGGGTTTACTATTTCAAATCGGACGATGGCAAATTTAACCACGATTCGTTCACGATTATATCAGAATGCAATACTCACAATGTTCTGTCAGTCCACCTCTTCCAAAGAATGCTCATTGAACAATTGAAATCTACCTTTGGAAATGTAAAGAAACTTTACTATTTCTCAGACGGTTGCGCTGGCCAATATAAGAATTGCAAAGCCTTCATAAACCCATGTCGTCACAAATCAGAGTATGGTATTGACGCAGAATTGCATTTTTTGCCACAAATCATGACAAGGGCCCTTCAGATGGCGTGGGACGTACAGTCAGACGAGAAGCAACACGTGAGAGCCTGCATAGATCTTACGACAGTCAAATTATTTCTCCAAAAGATCTTTTCGCCTTTGCTGAAAATGGTTTGAATGAAATGAAGTTCGATTACGGGACCCAAGAGGCGTATGACGAGGAAGAACGAAATCTGGAAGAAAGGTTAAAAATGGCCAAAACCATAGCTGGAACTCAAAAACTTCATGCTTTCATCCCTATTTCTGAAACTGCTCTTCAAGTACGCAAATTCAGCCTTAGCGAGGAACACCGTATCGAGTCAGCTATTTCAAAATCTACACCAACTTTTAACGGGAAACTCTCAGGTTATGTCACAGTGCACTATGATGGAAAATGGTGGCTTGCCTGCATCATGGAAGCCTTTCAGGACACACATGAAGTGAAAGTGAATTTTCTTCATCCAAATGGGCCCGCAAATAGATTCTTTTTTCCTGACATTGAAGATCACTGCATTTTAGACATTTCTGATATACTTCTTTCCATAGAACCAAAAACTGCTTCAGGTAGAACCTACACAGTCAGTAAAAAAGAAACACAGCTGTCAAATAAAACATTGGTTGGCAAAAAATCTTGACTATAATATGCTAGGAAAAACTCTTACTCGTACGAGTATCGCTTCCAGTTCCTGCATGTGCATGTGGAAAATTTATGTACAATATACTGATATAGTGTTTTGGAAATCTTGTGTTCAAATATTGTGCTATGTATTGTGGCGTATTGTGTGTCCAGCACCCGAGTCCCCGAACAATAAAACCATCATCACACTTGAACCCATTGAGATCCCATTTTCATTTATGCTGAGGTGTTGGAGTATATGAAGGGGTATTCTCACACGAAAAAATCGGGACCGTCGGTTTGGCTGGGGAGCGGGACCCAAGGTCAAAGGGTGCCCCAAACTATAACTTTTTGAATTACTGTTTCAGAGTGATTTTACTTTATGTGATTCGAAAGATCTCGCTTTTACGAGTATTTCGATACCAAGATGATCCAAATCGGACTACGACAACCTGTGATATGGCCTCTGGAAGATTGTGGGGCAGCAGAGGGCGCCCAAATTTGGGGGGCCCCTAAAATGGGCCCCGATTGGGCCACAGGTCTAAAAGTTGGTATTTTGAGTTTTTTCACCCAAGTGAATAAATGACCAACATATGGGGAGAAAATGAGGTATTAGTGTCGGGAGGGTGTGTACACTTGACATGGAATGCCCCTTTTGTAGGTCTAGATTTCCTGATAAATAATCTGAGGATAATTGCACAATTGTTGATGATTCAAACCTGCAGGCTCTCCCCATAG
>NC_140962.1:40589473-40654473 GCF_056783735.1 Eptatretus burgeri
AGTACTGCGAAACTGCAGATTCGTTTTCCGATTTGTGTTCAAAATCTTCTTCTTCTTCTTTCGGCTGTTCCCGTTAGGGGTCGCCACAGCGGATCATCCGTATGATCCGCATTGTGATTTGGCACATGTTTTACGCCGGATGCCCATCCTGACGCAACCCTGGTCGCCTCTTACGACACAGGGATATGGTACACCTATTTTAACCGGGGTATACACCGGCCCAGTACACTGGTACTCACTTCGCCAACCTCGGAAGGATGACAGGCTGAGTCAACCCCCTGGTGTATTAATTCAGTGGCCCAACGGGGCTTGAACTCAGGACCTTTTGGATCCCAAGCCGCTGCCCTAACCACTGCGCCAACACCAGGCTGATTTGTGTTCAAAATATAACATTCAATTGAAATTAAGTTGTTCCTTGATCATAAACCAACGTTTGTAAATGGACAGACGGACAAACAGAAGTGAACCTCTTTCTTAATCCGCTTAACCATGCTTCTGTTAATGACTACATGGAGTCATTACCATGAATTGGTTGTGATTTCTCAATATTGTGTACGTACAACATTGAGTGACAAAAAGGAGAGAAATATGTTGCTCTTGGAGTTATTCATCAAGTGTAAGTGCGAAGGTTCACATAACCACCGTGGACTTTGCAATTTAATCTCAAATGCAAGCATTTGGGTCTGAGGCTTTCGCCTTTAAGTGGTTCAGCTATCCCTGTGCATATTGTTACATTTGCGGGGGGTGGGGGTTGATATTAGCATAGACCAGATAGAAATGGATAGAGTCGCATGGTCCGTGTACGAGTGGTTAGCCCATATTGATGTAAATAGTAGGGACATGTCAGCTGAAGGAATGTTTTGTTTGAATGTGCACCATACAGGGTGTGGTGCATGTTAATTAGTTAGGAAGGTTCAGGAAATTGTGTGTATAAACCCCAATGTAAACATTTACCAGTGGCACTGGGAGACTTGGCAAGAGAGAAAGAGAGAAAGAGAGAAAGAGAGGGGCAGAGCTGTGAATGCCTGCAGGGATGGAACATTGCCCGGGGAGAGAAGGGAGGAGTTGACAAGGGGGACCATGCGAGTTCGGAGGAAGAGGGAACACGATGAAGAGAGCCGAGTGCTGAGAAAACAGTGACAGAGGAGAATGAGTGCTGAGGGAGAGCGAGTTCTGAGGAGGCTGCCCTGCCTACCTGCATCTGCCCATTTAATCTGCCTGTTGCCTGCTCATCATCTTGCCTGTAGTCCTCATCATCACCTGCTCATGGCTGCCCCGTGCCCAAGCTTCCACCGCTACCACCGAGTCCCCCCCCCCCCGTTTTGTCCCTTTCCTGTGATTATATCTGGTGTGCGACGTCATAGGTTTTATTCACATCGTATATAATTATTTATTTTCGATTCCATGTCCCTCTTTCTTCCCAACCACTACCCGCCACCATATCCTTCTGTCAGTCAATCTTCCTTTGTTTATGGTTTGGGAATATACCCGTTGGTTTCAACAAAAGCTTTCAGGTTCTTGTGTTTCTCCTCATAATCCGCACGCATATTATCTGCCATAATTCTGAACATCTCCACAGGAGCTAAAACCAGTTGATACATTGCAGGATTTTAACCTCCTGCCAAGACGAGCTCAACTTTAGTTGAGCCATTGATACAAAAATATTTACCTCCTCCTCCTCTTCCTTCATGTGCAGCACAAGGTTATGAGTAGCATCATTGGCTGGGGGTGCAACTGTGCTGCTGATGCAGTGCCCCTGTTACCAGCGAGCTGGTACTCATTTTGCCAACCTCAGAAGGATGACAGGTCAAAACTGTTACAAGGGTAGTGCAGTGTATGTGAGTGATGGAGTCTTGTCCATGATCTTATCAACATGGACGTCCATGATCTCTCTCCCATGCTGGCATCCATGATCTTATCCGCTTTTACTCGTCCATGATCTTTTCAACACGGGGTTCGAATCAAGAGTTACCCAGGTGGAGACACCGTTCAAGATGAGGGTCTCTTCCCACAGTGACTTGCTCTCGTAACTGGCTTGCTCTCAAGGGTGTGGCTTGTCTCTTGGATGTTCTCTGGAGCATACCAGCCTGGTCCTGGAATTCTCCATCCGAATCAAGCCAATGGTAGTGGCGTGGTCCAGGGACTGGCAGCTCTTTGTGCAGCTTTCTGATTGGTGCGCTCTTGTTGCATGCGGTTCTCATTGGTCGAGCCTATGGTCCCGCAGCAGGGTCGATGGCCAAATCAGCTCATATGTGGTGATTTGTTCAGACACTTATCGCTGTTGAGGTTTGCTTCCCAGGTTCGCACCACTTTATGCTGATGGCTGCTGGATTTGTAATGATATGGGTTTTGTTATGTAATGTTCTTCATTGCAAAGTGTGTAAGGATGTGCTGCAAAAGGTGAGGGGAGGGAGAGAGAGAGAGAGAGAGAGAGAGAGAGGCACAGAGGAGAGAGACAGAGAGAGAGAGAGAGAGAGAGAGAGAGAGAGAGAGAGAGAGAGAGAGAGAGAGAGAGAGAGAGAGAGAGAGAGAGAGAGGCACAGAGGGGAGAGAGAGAGAGAGAGAGAGAGAGAGAGAGAGAGAGAGAGACAGAGAGACAGAGAGAGTGGGAGAGGCACAGAGACCGAGGCACAGAGAGAGACTGAGAGAGACAAGAAGAGAGGGGGTTTAGAAAGAAGAATTACAAAGGAGGGTTCGAATCTTGCAACACAACACAAACACAATGCATTTCTCTGTCCACTGATAAGTGGGGAGTGGTAATCTAATAAAATAAAATACTTATGAGATATCTAAACTCCAGGGTTCCTTTATATGTTGGATCTGACTCCCCGGGGTGTTCCAAAACCGGACCAACACCTTTACAACTCACATGTGTAAAGATATGAATTGTGATAACCCCATCATATTTTGCTATGACATGAAAGATCCAGTAATTTACCTTTTATTCACAGGTTTGATGGATGGAGTGCATGGAAAAATACTTATAGGTGAAATGGCTGGAGGATACGCTCCATTTTATTTCAACAACCAAAGGTTCTGAAATATATTTTTTTTTAAAAAGGGAAAGGGAGTTATTATTGGCAAGAACAAAATGTGTTGTTTGTGATTTTATGAAGACACAAGAATGCAGAAATACACCTCCGAGCAAAGGAGTCCAGCATTGTGTTTTCCGCCGGGAGATGTCCATGGGAGGTGGAGAGGGAAGGAGTTTGGGAGGAGGAAAGTGCAAGGGGAGGGAGAGGGAAGGCAGCATGATGGGAAGGGAAGGCAGTGTGAAGGGAATGGAAGGCACCGTGAGGGGAGGGGAAGGCAGCATGAGAGGAAGGGAAGGCAGTGAGTGCAGTGGAAGGGAAGACAGTGAGTGTAGTGGAAGGGAAGGTAGTGTGAGGGGAAGGGAAGGCAGTGAGTGCAGTGGAAGGGAAGGCAGCATGAGAAGGGAATGCAGTGAGTGCAGTGGAATGTAAGGCAGCGTGAGGAGAAGGCAGCATGAGGGGAGGGGAAGACAGCATGAGGAGAGAGGGAGGGGGAGAGAGTGAGGGGGAGAGGGGTGGGAGAAAGCGGGAGAGGGAGGGATGGGAGAGAGAGGGAGAGAGGGAGAGGAGTGGAAGAGGGGGAGAGGAGTGGAAGAGAGGGAGAGGAGTGGAAGAGAGGGAGAGGAGTGGAAGAGAGGGAGAGGAGTGGAAGAGAGGGAGAGGAGTGGAAGAGAGGGAGAGGAGTGGAAGAGAGGGAGAGGAGTGGAAGAGAGGGAGAGCAGTGGAAGAGAGGGAGAGGAGTGGAAGAGAGGGAGAGGAGTGGGAGAGAGGGAGAGGAGTGGGAGAGAGGGAGAGGAGTGGGAGAGAGGGATAGGAGTGGGAGAGAGGGATAGGAGTGGGAGAGAGGGAGAGGAGTGGGAGAGTGAGAGAGAGGGGTGGGAGAGAGGGAGAGGGGTGGAAGAGAGGGAGAAGAGTGGGAGAGAGGTGGGAGAGAGGGAAACGGGGTGAGAGAGAGAGGTTGAGGGGTGGGAGAGAGGAAGAGAGGTTGGAGAGAGGGAGAGGAGTGGGAGAAGTCCGGGTAAGTGTGTGCAATCTACTATGCATTCCTAAAATGCTGGACTGAATGAGTTGAGAACTGGTCATTGTAATCACGGGGCATTGATTTTTGGTGGTACAAAAAAGTTAATAGTCCCGAGGGTTGAGAGTGGGGGGAACATCCCAATTCTCTCTATGTAAGCATGTATTGTGTTGCTATTTTTTGTCTGTTTATTGTCTTTAGATCTTCAAATGCAATTTAATCCATCAAAGCTAGATGGGGCTGCAAAACGACAGAAATCTCCAGTGTTGACAGGTCCTCCATAATGTTGAAAACCTGTTAAATCTATGAGAAAAGTCTTGATACATGAAAAGCAATGAGCGGTCCATCATTGCATTTTGCGACTTAAATAATCTTAAAATGGATCCTATTGTTTAACATTTCTCTCAAGCTTTGAGTCCACAATCAAGGATCAAGACCAAGGCCACGACAGAGTCAAACCTACCCAGAGCCATTATAATTTGATCTGATGGAAAAGCCGAGCAAGTGGAATGATTGAAGAATTTTGGGGAATGGGCAGAGGTTAAAAAAGAAGAATTAACCCTCCACTTTCTCTTCAAGATGACTGGTTGACATCTTTAAATCCAATGAACAATAAAAATAAACCAATATCACCCGCAGGGTGACCCGTATCTTGCCAAAAGGTGACCACGTGTGACTTCTTTAAGGTCACACTGAGGTGAACAGAGCTGCTATCCACCAGGAGTGACTCCTTGAGGAATATCTGCCGAGGAGAGATTCCGATGAGAATCGTTCCACAGAGTAACCATGAAAAATATGCGTTTTCCTCATAACGTCACCAAATGACGTCATAATGTCTCAAGCTTGACATATCTAGAAAGCACTCATCGAGGTGTTCAATTTGAGGTACTACACGATATGGTTCCTAAAACTTGAAAATTTGACCTTGGGGTCAAATATGTTTGACCTGAGGCGCTAACCATGAAGGTCAAGGCCAATCACCACCAAAAACTAATCAGCTGAGCACCAGACCATGAACTACATTCCCATAAAGTTTGGAGATGATTCGATTAAAATTACTCAAAAAATAAGGGTTTCGTCGACCTCCATGATTTACCGCAAAGTGACCTTGACCTTTATGTGTGCTGAAGGGTATTGTAATAATACTATGGTATGTGTACCCACAAGAGTTTCCGATGAGAATTGTGCTCTACGGAGTGATATAAAGGTGAAAAATCCAATGATTACAGACAAACAAACAAAAAAAAACTTACCAAGTAACAGATCTTGCAAAAACTTCGTTTTGGCAAGATAATAAAATTGATGAGGTAAGAAGACATGCACTGCAACAAACATATACCCCAGGGTCCTGACATTTTCGCCTGCATTTTTATTCTCACTCATTTATCGATCATTAATATTCAGATAATTGTACAACTGTTGATGAATCAAACCTGCAGTCTCTCCCCATAGGTGTCTTTGATCAGCTCGTGAACTTGGCAGAGCTTCGTCTGGACAGAAACCAGCTGTCGTCTCTCCCAACAGGCAGGAGAATAAGGAGAAAGGGAATGCACATGGAACGAAGTGCAGGAAAAAGATGTTTGTTCCATTCATTAATATTTCTGTTATATTTGCACATATAATAACTCATTGCCCCAAAAAGAAACATCAAACTAAGGTAGGGTGGGGAACCACAGACCACACGAGGGGCAATGGGTAAGTCCTCAAAAGAGGACATGAGCTGGTATGGGCCGTGTGAGGCAGTGGGCTCATGTAGGTAACTGAAGTGGGAGATGAGGCAGTGGGCTCTTACAACATCACATCTGATACCCGTTATATTCATGTTCTCAGTGAATTCAAAAGCATTTTTCAAGCTATAGAATAGGGGGGATATACCGTGCAACAAATTTATTGATTGTATAAGTGCATTAAACTGTCTTCAGTCCAAGTCTAATTCATGCGAGCCGTTTTCACATGTTATGTATGAAATGCAAGATTTTACTTCCTCATGGCCAAGACAGTGGAAGTCACTGTCTGTGCGATTGGCGATCTCTGCATTTTGACATTCATAACGGTTCTCATGATGTAATGTGAACCATTCTTTTTCAATGTGAATTGCTCTTTTTTCTGTTCTTGATTGTGATTGCGGCTTGACAAACATCCACTGGTTTGTTTGTTCTGTCTTCGCAGTCACCGTTCTATTAAAAGAAGCAGTTACAAGCCCCCATCTCTGTGCATGTATGTGACATTTCTTGGTATAACGGTTGACACGCGCTGGTGAAATTTGAACCATCGTTCATTCTGAGCTGTGCTTTAACAGAAACCAATACACCACAAATTAATCAATTCCATTCAATTATAATGGTGTAATAATAATAATAATAATCATATAATAATGATAATTTAATTATAATAATGTTAATTATAGTATTAACAATTATAAAGGTAATAATAATATTTGAGAATAGCAGAAAAAAGAACAGACTTTGTCGAAGCTTTTCGTCTTGCAGCTCGTCAGGAGACAGGCAAGAATAACGGACATGCAGACACAAAATGAAACAATTTATTTGTTCAGACCATTGGTGATTGGTTCTTTGGACTGTTACTGACAGCAACATGCACATCATGGCCTTGAGGCACTGAGGGAACCTGTGACCTCCCATTTTTCTCTGGATCCAGGTCAGAACAGATGCAGTGTTTGCACATACTCTTTTTGTTTGCAAAGAACTGGAGCTCGTGTGTATATAACATGGCTTCAAGAACACGTAAATGCGCTTCAGTACGAATATGTGCCACAATCTGGAACCGTTCAGCGTGATAGTCCTGGGCACATTCGGGATTGTTCAGGACGTGCTAACCAATGGCAGACTCACTTTGAGCAGGCATTCTTGTTGGGTTCTTACATGTACGGTATGGTTATGTATGACCAGTCTCCAAGTTGTTTCGGATTGTCAATGGAATGTGCTGCTTGATCCCATCCTCCAGTCTGAGTGATGTGCGACCTACGTACTTGGCATCACACTGGCACTGAAATTTGGAAATAACATTGTTCAGTTTTGTGGTCGGGAGCACATATTTCTGGGCTGAGGGGAGCAATTTGTGGGTTGTAAAAAAAAAATCACTTGTTGCAGCATTGTGAAAATGACCGTTTTACCTGTTGTTTAAACTTTTGAGGGATTCTACCTCTCCATGGCAGCTTAAGATAAACCAGACACTTTTCTGGTCCAAATATAGTGTCCTCAGACCGCTTTATTTTGTGTCTGCATATCTGGTACGGAGGTCGCACATCACTCAGACTGAAGGATCGGATCAAGCAGCACATTCCATTGACAATCCGAAACAACTTGGAGACTGGTCATACATAACCATACCGTACATGTAAGAACCCAACAAGAATGCCTGCTTAAAGTGAGTCTGCCACGCCGGGGGGTATCGCTGTAGCTCTCTGTTCTTAGAACAGGCGAGCTAAAAAGGAGAGGAAAATGTTTCCCTCCTTGGAGTTATTTAACAAGTGTAAATTAAAAGGTTCAAAAATGCAAGCACTCAGGCCCGAGAGGCCTTACCCTTAAAGTGGCTGAGCTCGTTGCATGCGTATTTATAAATTATATATGTTTAATGATATCCAGAAACTGATTTGATTGATTGGATAAATGAAACTCAAGTGCTTTTCAACATCTCAAAGCAATGTACAGAAAAATAATTTAATAAAATTGTAGAAGACAAAAGAACGAGTTTAAGGATGAGAATTTATCAACGGAATCTTTTCATCTCCTCACCGCATCAATGCTGGAGTTCCTCAACGCAGGGTTCTCGGCCCCATCCCAGTGCCATATATATATATATATATATATATATATATATATATATATATATATATATGGAGTCTGGCCATTGATTGCTCTGCTCGAACAGAGCAATCCGGCTGTGAGATTGGTCAATCCGTATCACATGGACTCCATGGAGTCATTTTGCCAACCAAGCAAGTTACTTCTGGGTTCGCGTTCATACAGAAGTGGCATTTTATACAAGATTTTGGTCGATTTTGGTGGAATTATGGTACGCTGTGCAGCATGGGGCTGCTCCGTTCAACTACCGTAGTCACACAAGTCAGCGATCTACTTTCGGACCTCAGTATCCCCATTTGCCATAATGTCAAAATTAAACTGCTCACAAAATTTTTCACTGTCCGACTATATTTTTGCTCGATGACAGGAACACAATCGAAAAGCGTGAACGAGATGGCACAAAGGAAGAACTCGGCAGCAAATTTATGGCAATGCGATTGTTCGTCTCAAAATTGAAATAATTAATGCAAACGGTTTTTTCGATATTTTTGAAATTAAGGCTTGCTTGCATCATTGTTTCATGTTTCCTGATCAATTTGAATGTTGTATCACGACTTGATATCGTTAGAAACCAACTACGGTAAACCAGTCATATGCCTACACAGTTCCAACTTTTGCGAGGTGAATACAATGTATTTGGCTCAAATCTTCTGATCATTCATTGTCTCTTTCTTTCATTGCGCTTGAAGTTTCCTGTTTGTACTCCATCCCGTCTCGTTCAATATAATATTGATTATAGTGGTGTACATGACACGACACGCCAAGTGTTAGATGAGACAAACACAGCCACTGAGCTTGATGGAAGTGCCGTCACTTCCCAGGGAAGTCTGGGTACCAGTGACTGAACCGAGTCTATGGGCTTACATCATCGTTGGTCGATCCATTTGGAACAGTGAATTCCACAGAAAACCACTCCGGATTACTGGTTCTAGTTCAATCGCTGTGTGAATCTCTGGAGTGGTCCATTATCAAATTAGAGACTGTGCATTACCCATTCTAAGACAGATTTGTGCCTCTTTGTAATCCTATTACAGAGCTAAGCTTGATAGAAACAATACGAACTTAAGAACAATAGCAGTTCATGCTATCGCTGGGCATTGCTAAAATTTGTAATCCAACCAGGTTCAAATTGTACAAACAGCCAACCGCTCGATATTATAGCCTTCATGTTAATCTCAGATTCCAAGGAATGTCTCAATTTATGAACTCAGTAAATTAAAAAGCTGTCGATGGCATACTTTTTGAACAATGAGTTATTTAGAGTGCCTGTGTTGATCGGCGCATACCTCACACTACTAGTACGTGCTCACTGCTCACGCTCACATGATAGGCAAGATGGCACCTGCTAGTGAGTTGGCCAGACTCTCTCTACATATACGGGACTGCCCCATACTATTCCTAATCTTCATCAGTGATCTCTCTGACTCTGGAAAATCCTCTTTTCTATTTGCTGATGACGACTCTCTGCCATGACATTACTCATCCTTCAGATAAGCAGGCATTGGCCCCTTCCCTCTCTTCAGACCTTAATTAAATTGCAAGATGGTAAAACACTTGGAATATGCCTTACGATCTTGAGAAATCCCACACATTCACTGTCTCTCTCCGAAAGGACAATATGGCACACTCCTCTCTACTTTCTTAACAACCCTCTTGAAGAAGTTCAGTCACTCAAACTCTTGGGCCTTACTATCAGCCATGATCTTTCTTGGGCAAACTACATTTCAAATCACACTTCTATGTTGGCCTCCAAAGCCAGTCTCCGACTGGGCATCTCCCATCATGCAAAGTTCTTCCTTGGCACACCTAACCCCTGATCCACCGACAAGATGGATAATGGGTCAAGTGTGCCAAGGAAGAACTGGTCATAGGAGTTTCAGCAGCTTGATGCAATACTGCTCACCCTCAGGGCTGGCAGCCATGCCTTACACCTTGCTCAGCTTGACGCCGTGGAAACCAAGGCCTTCAAGCTATTTGGAATCGCCCGCAATGAAACTGGGCCTACAGGCGAATCACTTTGCCATCGTGGACAGGTTAGTTGTCTCTCTGTCCTCTACCACCTCTTTTCAGGTCTTGCACCCTGCCCTTTCTGTGCTACATCTTATCCGCTCCCTAGCCCACACCCAAATTTAAACTGTTCTGCTCACCTCCACTCATTTGTTCCTCTTTTTTCTTGCCTGTGGAAACAACTTCCTCAGTCTTCCTGTAATGTCAATCATGACATTTGTCAGTTAGTAATGATTTACAATATTCATTAATTTTCTGAGCAGATGTTCTGAGCGAAGCTTGGAGCGAAGCTTCTGGGTGCAGCTCAGAACGGAATCAAATGCATTCTGGGAAGCCAAAAGCGTAGGCACTCTGCGAAGCTTACATCACTCTGTGAAGCTTACATCGTGTTGTGGAGCTTATACTGCATTGCTAGGTTCATATCTGCGAAGCTTATATTGTGTTGTAAAGCTTATACTGTGTTGTGAGGTTCATATCGAGCCACAAGGCAATCAGTGTGACCAGGCCCATTCCACGTTTTATCTACATACAAGTGCTACTCGTTAAGGAGGATTAAAGTGGTCAGTATATCTCTCCATGTAGCTAATTGTCATGCAGACTTCATGCAGTAAGAAAGATTGGAATGTGTTTTGTACGCGTTTTCATGGAAACGCATTGCACGTCACCTACATTTTGCATAACGTATTTCGACGCCATTTGAGGTTGTTTCATGTTTGTTTGATTTGATTTATAGTGGAACTGCAACACACCGAGGTGTTGTTGTCACAAAACAACATCATTCCTTTACAGTTTCACGGAGCCTTTGGGAGTTCTTCGGAGCTTTTGGGATCTTTCACGGAGCTTTACAAAGCTTCTTTGGGAATGAATAAATGGACAAAGGCTTATTTATTAGATCCTCGTGGAGGATCTCCAAGTCTTACTCATGTTGTTGTTCTTCATCTTCTTGTTGTGGACTTTTTTGTTTCACAGCCTACAGTTTTCATCGAAACTTCCTGAAACTTGGCATATATATGTAAAAATACCCTGCGCAGACAGTAACCATCTCCGATTTTGAAAACTCCTCCGAGAAAAAAAAGTTATGACGTCAAAATACTCTGCTAATGGAAATCGCCGAAAAAATTATCTCCGAAACTAGGCAAACTTTTTGAATTCTGTGTGCAGAAATCGAACAGGGCATTAGCAGAGATGAATTACTGCACATATGATACATCACTATGACGTCATATCAATTCTTAAGACGTCATTCCTATTTTTTGACATTTTTTGTTTCACAACCCAGAGTTTTCATCGGATCTTCATGAAACTTGCCATGTATATGCAGAAAGCCCACGCGCAGGCAGTAACCATCTCCGATTTTGGAAATTCTTCCTAGAAAAAAAGTTGACGGCATAATATCGCCGCTAATGGAAATCGCCTACACCATTATCTCCGAAACTAGGCAAGCTGTTTGAATTTTGTTTGTGGGAATCAAGCCGGGCATTAGCACAGATAATTTATCGCAAATCTGACACATCACAATGACGTCATATTCGATTTATGACGTCATCGTTAAGAGGACGAGGATCTTAGCTCATTTGAGCTTGTTTTCTTTCTCATCTGGGTAATATCTCGGGCACCTTTTGAGCAAGGAAGCTGATATTTGGACACGATAGTGAACAAGTAATTTGGCTATAAGGGGTATTTTTTATTTATTCATTAATCAATTAATCAATTAAATTGTTCATTTTTCGATGAATCACTTCATTTTCAACTAGAACGGGCACTTGGTAGAGCGCATACCTTCGCCACCGCTACTTTTTTCCGGGCACTTTTGAAAAACGTCATTTAAAAACGTCCATGACATCACAACCATCAGTCCGATGGATGTCAAATTTGGTGTTAGACGTCATTGGGGGCAGTCCAACAAAATGGAATGATAAACACTGAAAAAAAATCGAAAGTTTAAAAATGACATCATCTTGTGACATCATTTGGCCGCACTTCCAATGACGTCACTACCAATCGCGGACTACCATCCTGAAAGCTCTTATTTCACGGAACATTTTAACGTTGGTTTCATGTCAATAGCTCTATTAGATCTGAAGTTATGCCTACAAGTATATTTTGACCTTGAGTGACCTTGACATTGACCATAGAGTTAATTTGCAAAACTTGTTCATAAACAAGAGTATGGGCGTCATTATGTCATATTGCATATCACAAGATGAGGCGTTGAATTCTGAACATTTTGGCGTTAGTTGCATGCAAATTGAATAAAAATTGACCGTGTTATCGTAAAAAGACGATTGTGACCTTTTCGTGACCTTGACCTTGACCTTTGACCCGAACGATCCCAAAATCTAATCGAATGCTTCCTGGCTAATAACCAATCATCCCACCAAATTTCATGCAATTCGGTTTAATACTTTTTGAGTTATACGAATCACAAGATTACAAATAAATAAATAAATAAATAAATAAATAAATAAATAAATACACGCTGACCAAAACATAACCTTTCGCAGAATGCGAAGGTAAAAAGTTACAGATTTGGATGAAACGGTGGAGGTTTTGGGATGCTATTGGCCAATTAATTTATAAATTAACTATTTTACGATTCTTATTTATTTATTTTAATTATGCAATTAATAAACTATTGTACACCGCTCCCTCCCAATTCCACCTCCATGTTCTTGCTGCATTGTGGCATTGCCAGGCACCGAAGGCACCCCGGCAGTGTTGCGCACTCGAGGATTTCTTAATTGAGCATGGGGGCAGTGAACTTTGAATGTACCTCCACTTGTTGGGTTCTTTATTATATACAAAGTCAAGGCACATGGAAGACCATGAGCACAGAGCAGATCAAGATGCCACAGAACAAAAGAAACAGCAGAAAAAGGAGGGAAAGACCAACAGCAGAGTTGAAGGACAAAATAGAGGCAAAATTGGACAAACAAGGGATGAGGGGAGGAATGAGGGGTAGGGGAGGATGCATAGGGTGGACAAGATAGATACAGAAGCAAACTCTGAGGAAGAAAAAACTGGAAAATTGGATGATGGGCTTGGAGAGGGGGAGGGGGGATTTGAGGGGTTGCCAGACCATCTTTCGGAGAGAGTGAGAGTGTGAGATTTATCAGGATTGAAAGACATGTTCCAAGTGTTCGACCAGCTCGTGATTTTGTCAAGTTCTAAAGAGAGTGAGGAGCCTGGAGACATAAGGAAATAGATAAAGGGGATTTTCCAGAGTCAGATCGATCATTGATTAAGATGAGGAATAGGTCTGGGCCCATAACACTGCCTTGGTGCTCTCCAGCTTTAACAGTGAGAGGAGATTAAAAGATTCACTTGAGAGCTACATACTGGCCAAGAGAGTAGAGGAAGTCAGTTAGCCATTTATGGAGTCAGTCTTGGATGCCATGGGAAGCGTTTTGAGAGAAAGATGGGATGCCATATCATATCGAAGGCTCGAGATATGTTTTGAAAGACTGTGCTGATCTCATGTCTGACATTGAGAACCTTCATTCATTGTTGGGTGAGTAGAAGCAGCATTTCCAAGGTGGAATGACAAGGTCTGAATCCGAATTGATGGTCTGAGATGAGGCCATTGGAGAAAAGGAATGATTTTATGTCAAGTGCGATGATTGATTGATTCCATGACCTTGCTGATGATTGGAAGGAAACTCATAGTTCTGTAGTTAAGGGGATTGGTTTTTGACCATTTTTACCCTGCTCAAGTGAAGCGAAAAGCGGGGCTCAGCAATTGGTTCATGTCCGTCCGCCTGTTTACAAACGTCAATTTATGATCAAGGAACAAGTTATTTAAATTGAATGTTGTATTTTCAACACAAATAAGAAAACAAACCTGTCATTTCACAGTACTTTTTCTGTGAATTTGTCCTGATCACGCATGCGCAGAGAGGAGTGAGATCATTTTTTAAACTCTGTCTGCCTGTCTGGCAGTCCAAGAAAACTTAAAATCAAATCCCAAACAGGAAACTTACTGTTTTAAGGAAGTCATAAATGACAAGAACAATTGGCACAAATAACTAATGTAACATGTTCGATGAGGTGGTGTAGTCGACACCGCGTCCACTGGGTAAAACCCAGAATTAATTTATTTGTACGACTTTTACAATCTTCATTTATTTTTAAATTGAATTATATACTTGAGCAATGTATAACACAAATCACCTTCTTTGCACTTTCAAAAACCTTTCATTTAGCAGCACTTGGACATGTTAAATAAGGTGGTGTATTAGACTACTTCAATGGTGTTAAACTTGCCAATTTTTTTAAACGATCAATATTATCATAATTATATTTATATTTAAGTATATACCTGAACACTGCACGGTGTAACATGTTCTATGAACTCTCCAGTTAGTGTAATGTGGGAATGTTGGGCAGCTGATTTCCAAGGAGATGGAAGATGACTGAGGGTGAAAGATAGGGTGAAAAGGGCAGATTGAAGATGTGCAATAGCAGCAGAGCAAGTTTTTTTTAGGACAAGTGAGTTGATGCCATCTGGTGCAGTACCATAGCAGAATCAGAGTTGCCAGAAATTGCTGTACCTTCTCATCTGTAATAGACACAGAGTCCAGGAGAAGTTGTCCACATGGTTTATTTATGTTCTTCGATAGTTTAATATCATGTGAAACAATTTATCTTTATCTGTTCCACATAAGCCAAATTTCCATTGCCCTTTTATCCTCCACTGTCTCAATCACATCGTATTCTAGAATATTCTGTGCCATTGGCTAATCCATGGCATTGTATATTAGGTCAGTGTTGACACTGCCAATGGACTTCAGCTCATGGTCCTTCAGCAAATGGTCTTAAGGTGTGACCTTGTAAAGTTATCTCACTGTTAGAGCATGCTTGCTCTCGAAGTGTAGTTTCACTGGATACTAATGTGAGCTGGGTGTTATATTTTGGGTTTTGGACCACATTTCTATTTGCTGGTTCAGCTTCAACATCCAATTTTTCCTGGATCCAATGCAATTTTATCTAATACATAAAGTTCATTCTAACCACTGACTCACTAACTTACTGATTCACTGACTGACTGATGTTAAAGTTCGGTACCTTCCATGTGACCGAGAAAGCTGACATTTTGCATGTCGAAATACATCGAAGCCAGCACAACTGAATTTTTTTTTTAAATCAGAGAACTGCCGGAAAGCACCCATAAATGAAAATATAAATAAATGAAAAAAATTAATGAAATTATCAATTAAAAAAACAAATGCAGGTGAGCAACCTGAGACAATGGGGAAGCACGGTTCATTATTGCTTACAATATGCTAGTATACCCTGCGAGTATAAAATCAATATGCTTCAACAATAAGCTGTGCAACTATTCTCAACTTTATAAACCGACATACCGGTACCTTTGCAGAAACATTGTATGAAAATCTCTTTACATATGAGAATACAATGGAAAACTCAACACAGTCTTTGGGATTTTGAAACTCTGATCCCATAAAAATGATCTGTCCTGGTCTGAATGATTGCGGTAACAATTCAAACTCAACATCAAGCCACATTTCCTTTTGACATTGGAATTACTGGGTTTCCTGATTATCATTATCGATGTATTTTGAGTAAAACGATTAACTTCTCATTTGAAACATTACATGTTGATTGACCTTGTTTGAGACTTCCTACCCACGGCATTTCATGGTCTGAAAGAGTTAACATATCTAGACTTGGATGGAAACAAACTGCAGACTCTCCTCCTCTGCAGGAAAGTTTGAAACGTGATTTGTTTTTAATCCTGAACAAGACTCGGTGAGAATTCACAGCTTGTATTGCTCCTGTTTAATAAAATTGAATGTACCATTTTATTAGTTTAAGTAATTCTGCTTTATATGCATAAACTCAAGTCTTTAATCCATATAAATTGTACTTTTTGAAAGACAAAATCGTTTTGTTTATGCTTGAAGATGTCCTTCAAGACCCTAGGATCTTAAACTACTTATTTAACAAGCATAATTATTCCCAACTTCTCACGAAGTCCGTCAGGGAAGCTTTTTGCGGGTCTTTCACGATCCGACTGAAGGTGAAAGGAAGTTGGAATTTTATCAGGGTGCTGGAGATAACTTTCCTACTCTTTGCAAACTATACTGTGGGATATTTGATGTCCATTACCTAAGGCGAGCTGATGGAACCACCGGTTTAATGTTCATCCATGTAACAACAAACTTTGTGATGCAACACCCCTCACCAAAGCCTGTTATTGGCTTGACGGTTAAGGTGGGTGGTTTAATATCCTAGGGTCTTGAATTCAAGCCACTATACCATTGAATTAACACCAGGTGGGTTGACTCAACCTGTTATCCTTCGGAAATTGGTGAAATGAGTTCCTGCTTTCTGCTAATAGGGGACACACACATCGACACAACTGTGCCCCAGAAAATGATGTAGCCAAGCAGCCACAGGCTGAATATGACTAAATAAATAAATAAATAAATAACCACTCACCATACTCTGTTACTTACCTTGCATCAAGGGATTGCATAATCTGTGAGGTTTTTTTTTTTAAAGTCTTAAGTGAGTCTTTTTTTAAAAGTCTACCCCACAGTCCAAATCATGGATATAAATATAAAACGGGCCAAGTACTGATCCCTGTAGTACTACAATGTTTACAACTTCCAAGTCTGCCATTCTCCCACAAACAATCACCGTTTGCTTCATCTCTAAGCGATTTGTCAATCTACCTTCTGGTGCTTTGTTTAAAGTTCTCTTACACCAATGTTCTTCAGCTTACCTGAAGTCTTTTAGGCCTGTGCGGTCCACTACTTAACCATGGACTTTTAAATATGGAGACTGTGTCTTATGCAGCGACCTGATAATTATAATATAGTGTTAAAATAGGCATTATGACAATTTATTTGGAAAAATTTTGAGAGCATTTTCTCCTCTTAAAGGATAAAAAGATGATTTTGATATTTATGGAGCATCACACACTGTACAAGATAATTGATATATCCCAGGAGGAATGTATAACTCGTTAGTTTCATGGGACATAATGGATCAGTAACATTTTAGCAAGGTACGGAGCCTGATACACATGACTACATCAGTTCTCATCAACTTCAACATTGCAGGTCAGAGCATCATCATTGTCTCATCAACATCAGTGAAATAATTATGGCTTTTTAGACTAGAGGATGGTGGAAAAACTCATGCAAGAGGAACTGCAACTGATAACATGATTGGAAAGCACAGACAGGAAAAAATAATTCCAAGAAAGGAAGGAGGTAAAACAAAATTCATGACAATGCTAAGAGTTATTTAAAAAAATTAAGATGGAGGAGCTTGAAGCTAAAGTGGATGGTAAGAAGTGTGCTTTAGTTGTAGTTAGTGAGACTATATAAACAAGAGCGAGAATTGCTTTGCAATACATGTCCCCGACCGAATTGATATTTTCTAATTTCAAAAAGGGCATAACTGCAAAAAAAAACATTGATGAAATGCCCTCAAACACTAACTTGTTCTGTAACATATCATAATAAATTCATGTCCCAAGTTTCAGTTGAATATGTTAAAGGGTTTGTGAAAAAAAAGTCTGAAAAACCACAGGTGGGACGGGCAGACAGACATGGACAGACGGAGAGCAAATCTAGAGTCCCTCCAGTGAAACCGGTAGGGGACTAATAAGGAGATAAATTGGAAGACAGGACTAGATAGCTATAAGATGTATAGGTTTTATAGGAAAGATAAACAGGATGAGGTGCTGCAATCAAGGGAAAAGAGAATATTGTAGAGAGAAAAGTGTGACATGAAGGAAGGAATTAATGTAGATGGTTCTGTGTGGATATAATTAAGGGATGGTAAGAATAGTAAGGTACTTACTCATAAGATTGTTTTATAGGGATCTTAATGTCAAGGAAGAGCATGATAAAAGAGTTCAGGAAGAATTCAGAAAGGCAGGTGGTTCGGGAAGACGAGAATATTGATGATGACCGAAGGGAGTGGTTAATTTGCCAGTGAGAGAGTAGGTTCAAGATCAGGGAAAAGCAAAGCAGATGAAGAATTTCAAGATCTAGCCCAGGATTGCTTATTAAGGCAGTTTGTAAAGAATACCACAATGGGGATAAGGAGGATGCAGTGTTAGACATGTCAGCACTTAACCAAACCGCCAACTCCAAACAATGCAAGTTGATTCTGGACATTGCAGGTCAGAGCATTACATCATTGTGTCGATTAACATCACATAACATGCCATAGTGCAGGTCTATTCAACAGGGTACAGCAGATTGCAGCACAGAATGGAACAAAATGCAGTGTGGTGCAGGAGAATATACAGTGCAGTGGCCTGCAAACGTATTCACCACCTCCAAAGTTTTCACATTTTGATGCCACCTGAGCTTATTTAATGACGCTTTCAAATCAAACTTAATATATAGAGTCTTTACAAACTACTCCAAAGTGATGAAGCTAAAAAAATGCGAATAAAATGTGAATAAGTTAGATTAACAGAGAAAATCAGATGATTCTCAGTCATAAAGGATTCCATCCCTTTACCGAATTAACCTTAAATCACTTCAGGAGCAAATTATTTGTTTGAAAAGTTTCAAAATAAGTGTAATAGGTTTCCCCTGTGTGGAATCAGTGGTTTAACTTTAAAATTACACTTCCCCACTTATCCAAGGGGTTTTAAAGTGCAACTCACTTGGTCAACCAACAAAGTAAACATGAAGACCAAGGAACTTTCCAAAGAAGTCAGTCGTAAAGTGGTGGAGAAGCACCATTCAGGAGAGGGTTATGAGAACATTTCAGTCACTCATTATCCCTTTGAGTACGATGAACCATAACTAAGAAGTGGAAGACGTATCATACCACCCAGATTCTACCCAGATCAGGTCACCCATCCAAACTCAGCAGCTGGGCAAGCAGGAAACTGGTTTGGGATGTCATTGTAAATCCAACAATGACTGAAAGATCTGCATGGCTCGATGTCTGAGATGAGGGTCAGTGTTCATCAATCAACGATATCCCGTTCCCTTCACAAAGCTGGCCTCTCTGGACAAGTGGCAAGAAAGAAGCCATCACTAAAATAGATGCATCTATAAAGCTGGTATGGAGTTTGTGAAAAAGCATCTTAATGATACTGCAGGCATGTGGAGAAAAATCTTGTGGTCAGACGAGACAATAATTGAACTTTTTGGTCTAAATTCAAAGCGTTATGTTTGTCACAAGCCGAACACTGCACACCATCCAGTCAACACCATCCCTACTGCCAAGCATGGTGGTGGTAGCATCATGTTATGGGGCTGCTTTTCATCAGCAGGGACTGGCAAGCTTGTCAGGAAGGAAGGGACAACGGACGGTGCAAAGTACAGGATAATCTTTGATGAAAACCTGATCGAGTCAGCCAAGAATCTGAAACTGGGTAAGAGATTTACTCTACAACAGGACAATGATCCGAAGCACAAAATTAAAGCCACACTGGAGTGGCTGAATAAGAAGAAAATAAATGATCTTGAGTGGGCCAAAGTCCTGACTTGAACCAAATTGAACATTAATGACGAGACTTGAAGATTGCAGTCCATCGACGATCCTCATCAACCTTAGCAGAACAAGAGAAATTTTCACGTGAAGAACGGGCAAAAATCTCACCATCTCACTGTACAAAGCTGGTAGAGACCTTTCCAAAAAGACTCATTGCAGTAATTGCTGCAAAAGGTTCTTCGACCAAGTACTGACCAAAGGGGCTGAATTCCTTTGCAACCAGTGAACTTTGATTTGGACATGTTTTTTGAAGGTATTCCTGAAATGTAACCTCCTTCAACTGTAACAGTGTTTAGTTTGATCTCTTCAGTTATTAATAAAAAAGTTCATTTGGAAGAAAATGTTTCTACATCATTCGTAATTCATCTCAATGCGCATTATTGGTCGGGGATGAATACTTTTGCAGGCCACTGTAGTGTAACAATGTAGAGCACGTTACTTCAGCAAAGTGCAAGTTAACACAGGTAAGTGTTTTTGGTTTGGTTCTTCTTGATACAATTTTCCCCCATTTTTGTTAAAGATCGAAGTATATGTAGTACTAGAACTACGTTGTCGATGGCACACCATCGCATATTCCCGCGCGCAATGCTTTGTCCCATTAACGCTAGGTGAAATTTTATCTTGTAAAATGGATTGACTATTCTTTTCTATTTGATGTGCTTTATGACCAAAGACTTACTATGTTTACTAAATCAGAAGTCATTGCAAGCATGTCAACATTTCATGAAACATTATAATATACATATATATATATATATATATATATATATATATATATATATATATATATATATATTATATATATATATATATATATACAGTCATGCGCCGCTTAACGACGTTCCGGGCAATGACAGATCGCATATACGACGGATCTGCCAGCTCTGAAAAAAAAAAATGAAAAAAAAATGTAGCTGAAAAATTCCTATCGCCGAGTGATGCAGCCGACATCGCGCTGCAAGTCGTATAAAAATAGTACATACAATTATGTACGCTGTACAGTACATAATACTTCATAATGATAATAAACGACAGTGTGGCCCTGTTATAATGTGATTGTTGAGGTCCATAAAATGTCATCGCGAAAAAAGCAGGGTCGTGCTAAATCGGGATTCAAGGAAATCGCCTTTCAAACTGAACCAATGTTTCCACGTTTACCTTCCAGCAAGTAAATTACCTTTCAATTGAAGAATTCCGCGAATAAATCGTTGTTACAGTCGAAATTGAAACGCGAATTTCTTTTTGGTGAAGCTTTTCATGTTGTTAAAACAATCGCACTGTTCCGAAAATATATATATATATATATATATATATATATATATATATATATATATATATATATATATATATATATATATATCACAATTGACAGGAGCTCGTTTCTTCATTTATAAATTATAACATCGATGCAATGATTATGTATTTATAAAATCGAAACGCTATTTATTCATCTTTCTATAATCGATGCGAGAGGAGATTGTAAGCTGCTGCTAACCACACCGATGGCCCTCATGAACAGCACAAAGGTAAAACTAACGCGTCTTCCGTCTCTCTTGGATGTGTGTTACAATTGCCAACAGTATTCAGTACAGTAACATGCTGTACAGGTTTGTATCCGAGGAGCAATACGCTACACCGCGGCACCATATAGCCTTGGTGTGTAGTTTTGTATAAGTACGATGTACGAAAACGAAAACAAAAAAAAAATGATGTTCGCACAACGATGATGTCGCTTAACGACGCGTTTCTCAGAACGTAACCCCGTCGTTAAGTGGCGCATGACTGTATATATATATATATATATATATATATATATATATATATATATATATATATATATATATATATATATATATATATATATATGTATATATATATATATACGGACACCCCTCCTAATTATTGTATTCGGCTATTTCAGCCACACCCATTGCTAACAGGTGTATAAACCAAGCACGCAGTCATGCAATCTCCGTCCACAAACATTGGCAATAGAATGGGCCGCACTGAAGAGCTCACTGACTTTCAATGTGTCACCGTCACAGGATACCACCTTTCCAATAAGCCAGTTCATCAAATTTCTGCCCTGCGAGAGCTGCCCCAGTCAACTGTAAGTGCTGTAATTGTGAAGTGGAAATGTCTCGGAGCAATAACAGCTCAGCCACGAAGTGGTCAGCCACATAAAGCTCAAAGAATGAGACCGCTGAGTGCAGAAGTGCCAAGCATGGAAAAGTCATCTGTCGTCGGTTGCAACACTCACTACTGAGTTAAAAAAACTGTCTCTGAAAGCAACGTCAGCAAAAGCACCGTTTGTTGAGAGCTTCATGAAATGGGTTTCCATGTCCGAGCAGCCACACACAAGCCTAAGATCACCATGCACAATGCCAAGCGTCAGCTGAAATGGTGGAAAGCTCACCGGCATTGGACTCTGGAGCAGTGGAAATGCGTTCTCTGGAGTGATGAATCACGCTTCACCATCTGGCAGTCCAACTGATGAATCTGGGTTTGGTGGGTGCCAGGAGTGGAGTGCGACGGAGCATGCCCCCGATCTCCATTGGACGTTGTCCTACACCAAAGCGTCACCTCCATCCCAGAGGCCTTGGCCAGGGACTCTGTCAAACAGACAAAGATTACATGGTCAACATCATTTAAACATCAAATAGAGCCACCTATCACGATTTTTGGCTTGTTTGCTCCCATCAGGACGGCATACCAACCAGCGACAGCCTGGCCAACCATTCCTTATCAACCATTTAATTGGAGTGCTTGCATGAGTGCTTAAGCCACTTGCCGAAGGCTTTACAGTCAATTGCGGAACCACACTAAATCCTTCTAAGCGAATCGTTAACTCACTGCGAACGCTATTGCCCACCATGTCATTCCTGACCACGAGTGGTTCGTGCTCTGTCACCCTGAGCGAGTGGTTTGTGTTCCATCATTCAGAGCGAGTGGTTTGTGCTCCTTCACCTTGAGCGAGTCGTTCATGCTCCGTCACCCTGAGAAAGAGGTTCGTGCTCAGTCACCCTGAGAAAGAGGTTCGTGCTCCGTCACCCTGAGAAAGAGGTTCGTGCTCCGTCACCCTGAGAAAGAGGTTCGTGCTCCGTCACCCTGAGAAAGAGGTTCGTGCTCCGTCACCCTGAGAAAGAGGTTCGTGCTCCGTCACCCTGAGAAAGAGGTTCGTGCTCCGTCACCCTGAGAAAGAGGTTCGTGCTCCGTCACCCTGAGAAAGAGGTTCGTGCTCCGTCACCCTGAGAAAGAGGTTCGTGCTCCGTCACCCTGAGAAAGAGGTTCGTGCTCCGTCACCCTGAGAAAGAGGTTCGTGCTCCGTCACCCTGAGAAAGAGGTTCGTGCTCCGTCACCCTGAGAAAGAGGTTCGTGCTCCGTCACTCTGAGCAAATAGTTTGTGCTCCGTCACCCTGAGCGAGTGGTTTGTGCTCCATCACCCTGAGCGAGTAGTTTGTGATCCATCATTCCCCATGAGGAGTACTTGCCGTGTGCCAAGTTTCAGTTTTTTCCTTGGTGTGATTTCAGAGATAGAGGTCCAAACATTTTCCGTTTTTCCAACATGGCTGCCACACCACGTGACCTATGATGTCATAATTATCAATAAAACATTCGCACAAGTCATCACTCCTGTGGTGAAAATTTGGTCTCAATCCGACAAGCAGTTGCAGAGAAAAACATGAAAGTTCTGTGCGGACAAACAAACAAAGAAACGGTCCCAAATGCAATAACCTCTCCTTCGGCGAGGGTAACTAGAGTTTATCGAACACATTACCTCACGTAGCATTGAAGTACATACTTCAAGTTTTATAAATCATGATTTTAAAGATCGTGTTTAAAAGATTCCAGAGATTTACCGCTATTGAAGAAGTATTACATATCACCCTCATACATCACTATGTTTAACATGTCCAAGTACTGCTAAATGGAAGGGTTTTGGAAGTGACAAGAAGGCGATTTGTGTTCAACAGCGTTCAAGTATATAATTTCATTTCAAATAAAATAAACATGGTAAAAGTCGTGTAAAATAAAAAAAAATTCCGGAATTTACCGTGGTTGACGCATGGTCGATTACATCGTCTTATCCATCACATTACATGAGTTATTCATGCCTGTTGTTTGTGTCCTTTATGACGTCCTTCAAAAGCAAGTTTCCTGTCTGGAATGATTTTCAATTTTGTTTTACTGCCAGATAGGCAAGACGGAGTAAAAATATTATCTCACTCCTCTCTGTGCATGTGTGATCGAGAAGAATTCAGAGATAAAGTATTGTTCCGTCAAATGGCATGTTTGTTTTCCGATTCATGTTCAAAATATAAAACATTCAATTTGAATAAGTTGTTCCTTGATCAAAACCTGACGTTTGTCAACTTAAAATGCGCAGGATAACAACAACCTGGCATTTGAATGGACATTAAGAATTTGGCGCAAAACTGGCCAAGCACACACTTATTTGAAGGATATGCTATTCAACATACAGCACCGACAAAGAGTCCACACCTAGTTTCAATATTTTTTTTTAAGTTTTTAAACTTTATTTAAAATTTATAACAACTTTCAAATGGAAAAAGAAGATTCAATAAAATTAATTAAAAACTAAACATCTTCTCCCCGATCTAAACTATCTCTTCTGCTCAATGTTCTCCCCGTCTTGATGGCTCATTGATCTTTGGCCGATGTTACTTGCCAGATCTAAAAGTGGAAACATCGAATTTCAAGGTCAAAAAGATCGTTCAACATTTTCAGAAACATTATCGTTCACTTAACGAGCCGTGATTTATGGTCTCCCTTATAGATAGCCAAATTGTCATCATGGGGACCACGCATGAGTTCAGAGTCCTTGGGTATGTTCCATTGTAGAGTGCTCATCATCTATCTATAATTACAGCAATCTCTGTGCGTGTGTGTCTGTCTGTCTGTCTGTATTAGACCGCCGTTTCTCAACGACCGCCGGTCCGATCTGATTGAAACTTGCCAGGAATATTGCTGGGGACCCGTGGATGTGCCTTTTCAAGGTTTGATATCAATCGGGGGAGCGGTACCCAAGTTACGGTCATTTATCTGTTGACCAATGACAAGACACGGTGCTATGACATCACGAATGACGTCACACTTATTGTTTATTTATTTATTCCCCACGATTGACGTCACAATTCTTCTTCGTTTGGTATGACGTCACAATCGACGCTGGGGACCTGTGTATGTGCCTTTTCAAGGTTTGATATTAATCGGACAAACGTTGCCCAAGTTATGGCCATTTAATTACCAAACCAATGACAGGACACGGTGCTATGACATCACAAATGACGTCACACTTATTGTTTATTTATTTATTCCCCACGATTGACGTCACAATTCTTCTTCGTTTGGTATGACGTCACAATCGACGCTGGGGACCTGAGTATGTGCCTTTTCAAGGTTTGATATTGTTGCAGATTCGCGCCCGCCGGCGTGCAAACGGCCACGAGACTCGAATCGCGGCACATCGCCCACCGGACGGACAATCCCGTCGTGACCCTCTCGGACTAACGCCGGGAACTAGTCACGGGTGGGCCTTTCGGCCTCACCACGATCGTGCCAATCGGCCCCCCGCGTGGGATAGGGTTGCTCGCCAAATTCGACCTTCCTAAGTACCCACACGGAGGGTAGACCGGGCGATCGCACCTCGCCGCAGGTCGACTTCGGACACGGGCCACTTTAAGCGACCCGTTCCGTACTATCGGGATAACCGAGCTGTGTTATCGTCAACCTCGACGGTTCGATTAATTATTGGGCGTATTTAGCCCACGACCAACCCTTTACGTGAAGTAAGATGGAGATTCAATAAAAGAAAAGACGAAGCGAAACGGGAAAAACAGTTCAACATAAAGCACATTTATTCCGCGGCAAACGGAAAGCACACATATACAATCACAACAATTATGCACCAAAAGCAAATGTAAAAGTAACACGACAATTCTGCACAAAAAGCAAATGCAATAAAAGAGACATAATGCAGATCTACTACCGACTACGCGAGCACACGGCAACACTTACACAGTTTTACTTCACAGACGGCGCCGACAACACATATACTCCAAAGCAAAAGAAAAAAGGGGCCACCCTCAACGATAAGGGGGCAGACGGGCCTGGGGCCGAGACCGCGTCGAGCCTACCCGTCTGGTGATGAGCCGCAAAATGGCGGCGGCGCCCCGACTCCGCGGGCCTCGCTGGCACTGCCTGGAATGGGGTGGGAATGGGGCCCCCTTCTCACACTATCTCAGCGCAGGGGGAAACAGGGGGGGGGGGGTTGTTGATGCTCGGGGGAAAGAGGATATCTGGCTGGCTTGGGTCCCGCGACGAGCGACTCCACTGCGACCTCGACCGCGTTCCCGGCCTCCCCTCTCCGCAGCTCCCCGACTCTGACACGAGCGCAGACCTCCACAAAGCTTCTTGGCTTCTCCAGCCTCTCCGGACCCCGACAGACACTCTCTCGACTGATTTCGCCGCCGCCACAACTCTCCAACTCTTTTCTCTTCTCAACTCTCAAGTCTTTCCAACTGCCAACTCTTCAATTCTTCCCAACTGCTCAACTCTTCAACTCCTCCCAACTGCCCTGATTCGCTCCGCGCTCGGCGCTTTATAGTCCGACAGGAGAAATCATATGCAGATTTTTGGATCAGGAACGGCTCGGGGGCGGAGCCACGCTCCCCCATTGGACGGAGGAAAAGTGGGCGTGAATCATTCTTGATCCGCGAATCTGCATATAGCGATTATACTCCGACGCGCCTGGAGGCGGGGCCAAATCGCCCCACGCTCGCTGATAGGACGGAACAGAAGTGGGCGTGAATCATTCTTGATCCAATTTCTCGGAAAGGCTGGTGTTTTTGCACCCGCTGCTCGGTGCGCGCCCTGTACGAGTCCAGTATCGGTGCCCACAAGCGGCGTGGGAATGGCGGTGATGCGATGGTTGCGAGGGCGAGTTGTGACGGTAAAGGTCGTGGCTGTTGGCGTTGCTGTTGTTGTGAAGCGGCGTTGCGGTTGGTGGTTGGTGTGTGAAAGCGGTTGTGGAGAATGTGGATGTTGTGAAGGCGGTTCTGGAGAAGGTGGCTGTGGTGAAGGCGGTTCTGGAGAAGGTGGCTGTGGTTGTCGAGATGCGGTTGGTGGTGGTTGTGGTGTTAGTAATGGCGGTTGGTCCAAAATAAAGATAGTAAAAGAAAAACTGAATTTTTTAGTAAAGATAGTAAAGAAAACCTGAATGGTGGTTTGCGAATTTCCTCAACCACAACAATATTAATCGGACAAACGTTGCCCAAGTTATGGCCATTTAATTACCAAACCAATGACAGGACACGGTGCTATGACATTACGAATGATGTCACAATTAATGTTTATTTATTTGTTTTTTGTTTTTTTGTGAATACATTTACAGAGAGAGGAGCGAGAGAGGAGGGGGGGAGAGAGGAGGGGGGAAAGAGGGGGGGAGAGAGGAGGGTGAGAGAGGGGGAGAGAGGGGGAGCAAGAGAGGGGAGGGAGAGAGGGGAGGGAGAGAGGGGAGGGAGAGAGGGGAGGGAGAGAGGGGAGGGAGAGAGGGGAGGGAGAGGGGAGGGAGAGAGGGGGTGAGAGAGGGGGGGCGTCACAATTCAAGAGAGGGGGAGAGAGGAGGGGGCGAGAGAGAGGGGCGTCACAATTCTTCTTCGTTTGATATGACGTCACAATTGACGCTGGGGACCTGAGTATGTTTCCCAGTTGTTTCCCAAGTTATGGCCATTTATGATACGGTTGGTCCGATCTAATTGAAAAAATGCCCCAATGCAGTCGTCGTTTACGAGAGCGAAGGAACGAAGCTGCACATATCGGCACGCCTCACCCACGAGAGAGGGTACTGGCACGAGAGAGGGGGAGAGAGGAGGGGTGAGAGGGGGGGATGAGAGGGGTGGGGGGATGAGAGGGGGGGTTGAAAAAATGCCCCAATCCAGTCGTCGTTTACTCACCTACGGGCACGCACCTACGGGCCCGCACTAGTCGATCTATAATTCCAGCAGTGTGCGTACGTGCCTGTCTGTCTGTCTGTCTGTCTGTATGCTGCCGCTGTTTCTCGACAACCACCGGTCCTATCTGATTGAAACTTGCCAGGAATATTTCCGGGGCCCCGCGGATGTGCCTTTTCAACGTTTGATATTAATCGGACAAGCGGTTCCCAAGTTACGGCCATTTATCTGTCGACCAATGACAAGACACGGTACTACGACATCACGAATGACGTCACAATTAATGTCTGTTTGTATTTTGCACGATTGACGTCACAATTTTTCTTCTTCGTTTGGTATGACGTAACAATCGACGCTGGGGACCTGAGTATGTGCCTTTTCAAGGTTTTATATCGTTCTTCATCCGTTTCAGCTGTTTCCCAAGGTTTGAAAGCTGTTTTTTCCTTAGGTTTGAATTAATTGTTGTGCTTGGTAGACATTTGTGAATACATTTACAGAGAGAGGGGTGAGAGAGGAGGGGGGAGTGAGGAGGGGGGAGAGAGGAGCGAGGGGCGAGAGGAGCGAGAGAGGGGCGGGAGAGGGGGCGGGAGAGGGGGCGGGAGAGGGGCGGGAGAGGGGCGGGAGAGGGGGCGGGAGAGGGGGCGGGAGAGGGGGCGAGAGAGGGGGCGAGAGAGGGGCGAGAGAGGGGGCGAGAGAGGGGGCGGGAGAGGGGGGCGGGAGAGGGGGCGGGAGAGGGGGCGGGAGAGGGGGCGGGAGAGGGGGGCGGGAGAGGGGGCGGGAGAGGGGGGCGGGAGAGGGGGGCGGGAGAGAGGGGCGGGAGAGGGGGGCGGGAGAGGGGGCGGGAGAGGGGGCGGGGAGAGGGGGGCGAGAGAGGGGGCGAGAGAGGGGGCGAGAGAGGGGGGCGAGAGAGGGGGCGAGAGAGAGGGGCGAGAGAGAGGGGCGAGAGAGAGGGGCGAGAGAGAGGGGCGAGAGAGAGGGGCGAGAGAGAGGGGCGAGAGAGAGGTTGAGAGAGAGAGAGTGGGCGTCACAATTCAAGAGAGGGGAGAGAGGAGATCAAGAGAGGAGGGGGAGAGAGGAGGGGGAGAGAGGAGGGGGAGAGAGGAGGGGGAGAGAGGAGGGGGAGAGAGGAGGGGGAGAGAGGAGGAGTGAGAGGAGGGGGAGAGAGGAGGGGTGAGAGGGGGAGCGAGGGAGGGGCGAGGGAGGTGGCGAGGGAGGGGCGAGGGAGGGACGAGGGAGGGGCGAGGGAGGGGCGAGGGAGGTGGCGAGGGAGAGGCGAGGGAGGTGGCGAGGGAGGTGGCGAGGGAGGTGGCGAGGGAGGTGGCGAGGGAGGCGGCGAGGGAGGTGGCGAGGGAGGGGCGAGGGAGGGGCGAGGGAGGTGGCGAGGGAGGGGGACGAGGGAGGGCGAGAGAGGGTGGCGAGAGAGGGTGGCGAGAGAGGGTGGCGAGAGAGGGTGGCGAGAGAGGGTGGCGAGAGAGGGTGGCGAGAGAGGGTGGCGAGAGAGGGTGGCGAGAGAGGGTGGCGAGAGAGGGGGCGAGAGAGGGGGCGAGAGAGGGGGCGAGAGAGGGGGCGAGAGAGGGGGCTAGGGAGGGAAGAGGGAGGAGGCGAGGTAGGAGGCGAGGGAGGGAGAGGGAGGGGCGAGGGAGGGGCGAGGGAGGCGGGCGAGGGAGGGGCCGAGAGAGGGGGTGAGGGAGGGGGCGAGGGAGGGGCGAGGGAGGGGCGAGGGAGGGGCGAGGGAGGGGCGAGGGAGGGGGGCGAGAGAGAGGAGTGAGAGAGAGCAGCGTCACATTTCTTCTTCTTCTTCATTTGATATGACGTCATAATTGACGCTGGGGACCCGAATATGTTTCCCAGGTGTTTCCCAAGTTATGGCCATTTATGATACGGTTGGTCCGATCTAATTGAAAAAATGCCCCAATCCAGTCGTTGTTTTTGAGAGCGAAGGAACGAAGCTGTACATACTGGCACGCACCTACGGGCCCGCACTCGTGTGGCTGAAGCACTCAAGAAAGCATTCCATAAGAGTCGAACACATACGACAAGCCAGGTACATCGAACCACTGTGAGTGATCCCAAGGATAAGCGACGTCAACGCTGGTATATATATCAAGGAAAAGAGGACGTCGTTGGAAACACCATTCCGGATGTCGGCCGCTGTGTTTTCCTTCGAGTTTACAACACTCACCTCCACCCAGTACTCGTCCTGTCGAACCTTTGTCAGCCTACTTCGTCGTCATATTTCCTAAACGTTTCGTGAACGGAAAATCTTTGAACATCATCATCATTTTAATAACCGTCATTCACATTAAAAGCTTGTAGCAAGCTCCAGCTCGGGCGGAAATAAACATTTTATTGTCTCCAAGCCTTCAGCATCGTGAGCGCGTTCTTTTCCCCCCAAAATCGAACAACCTCGGGGCCCCAAGTTTATCTTTACCTCACAAAAACGAAAGTACATCAAGTTTTAAGAATGGAGACTTTTACAAGAACGAGCCATCATCGCTTTCGACGAAATAAAAACAAACTCACAACGGACGAGGAGGCGAGTCTCAAAATAAAATCCCGGCATGCATCACGCCTCTCGTGTTCGCTTGTTGTTGTTGTTGTTTTTGAAGTTGTCACGTGACCCGTTTTATTTATATATTTCCCATTAACCGTTGATTCCGCCGACTTGACAAGTGTCGTGCTGTCCTCCTCTGTATTCACGGTAACTGTTTAAAATCCGTGCCTCTTGCACCGTGTGCGGTATGCTTGTGTGGTGGGCACCAAGTAATACAGTCCATCTGAACCCTTTCGTCTTGTGTCTCCTCTGTAAAAATCATTTCTTCCAGCGAGGGACTCTTCAAATGTGTCGAAAGTGTCTCTGATCCGGGTCGTGGATCCTGACTGTTGTTTGTCGCTCCTCCTCTCACAGTTCTGGCCCAATTACATGTCGACTTGTTTCCTGCCCCCCCCACCCCCACGTTTTCCAGTGCACCGAGGTGTTTTGAATTAGCAGAATGTTTTTGCTTCATGCGTGTAACCCAGATTATGTATTTTTTTTCTGACACAGAGCTGTCATTTGCTTATACACCTCCAAAACAAAGGTATGCGTCAGAAGAATGTGTTCCATCCATCCATTGGGACCATACTCTGTGCAGAGCATTGGTGATGCCTAAACAGTCCGATTGGGTACAATCATGGACGGATCAACACTCCGACACAGGATACCAGCAAGCTGGTACTCATTTTGCCGACCTCAGAAGGATGACAGGCAGAGTCAACCCCACCTGGTATAAATTGAACAGCCGAGGGGAATTTGAACTCAGGATTCGGCTAATTTTAATGAACCTTCTAATTCGTGGATTCGGCTAATTCAGCGACACCCATTGCTGACACAGGTGTATAAAATCAAGAACACAGCCATGCAATCTCCGGAGACAAACATTGGCAGTAGAATGGGCCGCACTGAAGAGCTTGGTGACTTTCAATGTGGCACCGTCATTGGATGCCACCTTTCCAACAAGTCAGTTCATCAAATTTCTGCCTTGTTAGAGCTGCCCCAGTAAACTGTCCCTGAGATGCTGATCAACCTGCAGCAACCACAAGGCACGTGGTCAATCCGTTGGCCTCCTCTATTCACGAGGTTCCCTCGCTGAGAGAATCTGGTGAGCAGGATCAGCATCAGGAAAATGAGCCACATGTCCATATAGTCGCAGCTGACGCTCACGGACTATCCAGGAAAAAGAAATCTCATTTGAGTCTCTCTCAGCAACCGCTCGTTGGACACAAAGTCTGACCAGCGATAGCCAAGGATTTTCTGAAGAGACCTCGAAACAAAGGAATTAAGTCGCCATCTCAGATCCCTGGTCAGAGTCCAAGTCTAATGTCCGTACAGCAAGACGAAGCACCAAGGATCTGAAGACTCGGCCCTTCGGCCTCCTGCAAAGGTACCGACAGCGCCACACCCCATGATCCAGTGAATCCATGACTCCCCAGGCCAGACCCAGACGTCTATTGACTTCTGACTCACAGCCAGCAGAGACATGAATATCACTGCCAAGGTAAGTGAATCTCTCCATGACCTCAACATCCTCACCACAAACAGGTACAGGCAAGATAGCAGCATCCAAGATGTCATTGAAAGCCTGGATCTTAGTTTTGACCCAGGAAACCCATAATCCCAGCAGCTCCAACTCCTCATTTAGCACCTCGAGTGCCCCCAAAAGGATATCGAGAGGCTCCATAAAGATGACTATCATCTGCAAAATCAAGGTCAGAGATCTTGACATTCCCAAACAATGCACCGCAGCTTGATCGCTCCGGCATCCTCCCGAGAATCCAGTCCATACAAGCACTTAAAAGTGTGGGGGCCAGTACACACCTCTGACAAACTCCAGAAACAACTGGAAATAAGTCAGAGATGGTATCACTACATCTCACAGCACTCTCAATACCAGAGTAGAGTTCAGACATCAGATCGATCAGTTTTGGTGGCAACCCACGAAGACCAAGAATCCCCCAGAGGGCATCCCGATTTTCTGAATCGAACGCTTTACAGAGATCAACATAGGCTACAAGCAGCCCCTGCCAAAACTCTCATCTGCGTTTGGTGAGCACACAAAGAGCAAGGATACGGTCAATCCTTGACCTCTTTGATACGTTGGATACGTTGACCTCTTTGGTGCAAAGCCTGACTGCTCTGGACGCTGGTGCTCAAGTAGATGTTGCAGAACCCTTTCAAGAATTATCCGAGCAAAGACCTTGCCCGGCACTAAGAGCAGCGTCACCCCTCGGTAGTTGATGCAGTCCTGGCGATCACCCTTCCCTTTCCAGAGAAGGACAACAAGCCTCCTCTTCCAGTCAGTTGGGATGATGCCTGTGTTCCAGGCAGATCACAGAACTGCATGCAATGGCATGAGTACAGCATTTCCACCACCCTTGAGAAGTTCAACAGGGATGCCCACATCCAAGGAGCTTTACCCCATTTTAACTGGTTCACCACAACCTGTGTTTCCAGAAATGACGGTGGATCACAGTTGATTGCAGGGTCAGGAACAGGGATATTAACATCACAGACATCAAACTCGACAGCTGGTGGATCAGCCTGGTACAGCCTCTCAAAGTAACCGGCCCAGCGAGCCTTCACTTTAGACTCCTGTCAAGAGCCCACCACCCTCTGCTCTAACTGCGTGCACCGAGGGATGGGCTTCAAGGATCGCAATGCGCGAATTCCCCTGTAAGCGGGACGAGAATCACTTGACCACAGGTGATGCTCTACCCCCTCACAGATTCCTTGCACATAGGCCTCTTTGTCCAACATGAGCACATGTACAGTTTTACACCTCAGCTCCCTGAACAGCTCAGCTCTGCCATTCAGCCTGGCCCTGCGACTCTGATCAATGTTTTTCAGGGTCCCTTGAGAGACAAAATTCTTCTTCACCCTGCGGAGTGTTCCATGACATCCACCGGCAACATCAAGTACGGTGGTCTTGAAGGCACTCCACAACTCTTCAGGATTCCCTAAAGCACTCAGCCCCCTAAATCTCCACTCAGCCTGTTCGTAAGCTCCTCAGCGACCCTCTCATCCTTGAGCTTGTCAGCGTCCAGCCTCGGCTGGGATGGTACCATTCTCCCAGATTTAAGCTGCAACTTCAGAGTTGCTACAACAAGCCTGTGGTCGGTATTGAGGAACTGAGCACTCCAGTCGACCCTGCCGTTCTGGATCATCCTCCAGTGATCATGAACAAGCAGATGGTCAATCTCCTTTGCCAAACCACCAGTGTTGGACTACCAAGTCCAGCGATGAGCTTGTGGGCACTGAAACCATGAACCAGCCACCGTTAGCCCATGACTTTTTGCAAAGTCAAGGAACTTAGTGCTATTCAGGTTCGCAGTTGCAGACCCATGGGGACCAACACACATCTCATAACCATCCCTATCAGTTCGAGTTGATGCATTGAAATCCCCCAAGACTAGAAGAGTATCTCCTCTGGGGCACTGATCAACCACAGACTCGAGCGTGGTATGAAATGCATCCTTCACTGTGAGATCACTCGCCTCAGTCGGAGCATATACAGAGACCAGGGAAACGACACCCAAGGAGTGACGAATCCTTAGTCTCATAATACGCTCGTTGACCTGAGTTACCTCAATGATCATTGTTATCAGCTTATTGGACACAGCTACAGCAACTCCTTGGGCATGGTAACCATCAGAGCGACCAGACCAATAGAAGGTGTAACCACCTGCCATGATCTCGCCACTATCCCTCCGAACCTCAGAGCGTGCTGCAATACTGATGTCCAAACGCTTGGGTTCAGATGATAACAGAGACAGGTGATCATCCTCTCTTCAGGAAAGGACATTCCAGGCACCCACTCAAAGGGACCACCTCATGTTAACCCAAGGAGACCACCGTCTGGTGTACGACACCTCAGCACTACCCTGACACACACGACCGCAATCTGATCTGAGAAGGTTACCCCGTGGTTTTCCTCCTCTCATCAAAGAGTGGGAGTCCCGACGGCTTTGCCCCAATCCCATCATCTGGTGAGCTACCCTGCAGAGAGCAGGATCATCCACTGGCAGCTTTAAGATCCTCAAGAGAATATCATTAGACAACAATCTTAGAAAAATCCTTCCATATTCGAGAGAAAGAACGATTAGTATTAAATATATGCAGGTGAGTGTTTTAGCTCATCTTTGTGGAACTTAACAAGGTCAGGGTTTAAATAATGTGGAAGGGCAAGGGTTGGACAGACAGGTGATAAGGCTGCAGGTATAAGAGTATAAATGAACCAGGAAAAGACAGCAATTCCACCGAAGTTGCAGTGAGCAAAAAGGAGACAATGAGAGTGCATCCTTGTGACACTAAATACCACAGACATGAAAGCCTTTGCCTCCATGTCCTCAACTGAATTTAAGAAGGAGCACTGCTCATCCACATGGGGGAGTCATACTCCATGACACATCAGAAGAAGTCATTGTGGAACAGTATAAGCTGAGTTCAGGAAGAGAAGGACGGACTGCTCTCGGACTAATTAGAAGGTTGATGCTGGCTTTGGAGACCAGCTTGAATATCTGATGTTCCCGCAAAGGTTATAACTGATGGTGATGTTCAGGATCTCCAGATTATATACCTTTCCCAGAGGCTGACCACAGAAACAAATTGGTGTATTTTACAGTTAGTCGTTATCAAAGGACAAATTGTGAGAGTGTGGATCTTTACTGTTTTATAAGACCTTCCCTGTCAATGGCTGTTTTTCTCTATATTATTGGAGAAGTGAGGAATGCTGCGATATCCTGCTGAGAAGAGGAGTGAGAAACTATCTCGCACATTGTGGAGGGATCTGGAGAGTTACACAATGGATTTCATGGTGAAGAAGAGAGGTTATTGATGTACAACAAATCAGGAATGATCCGAGAATGTGATACCTTGTCTGATTGCACAGGGTTTCTCATAACTCGTCCAACATGGGACCATGAGCTCAGTTTGGAAAGCAAGATGTGGTCATCGATACAATCAATTGCTCCGGATATGCTCCTTGTGATTTAAACTCCAAACTAAGATATAATCAATTGGTGTGTGAGCCACCCATGTAAAAAAAAAAAAAAACACATTTTCTTTAGCAAGAGAAGGATGTGGTGGCTTGCCGTTCACCAGAAAATGATAACATATTTGAAAACCTCTAAAACCACAGCAGCAGGCAAAGTGATATCCCTGTGGTTCTGACAGAATGTGTGATAAAGAGGAAAAGCAGACAGATGTAAGTGTTAAAAGATTGTATCAGCGTGTTTGAATTTTTATTGCCACAAACCAACACACAACAAGGAATTAGTTTTGGCAGTGATAGTGTTTTCACAGGCAATTGTAATCTTTCAAAGTTAACGGTTTCAGCAAAAGTTTGCTTGAAGGTCTCTCTCATCCAATATAAGGAAAAATTCATGTATTCAGACTGACAATTTAAATGAAAGTATTCATTAGAAGGTTGCTGGCGCTAACCTATTACAAATACGTTCGTTCGTACTACTTATCATTGTCCATCAGGACTTGAAGTGATGGATAATCCTTGAGTTCCGTCATCCGAACCACTGTCTGGTGGTTAGCTCTCAGGATATGTTTTCTGAGGACATCCTTGGTAGATGGTGTGACTGGACCTTTGATGTTCTGAAAAACATGGGAACCTCAAAGTTTTGAAACAACCATCTGATTTGCTGTAGAATGTGCTTCAAACGAGTTCCTCCATATGTGAAACGAACACATCCAGGGATGGAAGAGTTCATCACAACTTTTGCAGGATGGGGCAGCATTCGGGGTTTGTTTTAAAAATAAAGTGAAGGTCGTTTTTCCTCCCTCTCCCAGCAAAAACACTGACTGTGTTACAGCCGGTCATTCCATGCAGGCAGCAAACTGGATGGCCAAGTTTGCAAATGAGACTGCTGAGGTCAATCAGCTGTGATGCAGCGAATGTTCCTGAATGAAGGATGATCTGTGATGGGATCTTTCAGCTGTAGTACAAGCAAGAACCTCAAAGTCTGTGTTCGAGAATTCAATCAAAAGCACTCCACGGCCTTAATCAGCAACATGTTTTGTGTGTAGCAAGTCATGTATCTGACCCTTCATGACTGAATTTCAGGAAAAGTACACCTTTGTGTTTAACTGTAACTGCACTCGGGGGAGGGGGGGCTGGGGGCTTCCCCCTCGACATTTTTCGCAATTTTTTCATAACTGCTGGGGATTTGGAATTCTCCTCTCATACCTTTATTCTCTCGAGGCTAGGGTGTTGCACACATTTTGATACTAGATACCGTTACAGTTCTAGAAACCGTATGCATACAACATACAGGTGTCCCAAGTCAGTTATTCCATTAAGTACATGTGTAGACAGATCCCTTCCTTGTGTTTAGTGGAAAAATTAAAGGGGTGCGTTGAGGTTTTTTTAGTTAGATTAATAAATCTTTATATCCCCACTCTATTTCATTGCAAAGGCAAAGAGATGGTCTTTATGGAACGTGAAATCGAGGCACTTAAATTTGCATGTGCAGACGTGCACAAAATAGCACCAAGCCGCTCTCTTTCAGCGGGAACATTTGTCAGGAAATTCGTTAGTCGTATTCAACCCCAATGCTCAGAGACCCCGTGCGGACTCTTCGTGCGTCGATCGTCCTCACTGACCCGCCACTCAGAATGGCGCCGTCCCCTTCGGTGGCATACATGAGGCTCAGGGTCCGTCTCTCACAACCCAACCAAGAGCCAAAGGCCTGCGTCTTGCTCGGTACATGAGCCAATTCACCTCAGCACAAATACGACAATCGTGCCATCTTCTTCATGCGTCAAAGGAAAGCCAGCCTTAAAGCCCTGTTCTTACAGGCCATCTCCGAGCTACGTTCTCTCTGGACCATGTGCGTCCCTCACTCCACACTTTTGTGTTTCTTCTCTGAACTCTCTCTGACGTCACCCCAAACAACCGTTCCACCCCCGGATAACGTTAAGGGTAACGTTGAGCATGACTGCTCAACGTTACCCTTGGAGGCATGGCTTCTTCCCATTTGGTCGTGCAACTCGGTGCTAATGGTCCATTGCTGGTTTGTAATACAAAAAAACATTGGAAAAAGTCACACGGGGGCAATCACATACTGGGGAACTTGGCCTTAATCCCGATCTCATAAACACCACAACACCCCCCCCCCCCCCATGTGGTGACACATAACACTTAAGCTCACAGTTTCCCTACTAAATTACATCGAGATGTCTCCTACACGTCCACAGACCAAGCTACTTCATATAATCCTATCTCTCCTAATAAATTCCTCCATCTACCCCCATAATCATAACAATACTTTCTGAAGGCACTGCATTTAGTTTGGGTCGAGACCATTTTCCACAGCCTCCTTTGATATATTTATTGGTCAAGGTAGATTATGGGTGTTTAAGTGCTTAGGCCTGGCTTTGGGGGACCATGTTGGGAGCAAAAACTTGGTGGATGAGTCAGTTAGGTGACAAGATCAAGCAGATTAGATTTTGCTTCAGGTCCAGATCCAGATCCAGCATATCAGTGG
Source organism: Eptatretus burgeri (assembly GCF_056783735.1). NCBI lineage: Eukaryota > Metazoa > Chordata > Myxini > Myxiniformes > Myxinidae > Eptatretus > Eptatretus burgeri. The sequence goes on from NC_140962.1 coordinate 40,626,858, forward strand.
TGCAAAATGTAAACTGTTCAGCCTGGCAGAGGTATGCACTCTACCGAGTGCCGTTCTGATTTATTTGATGTATTCAGTGCTTTATTCAATAATTGTCTATTCTGTCTGGGATTCTATGTTGTGTCTCATCAAATAAAATTTTCATTCCTCAAGGCTGCATGTGTGCTTGTGATTCCCAGCATTTTTCTGCGTCAATGGTTCAGCAGTTTAATTGGACATCCCTCGGAGGAGTAAATTTCCACATCACCTCATAAAAATATTTTTTATCAACTGTTGTCACAACGGGTACCCAACGGGTTCACAGGTCGTCTAGTAACAAATAAAAACATTAAAATGAATTGCTTTTCAATGAGTGTTGTCATGATTGGGGTTGGATACAGAACATATTGCTTGTGGCAGGCTGTCCAGTTAAGGTTGAAGGCACAAAAGAAGAAATTGAGGCCGATTCACCTGGGATTTTTTTTGAAGGACTTCATAATGGAGACTTGAGTGGCTGTCTTCATTTTTTGTTCATTGACGTCCATGTAACATTTCAGGTCATTCTCTTTCTCCCTCCACACTTTGGAACTCATACAGTGGGGATCGTGCTCATTACGAACGACTCGCTCGAGATGTCGAAGCACGAACGACAAGATCGGGATGTGGGAGCACGAACGACTCGCTCGGAATGTCAGAGCAGGAACCATTCGCTCGGAATGTCAGAGCAGGAACCATTCGCTCAGAATGACGCGGCATGGCAAAAGTGTCTGCAGTGAGTGAACCATTTGCTCAGAATGGCATAAAGCAGTTATGCTTGTTGTTGCTGTTGTTATATTAAATCCGTTATCAGAACACACTCTACCTTGTCGCAACTGCCGACTGTACATCCAGATTGGGACAAGAACTGCACCACCGTCGACTGTCGGGCATTCAGAAAGTGTCTTAAGCACTCAAGCAAGCACTCCAATTAAATGGTTGATAAGGACGGTTGGCTTGGCAAGCGATAGCTATGTCCGAATGTCCAAATTAGACAAATGAACACTTTTCTGGAGTCGGAACTGCTGCTAAGTTCAATTGTGGAGCTTAAATTTTGGAATTTGGTTTAACTTAAGAGATTTAAGAGGTTATAGCATTTGCAGAAATGAAATAAAGCCATGAACGCTGGCATCACATTTATAAGCATTGCAATATACCCAGCGACTCGTAGCTGTGATGAACAGGCATTCGATAATGAGTGAGGAAAGTTTTAAAAAAATACAAAAAAGAAACTTCATCGTTAAGAAATCGTTGCGGCCTGTTCCAAGTCAAAGCATGGTTGAGCAGGCCAAAAAACATGGCGGCTTCAGACCTCAGTGAGGTTACCTAGGATATGCCTTAAGATCCCAGAGAGCGAGGTAGCTAATGATATGCTTGATGAAGGATACAATTAAATAAGGCCATTAATTATCTTCAAAAGGGGTGTTTTAATTAACCCAAACACCCAATTTTCAGTCATGCACTTCCTTGTGGTTCCCTTGGTATGCATGCAAAGTTTCAGGCTGCTAGGTTTCATGGTTTTGGAGGACACACACACACACACACACACACACACACACACACACACACACACACACACACACACTCACACACACCTGCCAATCGTGATGCATCAGGTGGAACAAATTTGGCACTGTAATTTAGAAAACGTGTTGATCCGGCAAATGGCTCAGAAATCGGGTGTTATCAAATACATTTTGCTTTGAATCTCACAAAGAGAAACATATAACCTTTGTAAAGAACACCCGATAACCAAATGCTTTAGAAACAGTCGCGAGGACAAAAGAAGACGTGATCATCATACGCTGCTGAGGTTAAAAGATAAAACCTCCACCACCCATCATCATCATAAGAGACGGGATGAAACTTTGCCACCATAGCACCCATAACCAAGCATGCAAGTATGCACACACACCTGCGGAGAGTCCCTTTCCAGATCCAAAGCTACCCATATGTACCACGTCAATATGTGCTATCTACGTTTCTTTACCTTGTAGTAACTGCTGACTGTACATCCCAAATCGGGACACAACTGAACTGCTCTCGACTGTCGGGTGTTCAGCAAGTGGCTTCAGCACTCAAGCAAGCACTTCAATGAAATGGTTGATAAGGAATGGCTGGCTTGACAAGCAATAGCAAGCTGATTGGTAATGACACATATCCGCAAAAAAGCACCACTTTCTGCACATTCGTTCATCTTTTCTTCACTCAATATAATTGTCCAAACAGCAGAAAAAGTTGTTTAATGCTTTGCTTAAGGCCCAGTCACACCTTGACGTTTTAGCCAGCTTATGCCGATTTTTGGAAAATTTGTCTAAAATGCTGGTACACGTCGAATACGTTATGGGTACGTTTTGTATATGTTAAGACCACGCTGAAAAACACTGCCATAAGTGGTAGTACGCTGGCTTTTAACGTTGAACTTTTGGGTTTTCCTCAAATTTTTTCATGCTTGAAATTTTACGACGTATGCCGGCGTATGACTCACACGTTCCGCTACGCTGGCCATAAGTTGTAGGCATGTTATGCGATCGTTGACACACGTTGAAACACGTTACTTGTAAGTTACTCATAAGTCGAAACACGTCGAGGTAATGTTTAGCGTACCCGAAACTTATTTCTAACCTATGAGTAACGTTTTGTAAGCACGCTACACGAATATTGTTCACACTTTGCAACACGTTACTTGAAAGTACAACTACTACTCAGACCAACATCGACATCACTAAATTCTCTCGAACTACTACTACTGCTACGAATAACATCGACATCATTAAATTCTCTCGAACTACTACTACTACCAACATCGACATCACAAAATTCTCTCGAACTACTACTACTACTACTACCATCGACATCACTAAATTCTCTCGAACTACTACTACTACTACTAACATCGACATCACTAAATTCTCTCGAACTACGACTGCGACTACTACTACTAACATCGACATCACTAAATTCTCTCGAACTACGACTACTGCGACTACTACTACTAACATTGACCACTAAATTCTCTCGAACTACTACTCTGCTACTACTACTACTACTACTAACATCGACATCACTAAATTCTCTCGAACTACTACTACTACGACTGCTACTGCCACTGCTACTGACATTGACATCTACTCAACATGGAGTCTGGAACACTGACGGGTTCCTCTTGTGAAGCCCATTTGTATATACCAATTCCCCTAAACGCTGCCAATATGCCATTATACGGTAGAAGTAAATTAGAAACACGTTCAGTAAGTTCTGTGGTCGTCCGGAAGACGTCAATCAAATTCGTCTACATACGCCAATCAAATTCACGCTACTCATAGGTTCAAAGCACGTTACTCGGAGGTTAAAAATTAAGTTTCGGGTATGCTAAACATTACCTCGACGTGTTTCGACTTATGAGTAACTTACAAGTAACGTGTGGCTGACGTGTGTAAACGATTGCGGAGCGTGCCGAGAACTTATGCCAGCGTATGTGGAACTTGTGAGCCATACGTCGAGTACGTCATAAAATTTTCAGCATGCTTGAAATTTCACGACGTACTAGACGTAAAACGTAATATGCCAGCGTACTTCATTGTTTTTCATCGTGCTCCTAACGTATACACAACTTACCCATATCGTATTCGACGTGTCCCAGCGTTTTAAACACATTTTTCATCGGTCGGCATACGCTGGCTAAATCGTCAAGGTGTGACTGCGATGTTGACACTTCCAATTTTCAGGCGGTTATGATTTAAATCGGCGAGCGGCAGGTTCTTAACAGAGAACGCCACGAGTTCGTCGGCGATACGTGCAGCACACTATGACTAAGTTAAACTATGGTTGGGCATAGGTTGTGAACGCCGACAACAGGTTAAGCATTCGTTGGTACAAGTCATCTTTAACACAACGAAACGTTCTGTGCCCGTTACTAATACGTTATGCATACGACCAACACGTTATGAATACGTCCAAAACTTTAAATAAACCAATGTCACCCGCAGGGTGACCCGTATCTTGCCAAAAGGTCACACTGAGGTGAACAGAGCTGCTATCCACCAGGAGCGACTCCTTGAGGAATATCTGCCGACGAGAGATTCCGATGAGAATCATTCTACAGAGTAACCATGAAAAATATGCTTTTGCCTCATAACGTCACCAAATGACGTCATAATGTCTCAAGCTTGACATATCTCGAAAGCACTCATCGAGGTGTTCAATTTTAGGTTCTACACGATATGGTTCCTAAAACTTGAAAATTTGACCTTGGGGTCAAATATGTTTGACCTGAGGCGCTTACCATGAAGGTCAAGGCCAATCGCCACCAAAAATTAATCAGCTGAGCGCCAGACCATGAACTATATTCCCATGAAGTTTGAAGACGATCCGATCAAAATTACTCAAAAAATAAGGGTTTCGTCGACTCCCCTGATTTGTGCCAAAGGGACCTTGACCTTTGACCTTGACCTTCAAAATTTTGTGCACTGAAAGGGACCTCAACAGGCCTCTGATATGCGAAGTTACAAAAATTTCCGATGATAACTGTGCTCTGCAGAATTTTTTATACGTGATTACAGACAAACAAACAAAAAAATAAAAAAAACAAAAATAAAAAACATACAAGCTGAATAACATATCTTGCAAAAACTTCGTTTTGGCAAGATAAAAAAAACCGCAAAACTTCAGCGTACGCCAACGTTTTACGTACATTTTTATACGTTGCCATTCCTGGCTAAAACGTCAAGGTGTGACTGGGCCTTTAAATAAATACACTGTGTTGTAAAAATCGATAATTTGTTGTTTAAAAATTCAAATTTCACTCCAGATTTTGACAATTATTTCGTCCGGACGTGATCCGATCCTCCAAACTTAAATAATATTTCGATGATATACTTTGGTCTGTGAGAGTAGATGGTGGAAAATCACATCATCTAATGCACGGAATCGCTCCAAGCTTCGAATTTGAAAACTTTTGCGCTTAGAAAAGCGATGTATACATCAATTTGTAGGCGTGAAGATGAGACATGCGATGATATGAGTGATGAAAGTGAAGGAAAAAAACAACATTTTGATCACTTTATCGTTAACTACCCAAAATACCCATTCTACGCCCAGGGAAATCTGAGTGTTGGGGGGGGAGTGTGTGGGATCGGGGGGAATTGATGAAGGGAGGGGGAGGGGACATGGGAGTAGAAAGTGGAGTGAGGGAGATACCTGGTCACCCAGGTAAACCTAAGTTTGGGGGTAAGGATGGAAATTGGTGGGGTTGTGGGAAGCTTGGGTTGTTGGGGAGTGGGGGGGAGGTCAAAATGCAAAACCATCATGGAGGAGTGGACACACTCGATGCAAATTTAGAGCTCCGTGGGTCAGATGGTATGGCTGGTGAATCAGTACACACACACACACACACACACACACACACACACACACACACACACACACACACACACACACACACACACACACACACACACACAGACACACACACACACACACACACACACACACACACACACACACACACACACCTGGGTAACCATCTGGTAAATAGAGCAGAAAAATCCAAACGTGGTGAACAGGAGGAAACTGTTTTATTATATGTACCGCAATGAAAATAAGGGACTGCAATATCGACACAGGATCAAGTATAACAGACTTTGTATCACTGAATAACTTCTTGGAAAACAATATTTGGATTTTTTTCATGACAATGAAAGAGACTTTCAAAAAGTCCCTTGGGGCTTCCCGTACTGTGAGTTGCCACGTACAGCGGCCAATTCCCATCACCCCCATCCACTAATCCCCCCCTCCCCTCACTCCCGGAGAAAGCGGGCCTGTCAAAGATGCCTTTGCCTCTGCAGCGACATGCAGTGAAGCATGCTAAGTGCACCGATTCATGCTCGTGGAGATGAATGTGGCTGTAAGCAGTCGGTTCTCCAGAAATTTAATGTTGTGGGGAAGGGGGGGGGGTGTTTTACCCCAGAACTTTAAGTTAGGAGGTTTTTTGGGAGGTGTGTGTACACCCCCCTAAAGGGGGGGGGAGTGGGGTGAGTGTTCGGAAATTCCTGGCTGTTAGGCCAGTGCTGATTACACCGTTAGTATAGTGCATCAGCAATTCCGCTGCCTGCGTTCTACAATACATCCGGGAAATAAATGCAGGGTTATTCAAGGCTGAACAATGTGAAATATCGAATTTTTCTGTTTGTCCACATAGATTTATTTACTCTCCAGATATTTAGGTGCATGGGGTGCAGAGAGGGATGGGTAGGGTTGGGCATTGCTGAGAAGCGGGTCATTGTGCAAAACCATCCTGGGGAGAGTGAACACACTTGATACCAAGTTTGGGCACCATGTGTCAAAGGATGTGACTGGTGATCAGAAGAAACACACACAGTAAGGGGGTAATGGGGGTGGGGTTGGAACAGGAGGTCTCCTTGGGGAGAGAACACTCTTCATGCCAAGTGGGAGTGAGCCCCATGGGTGAAAGTATGTACCCAGTATATGTAAGCAAACACACATGGTGTGGGGGTGGGGGTGTATGGGGGTGTGTGTGGTTTTTGAGAGGAGGATTGGTGTGCAAAACCGCCCTGGGGGAGCGAACAGTCTTCCTGGCAAGTTTGAGCCACGTGGGTCAAAAGGTTGGGCCAGTGAATCAGAACACACAGTTGGGGAGGTGATGGGGGTAATGGGGAGGGTTGGGGCAGGAGGTGGGGTAAAGTGCAAAACTATCCTGGGGGGAGTGGAAACTCTTCATGCCAAGTGTGAGTGAGCCCCATGGGTGAAAGGGTGTGTCTAGTATTGGGAAGCAAACACATGGTGGTGGAGGGGGTGAGGGGTGGGGGGGGTGGAGGTTTATAGTGCAAAACTACCCTTGTGGAGCGATCAGTCTTCATGGCAGGTTTGAGCCCCATGGGTCAAAAGGTGTGGTCAGCAAATCAGAACACACACACACACACACACACACACACACACACACACACACACACACACACACACACACACACACCTCAAATATGTATATAGATAAAACGTTGCGGCCTATTCCAAGTCAAGTCATTGTTGAGCAGGCCGAAAAAAAATGGCGAATTAAAACCCCCCATGAGGGAGAGCGAGGTGCGCCTTGATCAAGGATGTAATTAAATAAGGCTGTTAATTATCTTCAAAAGGGGTGTTTTAATTTACCCAAATACCAGCTTTCATTCATGCACCACCTTGGAGTTCCCTTAGTATGCATGCAGAGTTTTAGGCTGCCTGGTTTTATGGTTTTGGAGTTATGGAGGACACACACACACACACACACACACACACACACACACACACACACACACACACACACACACACACACACACACACACACACACACACACACTTCTTAATATAGATGTGTACTTCACCGAAATTATTACTTGTGCAGGTAATCCAGCATTGTTTGACACCTGCTTTTCACACAACATCCTGTGACAGATATCTAGCTGTCCATGATACTGTTACGAATTCTCGCACGCCGGCGTGCGGACAGCTGCTTTTTGCCGAATCGCGGCCGTACGCCCACCGGACGAACAATTCAGTCGCGACTTTCCAGAACAACGCTGGAAACCAGTCACGGGTGTGTGTTTAATCACACACCACAGCCATGTCAACACTCTACCCGCGCGCGACAGGGTCAATCGCCGAATTGTCGATATACCGAATTATTCGCGTGGGCAAACTACCGAGAGACCGTACCTCAACGAAGGCCTGCTTGGACACGAGCCGACGAAGCAGCTCGCTCCGTGTTGGGATAACCGAGCGGGGCATTATCGTGAGGCCTCGTTGGACCCGATTCTATTATCGGCTATTAAAAATCCCGCTATTATTCCGAAATACAATACGGCAGTTCAATGGAGGGAAAATGACGCGACGAACAGGTTATATTCAAACAAGCACATTTATTATTTTACACGTATACAATCAAGCAATAAATGGGTGAAACACGTATGCAGTTATTGCGATGAATGCGGGATGGGACAAGACACGAGCAAGCAAAAAGAGCCAACAAAAGCGATGCAAAAAGTGCTACGACCGTCCTATCATTAATTATTCACAAGCACTTAGCATTTCCCTACTTGTCGGACATGGCGCCACAACATTCATTCAAAGAAAAGAAAAACCCCCTTAAAGACAAGGGGGTAGACGGGACCCCTTAGGGTCTTTATGACACGGAGCTTGGTTGACCGAAGAGGCTCCGAGAGATCGGCTGGCTACCTTCACCCTCGTGGTGACTTGCTTGGGTGACTCTCGATGGTCCCTCTCCAGATCCCCACAAACTGCGGGGACTCCAGGCTCCGCGAGCCTTCACACGACTGCTCACAACTCCACCACGACACCCTTTTCTGCTCCTCCACGCACCTCTCCGAGACAGACCGACTCCCTTCACTCGACCCTTTCCACTCGCTTCTCCTGACCCTTTCCACTCGACGACTTCCACTCGCTTCTCTCGACCCTCTCCACTCGCTTCTCTTCACGCTGCGTTCAGCGCGCGCTTTTTATCTCCAACGCTCCCGCCCCTACCTTCGCGGTGCGTGGGGGAAGAAGAATTCGTTGCCGTGGCCCCAAGGGGGTGGGGCGCCGGGCCATTTTCCACCCAAAATCAGGCCCCCACTTTACTTCACCTTTGACCGCTGACTCGATCTGCCCCTCCCCCATCCCGGCACGCGGGAAAAGAAGGAAAGGGGGAGGGGAAATCCCAGGTGTTATCGGAACTTCTTTCTTCGCCTTTGTTTCCTTTCCCGTCGAGCATCCATGGCAAAGACGTTATTTGAGGTGGAGAGGGTTGTAGTGGAGTTGTGGAGAAGGTGGTTAGGTGGTGTTGGCGGTGTGGGGAAGGTGGTTGATGAGAGCGATGTTGGTGGTTGTGGAGAAGGGGGTTGGTGGCTGGCGTAGTGGAGAAGGTGGTTAGGTGATGTTGGCGGTTGTGGGTGAAGTGGTGAGGATGGCGTTGTGGTGAAGGTGGTTCGGTGATGTTGGCGGTTGTGGGTGAAGTGATGAGGATGGCATGGTTTGTTGAGATGCGGGTGTGGTTGGGGTGGTTGAAAGGCGGTTGGTGTTGTGGTTGGTCCAAAATAACGATAGCAACAGAAAAATACTACCTCAAAGATCACAGCCCGGGTGATACGAATAATTCCCATTAGACAACGGTGGGGAAATCTATCTGAACACAGACTTATCGGCATAACTGATCTAAGGACCTATATGGTGCTCTGCGAATTTCCACAGCCGTAACAATACATTCTCAACTGTGGAATTTTTCACAACTTCTCAAAAATGCTCTTGGGGTGTGTGATATATGATATTAGAAAGTATTTCGTGATTTCAGCTGTAGACGTGAGCACTGAGACTTGTCCATGCATAAAGGTAATAAGACGTTTCGATAATAATCCAGAAATGACTGAGAAAATCTTCATCGATTTCCACTTTTAACCAAAGTTTCCTGATACCTGATGTCTCCTAAAAGTTGGCTAACTTCTGAGATTAGCAGACTGATAAAAGACTGAAAAAAAGGAATATGATCTTCAAAAATATAAACTGTATTGAAAAATATGTTGAGTAAAATTTGATGTTTTGTATGCAGCTTGTGGCTGCTGGTTGCATCATTTTCTGGAAGCACAGCAGTAAGCAAGTTATCAGTAAGCAAGTACTCATTTTGATGATTTTGGAAGGCTGACAGACTGAGTCAACCCACCTGGTGTTACTTCAATGGTTTAACAGGGGCTCAAACTCAAGACCCGAAGATCCAAAGCCAGCCACCTAAACCATTAAGCCAACACCAGGCTGGTTTATAACTTTGTGATAATTTTTGTTTTTGCAGTTTAATGATGTAATTATTCTTGTTGAATTTACACCTTCATTTCAGGATGTGCTCCAAGCCTTGTATAATCATTATTCAAACACACACTTCTCACAAGCAATTGTTCTGCTCGTTGTAACACACCATATATTTGGCTTAATTGACTGGCTTGCTTTAGTTATTGGGTCTCCCCCTCCCACCCACTTTCTTTTTTCAACACTTTATTATCTGGACATCTCTGCTTGACGTCTGAGCTGCGGACTCTGTTGCTGTGAGCACTTCAGGTGAGCAATGATATTTGTACAACTATCTATAATATAAAAGGAGCTTGGTCTCGGTGTGCCTGCATGCGTCCATCCGTGCATGTGGCCATCTGTCAACAATTGTCCTACAGGTTACCACTAATTCCTATACAATTGGCAGTGAAGCCTGCAAACAGTATGATAGAGTTGAGTATGGTGAGGATAGATGGGCTGGTTTCAACTTACATTAAAACAAAAACTCTTCCTCCTTCATCTTCTTCTTCACTTGTAATAATGGCGAGTCTTATTCAATCCCTTTCTCATATCGATTGGATTCAGAAAACGCTTGCTGTATTCAATACTTTTTTTTTCAAACATTTCCATTTGATTCAGACAACTGTAATATATTGCCCTATCAAAAAGTATTTCTGATTATACACCACCTTTTAAAGCATCACAAAGCGGGTCGCTCGACTTGCAACACAGATGAGAAAGTATATGAGCAAATTATTTTTAGCAATTACGCAAAGATTGGTATTCCCATCAGCGAAGCGATGGTCTTACATTCAAGTTGTCATAACTTTATGTCAGCTCACAGTCTTTCACAAACAGCAACTGAACAGTCACAATCAAAACGATTGACATTGTAATTAAAGAAAGGTTAAAAGCTCCTGACCCCTCTCCTGAACAGGTAATTTAACCACAATTAGAAGTTGTAAATAACTACATCATGTGATATGGTCAGGAATGTCTTTTGACTGTATATATTTATCATTTTATGTTTCTCTAATTTAAATTTATCTTTCATTTTGACAAAGTATCCAGCCTCCCTTCTAAGGCATTTCACAGCCTCAGCAAATTAACCTATCTGAGCTTGACTGGGAACAAACTGCAGACTCTGCAGGGGAAAGGTTCAAATCCGAGTAATTTTTCTTGTAAATAAGGCCAGAAAGGTTAAAAAAAAAACAATGATGAGCAAGAGAAAAATTATATGAATATGATGTGTTATGAACAATATGTTTCTGGAATACTTAATGTTTAAGATAATGAGTTTGACTTTCTTTGAAAATGATCATGGTTCGTGAGACGCAAGCCCACTCACCATGAAAGTTTAATTCCCTTTACATAGAGATTTACTACTCAATCTTCAAACTCCTACATTGTTTGTATTTTACATATCGTACATTTGAACATCGATGGATTAGCTTGTAGATCAGGAATTCAAGTACATTTAAACTCTTGGATCTCACTATCAACCATGATCTTTCTTGGGAAAACCACATATCCAAGTTAGCGTCCAAAGCTAGCCACCAACTGGGCATCCTCCGTCATACAAAGTCCTTCCTTGGCACATCTGAATTCCTATCCACCTACAAGGCCTTCATCCCCAGCTTGATGGAGTACTGCCCTCCCCTCTGGGTTGGCTCCCTCACATCACATCTTGCTCAGCTTGATGCTGTAGAAACCAAGGCCTTCAAGATAATTGGAATCTCCCGTGCTGATGCTGAGTCTATCACTTCACCATCGTAGACAGGCTGGTGGGCTCTGTCATTTTTCTGTCTCCTTTCTGGTCTTTCACCTTCTGCTCTTTCCGTGCTTTGTCCCCTCCTCCCCCCACCCCTCACAGCCCCCAGGTTTCTGCAGGGCTCACACGGTCCACCATCAACCCCTTCTGGTGAAACCACCTGAATCCAGGATCACCGCTGACCTCGCCTCATTTTTCCTCTTTTTTCCCATCTGTGAAATCAATTGTCACATCCTCTTCGATCTCATCCTTTCTTCCAGGTCTTCAAGACAGCTGTTCACCACCATCTAAGTTCGTCCCCAATCCAAAATCATATTTTATACCCTCGTTAACTCCATCCAAATCCCTCCTAATTTTCCAGTTTTTCCTGCTTGGAGTTTCCTTGTCCATTCATGCATGTTTTGTGTCCTGTCTTTGTCTGTTATGTCCTGATCGGTTCAGTCTGCTAGCATTTCCACGAGCCTCGACAATGTGGACAAAAACAAAAAAGAAATGGATAAATTGAAAGTTGTGGTGGAATAAAATATTTTACAAGAAAAGGCATTGATTACATTTGAGGAAATCCAGACTGACACAAATGTTTATTAGTTTGGCTGGGGATTCCCCCTCCTTAAGACAACACTCACCACTCTATCAAATTGTTTCTGATCTTATGTTTCTGAAGTTTTTTTTTATTTTATTTTTAAAAGCATCTGTCCAATGTGGCAGTGCAGTTGAAAAGTGCGACAAGATTAAACAAATGTCCAATTTGATAAGGCACAACACAGATACAGGCCATATATGAGAGGTATGAGGTCTGACAATAAGGTTCTTGACAGTGGACAAAATGTGAAATCTTTGGAGGGGGTGAATACTTTTTCAGGCCACTGTATGGCATGGATTTCATAAGCAAAACAAAAGGATTTGTCAGTGCTAAACAAACAGTTTGAGTCAACTCATTTGAAGGTATAGTAATGTTCGTCCTGGACTTCAAAGCATAAACATTGTAGTTATGATCCTGACTCTTGAAGAGCAGAAAATATGATGCATATAACACGATCTTGTTTGACTATTTGAGCAAGAAGGGATTATGGTCGAGAGAAGGTGTTATATGTGAACTGGAAGGTTACGTTCAAAAGTTTCGCCATATCTGCGCATATTATAAAAGGTTCAACACAATGAGTATTCGTTTGAATCTCCAGCTCTGATTTTTTTTTAACTGCTGGGAGAGGAAAGTACCAAATATGTGACCTTTAGATGTTCGGGCTGGTCAATTATGTGCTGGAGATGATTTTTTTTATTTATTTTGAAAGCCTTTGAAAGTCAGTAGCATTGATGTGCTGCAAAACCGTGTATTATCTGTTTTTTTATTCCATGGAGACATTCAAAATGGCTTAATCAGTGCTGCATACATAATCACTTCCATTCATAAATGCAGTCCATGTGTCAGCAAATGCATTAATTGCTCTCTGAAAGATAATTGCAGAACAAGCATTTGAATTTTTGAAAAAAAATCTTGGAAAGTCATTCAATTAATGTGCATGAGAAAAGTAGTGCCTCCAAGTAACCTATCCGTGTATACCACAAAAAATATTTGATTTTATTGAAAATTTCACAGTGAATATTATGTGAATTTCCCACACTATACTGTGTTGGTAATAAATAAATATATCAATATTTTATCGACAAACCTGAGCCATTTGACCTATTTGCAGCTCCTATTTGAACATGATGCTGAAACTGAGATGCCAGGTAAAAATAGTGTTGAAGATTTCCGCTCGCCGGCGTGCGAGCAACGGCGTTTAACCAATAGTGGCCGCTTCGCCCACCGAACGGACAATCCAGTCGCAGCTTTCTGGATCAGCGCCGGAATCCCGCTACGGGTGTGTTTTGAGCACACCACAGCCTAGTCAATATTCTACCTGCGCTACAGGGTCAATCGCAGAATTGTTGCTATACTGAATTAATCGCGCGGGCAGACTACCGAGAGACTGTACCTCAACGGGGCCGCTTGGAAACGAGCCGCTTAAGCAGCTCGCATCGTTTTGGGATAACCGAGCGGGGCATTTATCGCGCAACCCCGTTGGACCCGATCACTTTATTGGTTATTTAACAACCAACTATATTCCGAGTGCAAAACGGCAGTTCAATTAGGGAAAAGGACGCAACGAACGGATTAACATTTAAACAAGTACATTTATTGAATAAGCGGCACATATGCAGTCATGTATCAAGCAAGGCAAGACACGCATGCAGTTTGCAATTGACAAAGGCAAAAACAAAAGCACGCATGCAATCATGTAACATGCAAGGGACAAACCACGAGCAATGGAAAAGAGCTACTACCGTCTACCTATTATGTACATACTGTTGCGAATTCGCGCCCGCCGGCGTGTGGACAGCCACGTGACTCGAATCGCGGCACGTCACCCACCGGACGGACAATTCAGTCGTGACCCTCTCGGACCAGCGCCGGGAGCTAGTCACGGGTGGGGGTTTAACCTCACCACGATCGTGCCAATTGCCCAACCGCGCAGGATAGGGTCGCTCGCCAAATTCGATCTACCGAAGTACCTGCGCGAATGGTCGACCGGGCGATCGCACCACGCCACAGGCCGACTCCGGACACGAACCGCTTAAGCGGTCCGTTGCGTGCTACAGTGATAACCGAGTGGTGTTATCGTCGGCCTCGACGGTTCCAATTAATTATCGGGCGTATTAAGCCCACTACGAACCCTTTACGTGAAGCAGGATGGAGGGTCAATAAAGAAAAGAGGAAGCAAAACGGCAAAACAGTTCACACAATGCACATTTATTACGCGACACACGGAAAGCACACATATACAGCGAAACAGTCAAAATGCACATGTAGCAGTTAAAACAAAAGAAACAATGACGCAGAGTTTACTACCGACTACGTGCACACACGGCAACACTTATACAGTTCTACTTTACAGACGGCGCCAACACACATTGACTCAAAAGCAAAGGTAAGAAGCCACCCTCATAGACAAGGGGGCAGACAGGCCTGGAGGCCAATATGTGCGCGTGACCTGGAGGAGCGGCCAGGTCCGCGAGACCGGGTGGGTCCTACCCACGTCCTCGTGACGCGTTGGCGGACGAGCCGCAGATGTGGCCACGTGGCTGTGCCCCGACTCCGTGCTCCTTGACGGGTTTCATTGGCACGACGTTTGGAGTGGGGTGGGAACGGGGCCCCCTTTTTGTACTATCTCAGCGCAGAGGAAAGGAGGAATTGTTGATGCCCTGGGTGAGGAGAATGGCTGGCTGGCTTGGGTCCCGCGACGAGCGATCTCACACCGCGACCTCGTCGCCGACCGCAGTCCGCCGCCATTCTTGCCTTGGACCCGAGCTCCTTTGCCTCTTCCCGCAACTCTCCTCAGCCGACTGCAGAACCCAGCTCTTCCTGCCACACCGATGACTCCACTCACTCTTCCCTGCTGACACACACTGCTACTGCCACACTCTGCCACGATTCGCCTTGCGCTTGCCGTTTTATAGGCCGGCAGGAGAAAACAATATGCAAATATGATTATGGTGCCGTTTGGGAATGACGGTGATGTGATGTTTGCGGGATTGAGTTGTGAAGGTAAAGGTCGTGGCTGTTGGCGTTGTTGTTGTTGTCTGAGGGTTGGAGCGTGGTTATAGTTGGTGACGATGGCTGGCATGGTGGTTAAGGTGGTTGTTGTGTGATGGCGGTTGAGACGTGGTTGGTTCAAAATAAAGATAGAACAGAAAAACGGCTATCTCAAAGCGTCGCAGCCCGAATTAATCGCATAAATTCCCTCGAGACAACGGATTTGGGGCTAACTACACATGTACTTTGAGATATCTCACCTACGGGCCCTTCATGGTGTAATGCGAATTACCACAGCCGTAACAATACTTAACAGTTCTACTGAAAGACATGGCGCCACAACGTTCACGCAAAGAAACAAAGGAAAAACCCCATCAAAGACAAGGGGGTAGACTGGACCTCTTGGGGTCTTTATAGGCACGGAGCCATGTGGACCGCAAAGGCTCCGCGAGGCCGGGCTGGTTCCCTTCACGCTCGTGGTGACTCGCTAGGGCGACCCTCGATGTCCCATCTCCAGTGACCCACGGTAAGGCACGGTATGGCAGGCCGCGCCTTGGTTCCGCTGCGCTCCGCTCTCTCCAGTCCCCAACCACGGCTCCACACACTGCCCACAACTCTGACATGACACTCTTTCCTCTCCTCCACACACCTCTCCTCCAGCAGAGAGAGACCTTGCGTTCAGCGCGCCCTTTTATCTCCATGGCTCCTCGCCCTCCCTTCCGCCCCCCTCTTCCAGCACGCGCGGGAAACTTCCAGAAGAAGGGCCTTTTCCTCGCCGAATCGGGGCCTTTCTTTTGTATTTTCCATAGCTTTTGTCTTTTCCGCACGTGTTGAGAATCCACTCGCAGGGTACGTCGTTGGGAGGGGGGGTGGGGCAGTCGTCCGTTCTCCCCTGATGAATGCCAGGCTTCTCGCAACCGTGTGCCGAGGTGGAAATGCAGTTGTGGTGAAGGTGAAGGTGGTTACGATGAAGGTGGTTGTGGAGAAGGTGTTGGTGGTGGTTGTTGTGAAGCGGTTGATGAGAGCGATGTTGGCGGTGGAGGTGGTTGTTGTGAAGCGGTTGATGAGAGCGATGTTGGCAGTGGAGGTGATTGTTGTGAGCGGTTGGTCCAAAATAACGATAGCAAAAGAAAAACGGCTAACTCAAAGATTCACAGCCCGGTTACTCAAATAATTCACTTAGACATCGGTGGGGAAAGCTATCTGAACACAGACTTATCGACATAACTGATCTAAGGACCTATATGGTGCTCTGCGAATTTCCACAGCCATAACAATAGCTTATGATTCTGAGATCCCAGGTTCAAATCCTGCACATCCTCTAATTGTCCCATGAAATTCTTTTCTTTTCTTTACAGGTTTGTATCTGCAGGACTTCAATATTCTCACCACACATCGTATCACATATCAAGAGAATCCTGTGGAATACAGTGTTCAGTGCATTGTGCACAGATGGTCCATGCAGGAATAGTCTGAGGTTGTAGAATAGTGCAGATCAATTGACCAAGACTTTTTTTTTGTATACCTTGTCGAGGCTCGTGTGAGAGCTAACACACAACGCACAGCAAGGGGGGCATGCGACAAGATTGATTGAGATTGAGACAAGACGGTGATTGAGTGAGAGGCCCAAAAACTCAGCCTCATTGCGGGAGATGCCGATGATCCGAAATGCCCTGGTTTCTACAGCGTGAAGCCGAGAAAGGTGCGAGGCAGGAGCACCAGCCCAGAGGGGAGAGCAGTACTCCATCAGGCGACGGACAAAAGCTTTGTAAGTGGTCAGGAGCTCAGGAGGGCCGAGGAAGGACTTTGCACGATGGCAGATTCCCAGTCGGCGACTGGCTTTGTTGACTCCCAGTCGACGACAGGAAAGGTCATGGCAGATAGTGAGACCCAGAAGCTTGAAAGAAAGGACTTCTTCCGGAGGATTGTTGAGAAAGTGGATGGGGGGGGGGGTTCTAAACGGTCCTTTCGAAGAGACATAGTGAGAGTGTGAGATTTGTCCGGATTGAAAGACATGTTCCACGTGTTGGACCAGTTTGTGATTTTATCCAGATCTGCAGTGAGCGAAGAAGCTGCTGCTTGCCGGTCTGAGGGATGATCGATGGTACGGCAGAGGGTGGAGTCATCAGCAAATAGATATAGAGGATTTTCCAGAGAGTCGGAGAGATCATTGATGAAAACCAGAAAAAGAACAGGGCCCAGAATGCTACCTTGAGGAACTCCAGCCTGGACAGGAGGAGGGGATGAAGGAACTCCATTTAGGGCCACACGTTGACTGCCACAGGAGAGGAAGTCTGCGAGCCATGAGTGGAGATGGCCTTGGATACCATGGGAAGAGAGTTTGGTGAGTAGGGCAGGGTGCCAGACTGTGTCAAAAGCATGTGATATGACCAGGGATACGGCTCGGATTTCCTGTCTGGCATTGAGGACCTCCATCCATTGTAGGGAGAGCAGAATCAGAATATCCAGGGTGGAGTGACCTGGTCTGAAACCAAATTGATGATCGGAAATCAAGCCATTGGAGAAGAGGAAGGATTTAATGTCTGAAGCCATGATGGATTCCATAACCTTGCTGATGATTGGGAGAAGGCTGATTGGTCTGTAGTTGCAGGGATCTGTTTTTGCACCTTTTTATGCAGGGCAGTGATGTTTGCAGATTTCCAAGCAGATGGCAGATGACCTTGAACAAATGAGAGGGTGAATTGAACAGAGAGAGGGTGAGCAAGAGCAGAAGAGCAGGCTTTGAGGACACGTGGGCTGATGCCGTCTGGACC
The DNA here is from genome assembly GCF_056783735.1 of Eptatretus burgeri. Classification (NCBI taxonomy): domain Eukaryota; kingdom Metazoa; phylum Chordata; class Myxini; order Myxiniformes; family Myxinidae; genus Eptatretus; species Eptatretus burgeri. Next base: position 40,644,800 of record NC_140962.1, read on the forward strand.
GGTTGCAGAATCTGACTCGAGGTTTGAAAGCAAGCTCTCCACCTTGTCAGGAGAAAAGGACACAGAGTCCAGGGACAGTTGGGTGCGACTGGGTAAGGTGGGTAGAGAAAGTGATGGGTTTTGGACACAAGATTTAGCTGCAAATACGGAGTTTCGGCATTCAGCTTTTTGATGTGCAGTATCAGCAGTGCGGCCATTTGAGGTAAGGGAGGGATGAAGGGGGAACATACACCAGAAACAGATTTGATTAGACGCCACCAGGATTTTGAGGAGGGAGAGAGGTTTGAGAGTTCAGACTTGAGATTAGAAAGATGTTGTTTTCTGGTTCTCCTGAGGGTAGATACACACTTGTTCCGAGCTTTTTGGAAGGAACTGAAATTGCCCTCAGTTGGGTTTGCTTTTCATGAGGCAAAGGCAAGTTGTTTCAGACAACTGCCTCGCCACAAGCTTCAGTAAACCAAGGGCGGGAGGAAGGGTAGGACTGCTGAAGACGAGAGGGGATAAATCTGTGCATGAGGGAGAGCAAGTTTCTTTGAAAGAATTCCCAGGATGAGTTAATGTTGGAGAAAGTAGCGATAGAAGACCAGTCTATAAGTTTGATTGCTGCTTGGAGACCCTGCCAGTCGGCTTCAGTGAAATGCCAGACTCGACAGCAGTGAGGTGTTCTCTGATAATAGCCAGAGAGATGTCCACTTTGACAAGGACGTGGTCAGAAGAACAGATTGGAGCGGAAAAAAGAACAGCAGATATTGTCAGGGAAATTTGTGAAAATTAGATCCAGAAGAGTTGGAGTACTATTGGTTGAGATACGGGTCGGGAAGTTGACCGATTGAGTCAGTCCCAATGAGTCGCAGAAAGCTTTTGCTGAGGTGCCATGACAGGTGAGAGAGGTACCCACACCGAGCCAACTGGCATGATGACAAATGAAGTCGCCACATAAGAGGAAGAGAGAGTTTGGATGAGAAGATAGAAGATGGTCCATGTTTTCGGATAGTGAGGTGCAGATGGAGTCATCACTGTTAGGTGGACGGTACAGTACACATATAAACATGAGGTGGGAGTGGAGGGGAAGCCGTAGCCAGAGGTATTCCTGGAGGTGTGGGGGAGTGAGAGCAGTGCATGGAGAGTGAGGAATAGAGTCTTTGATGAAGAGAGCAACTCCTCCATCAGAACGAGGCTCAGGTCTGTCACACCGGAGGAGGGAGTAACCAGGGAGAGATACTTGGGAGTCAGACACGTCTTGGGGGAGGAAAGTTTCTGTTAGGCATATTATGTCTGGTTTGTCAGTGGCAACCTGTATGGAATGGTCTGAAAGATTTGAGCGAAGGCCCCGGATATTTGAGGTCCACACTTTTAATGAAGAGGTTGGGGAGGAGGCTTTGGGTGTAGGGGGTGGGGGGAGGAGGGTAGGACAAGGGACGAGGGGGGGAGGTAACACCGGGCTTTATTGCTAGCCCGAGCAACGCCGGGCATTACCACTAGTTATTAATGTTTGAGAGAGTTTTCAACAGATTCGGTCATGGAAGTGTAGAAAAAAAAAATTGAGGAAGCAGAAGAGGAAGAATAAGAGGAAGAAGAAGAGGCGATGAAGAAGAAGAAGAAAAAGAAGAATCAGGAGAAAGGTAGCGGTTTTTTTTGTTTGTTTTTTTTTTAATGAAGATAAGAAATAGAGATTAGTTGGGAGAAATGGGGGACGTTAGGAAAGTGGGGAAGATAGAAATTGAAGGTAATGGGGAGAAAAAACAAATAAAACGATAGTACACAGAGGGGAACCGGTCGGCCTCAAACACCCGGTAAGACAACGTCGACAAAAACTCACAAAATAGCACGATTTTTGAAACAAAACCGAACTACGAACACACAGTAACATGTAGGTGAGAAAAATAAACAGTTAAAACGGGCCAAATAACGACCGGAAACTTAACTTTGAGATCATCAGCAGAGAGCCCCGAAGGAGACCTCTTGACGCACCAAACCCAGGCAGATGCCAGACCCATCCCCATCTCCATGAGATGCTGATCAACCTGCTGCAACCACGAGGAATGTGATCGGCCCCTTGGTCTCCTCCACTCACAAGGCTCTCTCACTGAGAGAATCTGTTGAGTAGGATCAGCATCAGGAAAACGAGTCACATGTCCATACAGCCGCAGCTGACGCTCACGAACTATGCAGGTAACAAATCTCATTTGAGTCTTCCTCAGCAACCACTCGTTGGACACAAAGTCTGACCAGAGATAGCCAAGAATTCTCCAAAGAGGCCTGGTACAAAAGCAATTAAGTCTGTCTCAGATCTCTGGTCAGAGTCCAAGTCTCACATCCATAGAGCAAGACTGTAAGCACCAAGGAACGGAAGACTCAGACTTTCATCCTCCTGCACAGGTACCGACAGTGCCACACCACATGATCCAGTGAATCCATGACTCCCCGGATGTCTGTTGATCTCTCCTCACAGCCAGCAGAGACATAAATACCACTGTCAAGGTAAGGGAATCTCTCCGTGACTTCAACATCCTCACCACAAACAGGTACAGACAAGATAGCAGCATCCAAAATGTAATTGAAAGCTTGGATCTTAATTTTGACCCAGGAAACCTGTAATCCCAGTGGCTCCGACTCCTCATTCAGCACCTCGAGGCCCCCCAAAAGGATCTCCAGGGTCTCCGCAAAGATGACTGCATCATCTGCAAAATCAAGGTCCGAGATCTCGACATTCCCAAACGATGCACCGCAGCTTGATCTCTCCAGAATCCAGTCCATACAAGTGCTGAAAAGTGTTGGGACCAGTACACACCCCTGATGAACTCCAGTTACAACTGGAAATAAGTCAGAGACGGTATCGCCACACCTCACACCACTCTCAGTACCAGAGTATAGTTCAGACAACAGATTGATCAGTTTTGGTGGTACCCCACAATTCCTGGACTTCCCCATTCCTGGACCCAATCTATCCTTGGCAAGTTAAAATCCCCCACAATCAATGCTCTTCTCTGACCACATGCCCTTCTGAATTAGTCGAATGTTGAGATTAAATAATTAAACTCATATTACCAAGATGTACGGGTTCTAAAGGGTCTATCTATCTCAAAAGGGTGGAATGATGTATATTTATCAAGTCCTGTTCTGTGTGGACAAACCAAAAAGTAGATAAAAGCGATTCCCTCTCCTCTGGCGAGGAATAAAAGTATTCCTCACAAAAAAGATGATGCAATCATGGAAGATATTTGATTTTTATTTTATATATATTTTTTTAACTGTTTCAAACAGAATCAAGACCAACTCAAAATGAAAAAATAACAAAGCAAATAATCTGGTTAAATGCACATAAAACTCAGGCCACTCAAAAATACAAAAAAAACAATTAATCACCTGCACAAAATGTAATATCCCACAACAACCCTTGCACACAACATGAGCGACTCCAGAAAGGCATCAAGGGGCTTCTCAACAGAATGTTTTTCTTCTTTAAATGTTGAGAAATGAACAAAACCCTTAAGATACATTACTTGTATGGATTGTCACGGTGATAAATTTTTTTGTGTGCATAAACCAGAAGGCTGAGGAAAAACCTTCGAACACAAAGAACACTTATCCGACTTCTCCACCAAGTGAATTAGTTTGTGTGTATTTAAGGATTGATGAACGACTAAAAATCTAAGAACACACAGAACAATTTTTATGGCTTCTTAATTGGTTCTCTCCATTTGCGGGTTGCAGGAGGTGGGAGGAAGTTCTCCTAGAACCCAAAATCTCCACCTCCTTTTTCAGTAAAGGATTGTGATTCATGAACCGAACTATGAAACTTCGTTCTCATAGTGTCGTTCCAATGACTCATTTCAAAATCTTCACTGAACTTCGGACAGCCTCTACTTGTAGCTCGTCTGGAGTGATATTCCGCAGAATTATTTTTAAATACTCAGTTATGGTTTTCCTTATCATTCTGTGGCTCCAACAATCACTGGTATAATTTCACCTTTCTTCAATTTCCAAGTCCTCTTGACCTCATTTTTCAGATGCTGGTATTTGGTAATTTCCTGATTTCTGCAGCATTTATTCCAACATCACGGGAACTGAAACCTCGATCAACAATGCTGACTTTTTCTTTTTGTGTTTGAGCACTATGTCTGGACGCAATGCTTTGTTTGTAATGTCCATAAATGATGTTATCATCTTGTCATGCGTGAGCACGATATGTTCATCTTCAAGGATTGGATTTGGTTTGTTTCCATAATCGTTCTGGAATTGGAATGTTGAAATGTTTACAGATGTGCCAGTGGATTACTCATGTGGATGAAATGCTGTTGGGATGCGAGAGTATTTTTAGCATCCTGAAAGAAGTTGACTTGAACTTGTATCGAGTGTTGATCTCCAATTTTGGCCAGTTTATAATTGTACAGCGATATTGGAATAGCGGCAGCGCAAGTTGATTTATCACTTTGGTTTTGTTCTTTGGGAAGAGGGATGACTTCAGAATTTGTATATTTCTGTGTAGGTACTCTTTGCTCATGATGGACGCATTTTTTTTTTGCGTTGTACCTGGTGGCCTTATTCGATTCCGAGCTACTTGTAGTAGGATGAATCATTACTCACAGGATATTACCTCATACTTGTAAAATGATTCTTATATTTATTTTTCTCCCCCGTATGAATTAGTTTGTGCGCACAAAGACTTGATGGCCAAAGAAAAACGTAAGAACACAAAGAACACTTCTACAGTTTCTCGCCTGTGTGAATTACTTTGTGTTTATTTAAACCCGATTGCCGACGAAAAACCTTAGAACACACAGAACACTTGTACCGTTTGTCCCCTGTGTGAATTAGTTTGTGTGCATTTAAGGTTGATGACTGACGAAAAACCTTAGAACACACAGAACACTTGTACGGTTTCTCCCCTGTGTGAATTAGTTTGTGTGTATCTAAGGCTGATGACTGACGAAAAAACTCAGAACACACAGAACACTTGTACGGTTTCTCCCCTGTATGAATTAGTTTGTGTGCAATTAAGGTTGATGACAGACGAAAAATCTTATAACACACAGAACACTTGTACGGTTTATCCCCAGTGTGAATGAGTTTGTGTCTATTTAAGTTTGATGAATGACGAAAAACCTTAGAACACACAGAACATGGATAGGGCTTGTCACCCATGTGAATTAGTTTGTGTGCATTTAAATTTGATAGCTGATGAAAACCCTGAGAACACACAGAACACTCATACAGCTTGTCATCTGTGTGAATTAGTTTGTGTGTATTAAAATGTGATAACCGACGAAAAACCTTGGAACACACAGAACACTTGCACGGTTTCTCCCCCGTGTGAATTAGTTTGTGTGTATTTAAATGTGATAACCGACGAAAAACATTAGAACACACAGAACACTTGTACGGTTTCTCCCTCGAGTGAATTAGTTTGTGGGTATTTAACGTTGATGAATGACGAAACACCTTAGAACACACAGAACACTTGTATGGCTTCTCCCCCGTGTGAATTTGTTTGTGTGTATTTAAACCCCAGAGCCGACGAAAATCCTTAGAACACACAGAACACTTGTACGGCTTCTCCCCCGTGTGAATTTGTTTGTGTGTATTTAACGTTGATGAATGACGAAAAACCTGAGAACACACAGAACACTTGTACGGCTTCTCACCGGTGTGAATTCGTTTGTGTTCCTTTAAACCCCAGAGCTGACAAAACACCTGAGAACACACAGAACACTTGTATGGCTTCTCCCCCGTGTGAATGCGTTTGTGTTCATTTAAACCCGATCGCTGAGGAAAAACCAGAGAACACACAGAACACTTGTACGGCTTGTCACCAGTGTGAATTCGTTTGTGTGTATTTAACGTTGATGAATGACGAAAAACCTTAGAACACACAGAACACTTGTACGGCTTCTCACCCGTGTGAATTCGTTTGTGTTCCTTTAAACCCCATAGCTGACGAAAAACCTGAGAACACACAGAACACTTGTATGGCTTCTCACCCGTGTGAATTTGTTTGTGTTCCTTTAAACCCCAGAGTTGACGAAAAACCTTAGAACACACAGGACACTTATACAGCTTCTCCCGTTCGTTATTATCTCCATTTGCGGGTGTCACCAAGGGCAACGGGGTCCTCCCCTGACTTGAAGTGTCCAACTCCATTACGTTTTCACTTAATTCTGGCTAACACGCAAATTTCTTCCCACGCTTGTATGTGGCCTTCCCCCCTTGTGATTTACTTTCGGTCTCAATGTTGATTGTGCAAAAGGCTTGGGACACAATGAGTGTGCATTCGACTTCTTGCCAGTTTGTCCTTTATGAAGATGAACGAAAGCTGAAGAACAAAGAAAAACAGCAGAGATCAGACAAATTGTGCATTAAAAATAAAGTACGAAAAATGAATTATTTAAACAAGTGAGCAATCAAATCCCACCACCTTCACACCCCATGACAATAATTCATCACTTTGTGAATAACTTTTGAAAAATTGTGCATGTAACCTTGATGTCAACCTCCACCGGGGGGTGCCGGGAGATTCGGCACTAATGAGGATTGGGAGAGCTTGGAAGGCCTTGAGAATGAGGGGAGGAAAGGGTCATGGCCTCCCAAGGGGGCGGAGTGTTGCCCAGGGAGAGGGAGAGCCTGATCGTGGAGTTAGAGGTCTGAGGAATTACGTGGCTGTTAGTTTTTGGTGTGTACGAGATTGAGGAGAGAGTTGACGAGGTCGTCCTGCCTGCCTGCTTTCTGCCTGCGCCTCTCTTCGCCCTGTACCCGTTTCGTCTGCTCACGTGCTTCGTCTCCTCATCGTCCTGCTCATCGCCTGCTGCCAACAGAGCTAAGTCACCAAGTTTTTGTTCCTCTTCCCATCAGTGACAATCTGTGTGTGTGGCACCATCAGGGTTATTCACATTGTACATAATTACCCACCGTCGTCCCTATTTTTTATTGTTTGTGGTTCTGGAAATAAATCCTTTGGTTTTAAAAGCTGGAAAGCGTTTGTGTCTCTCCTCATGACCCACACGTGTGTTGTCCACCATAATATGGAACGTCGTTTGAGGGAGTAAAATTCCATTTCAGCTCATCCTTCCAGTATCGGTGTTTACTGACCTGGACATGACAATATATCCCGTTTACCAAACCTCAGTGAAATGGACTCCTTCAGAAGTGATGTGTCAAGGGGATTTTCCAATTCATTTTAGATTCTCAGGGAGCGGAGCCAATATTTCATCCTCAAGCCTGAAGTCATTGACAACTTGTCTCGATCATCCCCAATTTGTCTGCGACCATAAGTCAGTCCAGGTGGATGACCCTGAACACCCACCTCAGCCCAGATTCGCCTTCATAAATTTTGGAAGTTTGGGCACTGTAAGAATGCAGATCAGATGTTTTTTTAATTGTAGTGGTGTTACTTTCTTCCTCGAGGGTGCGATGCAATCCAGAGGGGCATGACATGACAGAGAGATCAATCCATTGCAATTAAAATCCTCAACGGGAACATAAAACATAAGATATGTTAATTTTCTGCACTCTATTTTAGAGCTTGATACAATATAGAAACAAATTAGAAGGGCACTGAGATGAGAGCATACCTCCACCAGGCTGATTAGTTTATGTTTTGTATCCCACTGACAGGCTGGATCTGGATTGGGACTTGGACCTGAACTAAAATTTAATTGGCTTGTTATCGAAACCTAACCAACTGACCCACCAAGTTTCGTCTGAATCCATCCATAACTTTTTGAAATATCGTGTTATATATCATTTTAGCCCTGTCACTCAATTGTGAAGAATCACTTTAAAAATTCTCGGATCCGGATCTTCACCAAAGTCGAATCAATTCTTCCTTATTACATACCCGACCTCCCCACCAAGTTTCGGCGGAATCCTTCCACAACTTGAGATATCCCGCTGTATGTTGTTTTTGGCTCTTTCTCCCAATTGTGAAGAATCACGAAAAAAAATCTCAAATCCAGATTTGGATCTGCACCCAAATCTAATAATTTTGTCCTCGTCACATACCCAAGCTCTCCACAAAATTTAATCCAAATCCGTCCGAACTTTAAGATATTTAGTTCACAAACAAACAAGAAAAAGACGTTGTGCAGAGTATGAGACTTGCAAAATCCAGAAAACAAATTTGACCTCAACAATAATTGGTGGTTGAATTCAATGACCAAATATGCAACAACTCCTCAAATTTTAAGTCAATGGGATGAAAATTGACAATTTTAGAAATTCGCCCGATGTTGACCTTTTTGCCCATGTTGACCTCAAAAAGAATTGGCTGGTTGAATTAATTGACCTGAAATATAAATCCTCTTCAAATATCAAGTCAATCGGATGAAAAGTGAGGATTTTAGAAACCTTACCTTCATTGTTGACCTTTTGACCTCAGAAACAATCGGCTTCTTTATCACAAACTACCATGTGATGAAGTTTCGTGAAGATTGCTTTAAAATTGTGACATGCAGGCGATAAATAGACAGACAGAATAACAAAATTGACTGAACAATATACTTTAAAAATCTTTGTTTGTTTGTTTTCTTGCAAAATCGAACAAACTGAGGTAAAAACATAACCTCCATCCACCTTCAATGGCAGCCTGGCATTCGCTTTAGTGGTGAGGGTGGTGGCTTAGGATCCTAGGGTCCTGAGTTCGAGCCCCGTTGTCTGCTAAATTAACACCAGGGGTTGACTCAGCCTGTCATCCTTCCGAGGTTGGCAAAATGAGCACCAGTGTACTGGTAATAGGGGCAATACATCAGCGGCAAAGCCATGCCCCGAACCAATGAAGCAACCAGCAGCTATAAAGGCTGCACACGATGGGAACCTTCAATGGCAGAAAAAACAATATTTTGTCATCTATTGCATGATGTGAAGTGTGGTGTCTGTCCGTGCGTTTGAATGTAAAACAGTCTCCATCGGCCGCTTCACTCCCCGAGTTTGAAAAGACCAACATTGAATTGGAAGAAATGCACGATACCCAATGAGATACATTTTAAACGGAAAAAAATACCACATGAAATCGCAGTCTGCGACTGAAGAGTGCATCAAGACATTACCTGGGCTGACAATATGGCCTCGAGGTACACACTGGATGCAAAAACTGTCCCGTCATACAAAGGCCTCCAAGCTGTCAAGCCTGGGTTCGAAACAGACTGGGTGAATCATCAATGTGTGTGCTGTCCCGATGATGTACGTTAAATTGGGCATCCCATCTTCTGGCATTACTTGATGGACGTTGAAGATCATCACAGTGTCCTTCACAAAGAGTGGGCAAGATATCTGCGGCACCACGGCCAGATTACAAATTCCTTCACGAACTACTACTGGGCAGGCAATGGCAAATCACCCGGTATAACCCTTTCTCAGCAAGCTGCTTTGATGGCACCGATGCTCTGAGAGGTCACGTCAGATATGGGAGCATAACCCGGAGCAAAGCGCCAGTGCGTCCACTCTCTACCGGGACTCCAGTGGCCTCGGACTGGCTATCCCCCAGGCAGATGCCTGGCTCATCCATATCTCCTTCAAAGATGTCCAAAATAAAATTAATTCATTAAGAGTTAGAGCATCTGCTCAAAAGGAGAGTGTTAGGACATATGGCGAGAGGAGGAGAAGGTGGAGAGTGGGAGGAGTGGGTGACAGAGGGAAGCAAGAAGGGAGGAGGGTGCAAGACAGATAGAGAGAGGAGGGGG
>NC_140962.1:40659473-40666973 GCF_056783735.1 Eptatretus burgeri
ACAGAGAGAAAGGAGGGGAGCGACAGAGAGAAAGGAGGGGGAGCGACAGAGAGAAAGGGAGAGAGGAGCGACAGAGAGAAAGGAGGGGGAGCGACAGAGAGAAAGAGAGGGGGAGCGACAGAGAGAAAGGAGGGGGAGCGACAGAGAGAAAGGAGGGGGGAGCGACAGAGAGAAAGGAGGGGGAGCGACAGAGAGAAAGGAGGGAGCGACAGAGAGAAAGGAGGGGGAGCGACAGAGAGAAAGGAGGGGGAGCGACAGAGAGAAAGGAGGGGGAGCGACAGAGAGAGAAAGGAGGGGGAGCGACAGAGAGAAAGGAGGGGGAGCGACAGAGAGAAAGGAGGGGGAGCGACAGAGAGAAAGGAGGGGGAGCGACAGAGAGAAAGGAGGGGGAGCCACAGAGAGAAAGGAGGGAGCGAGAGAGAGAAAGGAGGGGGAGCGACAGAGAGAAAGGAGGGGAGCGAGAGAGAGAAAGGAGGAGGAGCGAGAGAGAGAAAGGAGCGAGAGAGAGAAAGGAGGGGGAGCGAGAGAGAGAAAGGAGGGGGAGCGAGAGAGAGAGAGAGGAGGGGAGCGAGAGAGGGAGAGGTGGTGGAGCGAGAGAGAGAGGAGGGGGAGAGAGAGAGAGCAGAGAGGTGGTGGAGCGAGATAGAGAGGAGGGGAGAGAGAGAGAGGAGGGGAGCGAGAGAGAGAGGGGAGAGAGAGAGAGGCGAGGAGAGCGAGAGAGAGGAGGGGAGCGAGAGAGAGGAGGGGAGCGAGAGAGAGGAGGGGAGCGAGAGTGAGGAGGAGAGCGAGAGAGAGAGAGAGGGGGAGAGAGAGGCGGGGAGCAAGAGAGAGAGGAGAGAGAGAGAGAGGGAGGGAAGAGAGAGAGAGAGAGAGAGAGAGAGAGAGAGAGAGAGAGAGAGAGAGAGAGGAGCGAGAGAGAGAAAGGAGGGGGAGCGACAGAGAGAAAGGAGGGAGCGACAGAGAGAAAGGAGGGGGAGCGACAGAGAGAAAGGAGGGAGCGACAGAGAGAAAGAGAGGGGGAGCGACAGAGAGAAAGGAGGGGAGAGTGACAGAGAGAAAGGAGGGGGAGCCGACAGAGAGAAAGGAGGGGGAGCGACAGAGAGAAAGGAGGGGGAGCGAGCAGAGAGAAAGGAGGGGGAGCGACAGAGAGAAAGGGAGAGGGGGAGCGACAGAGAGAAAGGAGGGGGAGCGACAGAGAGAAAGGAGAGGGAGCTTTGACAGAGAGAAAGGAGGGGGAGCGACAGAGAGAAAGGAGGGAAGGAGCGAGAGACAGAGAGAAAGGAAGGGGGAAGCGAGAGAGAAAGGAGGGGGAGCGAGAGAGAGAAAGGAGGACAGAGAGAAAGGAGGTGGGAGCGAGAGAGAGAAAGAAGGGGGAGCGAGAGAGAGGAGAGGGAGGGAGCGAGAGAGAGAGAGAGAGGAGAGAAAGAAGGGGGAGCGAGAGAGAGAGGGAGCAAGAGAGAGAGAGAGAGGAGGGAGAGCGAGAGAGAGAGAGAGAGAGAGAGAGAGAGAGAGAGAGAGAGAGAGAGAGGAGAGGAGCGAGAGAGAGAGAGAGAGAGTAGGGGAGAGAGAGAGAGAGAGTGAGAGAGAGAGAGAGAGAGAGAGAGAGAGAGAGAGAGAGAGAGAGAGAGAGAGAGAGGAGAGAGAGAGAGAGAGAGGGTAGGGGGGAGAGAGAGAGAGAGTGAGAGAGAGAGAGAGAGAGAGAGAGAGAGAGAGAGAGAGAGAGAGAGAGAGAGAGAGAGAGAGAGAGAGAGAGAGAGAGAGAGAGAGAAAGAATGTAAGAGAGCAAGAGAGAGATGTGTGTGTGTGTGTGTGAGGGTGTGAAAGTGTAAGAGAGAGAGAGAGAGGTAAGAGAGAGGTTGTGAGAGTGTAAGGGAGAGAGATAGAGTGAGAGAGAGAGAGAGAGAGAGAGAGAGAGAGAGAGAGAGAGAGAGAAAGACAGAGAAAGAGAGAGAGCAAGAGAGAGAGAGAGAGAGAGAGAGAGAGAGAGAGAGAGAGAGAGAGAGAGAGAGAGAGAGAGAGAGAGAGAGAGAGAGAGAGAGTAAAGAGAGTGAGAGAGAGAGCGTTTGTGTAAGAGAGTGTGTGTCAGAGGGTGAGAGAGAGTGAGAGAGAGAGTGAGAGAGAGAGCTCTCCCTGTCGAGTGCAGCCTCTTGCTGCTGATTTTGCACTCATTGTCTCGGGACGCGGCTTCGCCGCTCGGATGCATTGTCCCCCCCTTACCAATCCACTGGTACTCATTTTCACATGACCTCAGAAGGATGGCACGCTGGGAGTCAAACTCCTGGGTGTATATTAGTTCAGCGACCAACGGGGCTTGAACTCAGGATCCAAGGATCCCAATCCTGCCGCTACTCCTAAACACACTCAGCCAACACCAGGCTTATAGAGGCAGAGGAAGAGAGAGAGAGAGAGAGAGAGAGAGAGAGAGAGAGAGAGAGAGAGAGAGAGAGAGAGAGAGAGAGAGGAGGGGGAGAGAGGAGGGGAGGGGGGAGAGAGAGAGAGAGAGAGAGAGAGAGGAGAGGAGGGGAGAGAGAGAGGGGAGGGGGAGAGAGAGAGAGAGTGGGATCGAGAGAGAGAGAGAGAGGAAGGGGGAGCGAGAGAGAGGAGAGGGAGCTGAGAGAGAGAGAGGGGGAGCGAGAGAGAGAGGAGGGGGAGCGAGAGAGAGAGGAGGCAGCGCGAGAAAGAAGAGGCTGCGCGAAGAAAGAGGAGGGAGAGAGAGAGAGGAGGGGGGAGAGAGAGAGAGGGGAGGAGCGAGCGAGAGAAAGAGAGAGAAGGAGGGGGAGCGAGAGAGAAAGAGAGAGAGAGAGAGAGGGAGAGGGGGAGGAGAGGAGGGAGGAGAGAGAGGAGGGGGAGAGAGAGAGAGGGAGGGGATCGAGATCGAGAGAGAGAGAGAGAGAGAGAGAGAGAGAGAGAGAGAGAGAGAGAGAGAGAGAGAGAGAGAGGCAGAGAGAGAGAGTAGAAAGGGAGCGAGAGAGAGAGGAAGGGGGGAGCGAGAGAGAGAGGAAGGGGGAGAGAGAGAGGGAGCGAGAGAGAGAGAGCGAGAAAGAGAGAGGGAGGCAGCGCGAGAAAGAAGAGGGTTGCGTGAGAAAGAGGGAGGGGAGAGAGAGAGAGGAGGAGGGAGAGAGAGAGAGAGGGGAGAGAGTGGTGGAGCGAGATAGAGAGAGGTGGGGGAGAGAGAGAGGAGAGGGGAGGGAGCGAGAGAGAAAGGGAGGGGGAGCGAGAGAGAGAGAAAGGAGGGAGCGAGAGAGAGAGAAGGAGGGGAGCGAGAGAGAGAAAGGAGGGGAGAGACAGAGAGAGAGAGAGAGAGAGGAGGGGAGCGAGAGAGGGAGAGGTGGTGGGAGCGAGAGAGAGAGGGAGGGGGAGAGAGAGAGAGAGAGAGGTGGTGGAGCGGGGAGATAGAGGAGGAGGGGTGAGAGAGAGAGAGAGGGGAGGGGAGCGAGAGAGAGGAGGGGGAGAGAGAGAGAGAGAGCGAGAGAGCTGAGAGGGAGAGAGGAGGGAGAGCGAGAGAGAGGAGGGGGAGCGAGAGGGAGGAGGGAGCGCTTATAGAGAGAGAGAGGAGGGGGAGAGAGAGAGAGAGGGAGGGGAAAGCAAGAGAGAGGGGGCAGCGAGGGAGAGAGGGGGAGAGAGAGAGGCGGGGGAGCAAGAGAGAGAGGAGGGGGAGAGAGAGAGAGGGAGGGAAGAGAGAGAGAGGAGAGAGAGAGAGAGAGAGAGAGAGAGAGAGAGAGAGAGAGAGAGAGAGAGAGAGAGAGGGAGCGACAGAGAGAAAGGAGGGGGAGCGACAGAGAGAAAGGGAGGGGGAGCGACAGAGAGAAAGGAGGGGGAGCGACAGAGAGAAAGAGAGACGAGAGAGAAAGGGAGGGGGAGCGACAGAGAGAAAGAGAAGAGCGAGAGCGAGAGAGAAAGGGAGGGGGAGCTGACAGAGAGAAAGGGAGGGGGAGCGACAGAGAGAAAGGGAGGGGGATGGTTAGAGAGAAAGGAGGGAGAGACAGACAGAGAGAAAGGAGAGGGAGCGACAGAGAGAAAGGAGAGGAGAGAGAGAGAGAAAGAGAGAGGGAGCGAGAGAGAGAAAGGAGAGAGGGAGCGAGAGAGAGAGAAAGGGAGGTTTTGGAGAGCGAGAGAGAGAAAGAAGGGGGAGCGAGAGAGAGGAGGGGGAGCGAGAGAGAGAGGGAGAGAGGAGCGACAGAGAGAGAGAGAGAGAGAGAGAGCGACAGAGAGAAGGGAGAGAGAGAGAGAGAGAGGGAGGGAGCGAGAGAGAGAGAGAGAGAGAGAGAGAGAGAGAGAGAGAGAGAGAGAGAGAGAGAGAGAGAGACCGACAGAGAGAGAGAGAGAGAGAGAGAGAGAGAGAGAGAGAGAGAGATATATATATATATATATATATATAACCCATTAGAGAGAGAGAGAGAGAGAGAGAGAGAGAGAGAGAGAGAGAGAGAGAGAGAGAGAGAGAGAGAGAGAGAGAGAGAGAGAGAGAGAGAGAGAGAGAAGAGCGAGAGAGAGATAGTAAGAGAGTGTGGAAAGAGAGAGAGAGAGAGAGAGAGAGAGTAAAAGAGAGTAAGAGAGAGAGAGAGTAAGAGTAAGAGAGAGAGTAAGAGTAAGAGAGAGAGAGAGAGAGAGAGAGAGAGAGAGAGAGAGAGAGAGAGAGAGAGAGAGAGAGAGAGAGAGAGAGAGAGAGAGAAAGAGAGAGAGAGAGAGTAAGAGAAGGAGAGAGAGAGTAAGAGAGAGAGTAAGAGAGAAAGAGAGTAAGAGAGAAAGAGCGTAAGAGAGAGAGAGAGAGAGAGAGTAAGAGAGAGGTTGAGAGAGTGTGAGAAAGAGAGAGACAGAGTGCAAGAGAGAGTAAGAGAAAGAGAGAACAGACAGAGACAGAGAGAGTAAGAGAGAGTAAGAGAGAGAGACAGACAGAGCATAGAGAGAGAGAGAGAGAGAGAGAGAGTGTGTGTGTGTGAGAGAGAGAGTAAGGGAGAGAGAGGTGGTGTGTGTGTAAGAGAGAGTGTGTGTGAGGCAGCGTAAGAGATAGTGAGGGAGAGAGTGAGAGAGAGAGGGAGAGAGTGAGAGAGAGAGAGTGTAAGAGAGAGTAAGATAGAGAGAGAGAGAGTGTAAGAGAGTGAGAGTGTGGAAGAGAGAGAGAGTGTGAGAGGGAGAGAGAGAGAGAGAGACAGAGACAGAGACAGAGACAGAGACAGAGAGAGAGAGAGAGAGAGAGAGAGAGAGAGAGAGAGAGAGAAGGAGAGAGAGAGAGTCACAGAGAGAGAGTCACAGAGAGAGAGACAGAGAGAGTCACAGAGAGAGAGCTACAAAGAGAGTGAGAGAGAGAGAGAGAGAGAGAGAGAGAGTAGAAGAGAGAGAGAGAGTCACAGAGAGAGAGTCACAGAGAGAGAGAGTCACAGAGAGAGAGTCACAGAGAGAGAGAGAGAGAGAGAGAGAGAGAGAGAGAGAGAGAGAGAGAGAGAGAGAGAGAGAGAGAGAGAGAGAGAGAGAGAGAGAGAGAGAGAGAGAGAGTCAGAAAGAGAGAGAGAGAGTCAGAGAGAGAGAGACAGAGAGAGCGTGAGACAGAGAGACAGTGAGAGAGTGAGAGAGAGTGAGAGTGTGAGAGAGGGTGAGAGTGTGAGAGAGAGAGAGAGAGAGGGAGGGGTGTAAGAGAAAGGGAGAGTGTGTGGGAGAGAAAGAGAGAGTGTGTGGGAGAAATAGAGAGTGTGTGGGAGAAATAGAGAGTGTGTGGGAGAAATAGAGAGTGTGGGTGGGAGAGATAGAGAGTGTGTGGGAGAAATAGAGAGTGTGTGGGAGAAATAGAGAGTGTCTGGGAGAAATAGAGAGTGTGTGGGAGAAATAGAGAGAGTGTGGGAGAAATAGAGAGTGGGAAAGAAATAGAGAGTGTGTGGGAGAAATAGAGAGTGTGTGGGGAGAAATAGAGAGTGTGTGGGAGAAATAGAGAGTGTGTGGGAGAAAGAGAGAGTGTGTGGGAGAAAGAGAGAGTGTGTGAGAGAAAGAGAGAGTGTGTGAGAGAAAGAGAGAGTGTGTGAGAGAAAGAGAGAGTGTGTGAGAGAAAGAGGGAGTGTGTGAGAGAAAGTGAGAGTGTGTGAGAGAAAGAGAGAGTGTGTGAGAGAAAGAGAGAGTGTGTGAGAGAAAGAGAGAGTGTGTGAGAGAAAGAGGGAGTGTGTGAGAGAAAGAGTGAGAGAAAGAGTGAGAGAAAGGGAGAGAGTGTGAGAGAAAGGGAGAGAGTGGGGTGAGAGAAAGGGAGAGAGTGTGAGAGAAAGGGAGAGAGAGTGTGAGAGAAAGGGAGAGAGTGTGTGAGAGAGAAAGGGAGAGAGTGTGAGAGAAAGAGGAGAGAGTGTGAGAGAAAGGGAGAGAGACAGAGAGAAAGAGGAGAGAGTGTGAGAGAAAGGGAGAGAGAGTGTGAGGAGAAAGGGAGAGAGAGTGTGAGAGAAAGGGAGAGAGTGTGAGAGAAAGAGAGAGAGTGTGAGAGAGAGAGTGTGAGAGAGAGTGTGAGAGAGAGTGAGAGAGAGAGAGAGGAGAAAAGCGAGAGCGAGAGCGAGAGCGAGAGAGAGGAGGGGGAGCGAGGGAGAGAGAGAGGAGGGGGAGCGAGGGAGAGAGAAAGAGAGGAGGGGGAGCGAGAGAGAGAGAGAGAGAGGAGGGGGAGCGAGAGAGAGAGAGAGAGGAGGGGGAGCAAGAGAGAGAGAGGAGGGGAGAGAGAGAGAGGAGGGGGAGCAAGAGAGAGAGAGGAGGAGAGAGAGAGAGAGAGGGGGAGAGAGAGAGAGGAGGGGGAGAGAGAGAGAGAGGAGGGAGAGAGAGAGGGAGGGGGAGAGAGAGAGAGAGGAGGGAGAGAGAGAGAGAGGGAGGGGGAGAGAGAGAGGGAGGGAAAGAGAGAGAGAGAGGGGAAGAGAGAGAGAGAGAGAGAGAGAGAGAGGAGGGGGGAGAGAGAGAGGGAGGGGAAGAGAGAGAGAGGGAGAGAGAGAGAGAGAGAGAGAGAGAGAGAGAGAAGGCCGAGAGAGAGAGAAGGGCGAGAGAGAGAGAAGAAGGGGAGAGAGAGAGAAGGGAGAGAGAGAGAGAGAGAGGAGAGGGGAGCGAGAGAGGGAGAGAGGTGGTGGAGCGAGAGAGAGAGAGAGAGGAGGGGGAGAGAGAGAGGGGAGAGGTGGTGGAGAGCGAGATAGAGAAGGAAGGGGAGAGAGAGAGAGAGGGGGGAGGGAGCGAGAGAGAGAGAGGCAGAGGAAGGTGGTGGAGCGAGATAAGAGAGAGGGAAGGGAGAGAGAGAGAGGAGGAGGGGAGGGAGCGAGAGAGAGAGAGAGAGAGAGAGAGAGAGAGAGAGAGAGAGAGAGAGAGAGAGGAGGAGGAGCGAGAGAGAGAGAGAGAGAGGAAGGGAGAGCGAGAGAGAGGAGGGGGAACGAGAGAGAGAGAGAGAGAGGAGGGGAAGCGAGAGAGAGAAGAGGGGAAGCGAGAGAGAGAAGAGGGGAAGAGAGAGAGAGAGAGAGAGAGAGAGAGAGAGAGAGAGAGAGAGAGGGGAGGGGGAGC
>NC_140962.1:40681973-40726973 GCF_056783735.1 Eptatretus burgeri
TGGGTGGTCACTGGACTACCGTTATTCTCAGGTTTACCGTCTGTCTGTATGTATGTAATGGACAGCTCTGGAGGCCAGAGGAATCAACCAATTTTGATGAAACTTGACTGGTAGGTTCATACCAGGATCTAGTTGTATGCTTTTGTGCACCGTTGCTGTGGACGCCACCGTTGCCCAGCAACGGGACCTTGAAATTTTTGAAAAATCCCCAAAAAAAATATCGAAAATAAAATAAAAATAAAAAAATAAAAAAAAATAAATCGGCCTCCGCGTTTTTATGCGCACTATTATCAACCTCTGTCAAAAAGTTTCAGCCCGATCCGTCAAAAACTACAACTAGTGTGCAATTATATAGCGACCACCCATGTCACCTTCCGGCTTGTTGGGTGTCAGTAGATCCAGTCGAAAAAAAAAATTCAATTTTGAGATTTGTTCTACCCTTATTGTCGGTATTTCTGTTGATATGTTTGTCTGTCTGTTCGGTCCAGTGCTCCGTTAATACAATGGCGATTTCGATGAAACTTGTTGGTTGTGTGGTTGGTCACTTTCATGACCTAGTTGTGTGCAAATGAGAACCGTTTCTATGGACACCACCGTTGTATAGCAACGGGACTTTGAAATTTTTGAAAAAAAAATCATAAAAAAATTTTTCCCGAAAATAAAAACAAAAAAAAAATCGGGCCACGAGCGACTGTGGGCAGTACATTCAGCCATATTGTCAAAAATTTCCAGCCGGATCCAATGAAAACTGTCGGAGAAGATTGACTTTGAATGAACCCTGGTCGAAAACAATAAAAAACGAAGTTCGTTATATCTCAGAGACTGAGTCAGATATACATGAAACTGGTATGGTAGGTTCATGGTATGTCCTAGTTATGTGTGAGAAAGAACTGTTCCTATGGACCCCTCCGTTGCCTAGCAACGGCCAAAAAAAACCTCTAAATGTGGGGGTATTTTAACGTAAAAACAATCTGCAGCATTAACCCTTGAAGCAAGAATCATGAATTTTCTTGTGCTTAATCCTCAGGTCATTCCCCATCGAACGGGCCCATCGCATCAGGTTCTATTGGGTAGTCGACTACCCATGTCTGCCTACCGGCTTGTCTGTCTGTGTATTGTGTTGTGTGTCTGTCCTTCCAGAGCATAACTTCGTGGACTTTGATCCGATCTTGATGAAACTTGGTTATGTGTTCGATATCAATGTCTTGTTGTGTTTTCCTGGATGAGGCGTTGCTACACCCATTGTGGGTGGAGCCACGCCCAAAAAAGCCATTTTTAGGGGGTAGTTGGATTAAAAATCTATCTTCTCCTCGGGAATTGACTGACTGGAATGGGTTCTTCAGTATTTGAATAGCACAATGAATTATCTAAAACTTGTTGTCGTCCGATTTATCATTTTCGTCCTAAAGTCAAGGTCACAAGGTCAAAAACTTAGAAAATTGTGAATTTTGACATAAAAATCATACGACCGCCCAAACTATGAGAGTGAGGATGACAATAGTTTTTAGGCATAATCTTGGTCATTCAGCACCTAAAGTCTTGAAACCATTTTGCTCTATCTCGAACACCTTGCCCGTGGCGCCCCCTTCAAGTTTGTTTTTACGCTGATTTCATCAAAGTATGGATAATCCGAGGAGTGCGAAATGCCACATAGCCTATATGACGTTATATTGTTCCTGGAATGTTCCAGAGGAAGTTTTGCACCAAAGGTCATAATTCTTGAGCTTTGACCTTAAAGGCCACAAACGTCAAATTTTCAAAGTTGTGGGAATCGAACCGGGTTTTTGACCTTCTTCGACGAACTAACTCCAATAAGCCATAGCACGTATCCTGTTTCCTTATTTTAATGTCCACAACATTGTTTTCTGACCTTTACAGGTAATACAAAGGTCAAATTTAGAAAGTTGTTGAACGAAACCGGGTTTTCGAGATTTTGCAGCTAATAACCTGTCAGTCGTACCACATCATGTTGATCATTTTTATAACTTGGTCAAAAATTATCACATTGTCTCATCCTTGACTTCTGAAACAATCTACATCGTCAAATAACCATTGTCGTCTTCAGACTTATCTATTTTATATTGCTAACCGTGGTGTCTGTTCATGTGTTCATCTGTCTGTCTGTCTGTCTGTCTGTCTGTCTGCCTGTCTCCTGTCTTCGGTGGCCGTTTCCAATGCTCTGTTTGAAAAGCTCAACATTCACTTTTGAAATGACAGTACACTGCCACCATTCAGCAGTGGGTAGTGGAAGTATCTCAGAGCTTTGGCTCTGTGGGCAACCAAGAGTGCAACATAATTAACCTTTTGAAGTCCATGGAATCTATCCATAATTCCAGCAATCTGTGTGTGTGTGTGTGTCTGTCTGTCTGTCTGTCTGCGACCGCCGCTTCTCGCCAACCGCCAGTCCGATCTGATTGAAACTTGCTTGGAATATTGCCGGGGACCACGGATGTGCCTTTTCAAGGTTTGATATTGATCGGATGAGCGGTTCCCAAGTTACGGCCATTTTATTGCTTTTTTCAGTGTTGGAAAGGTGTATATATCGCAGCTGAAGTGTCGTTCCACCTTATCACCTTATCATGACATTTTTTTTTCCCAAAGATATCTCTGAATAATGATTACAGCATATTAACAATAATAATAATAGCACAATAATTGGCAGTAATAAAAAGAATAACATGATACAATGACCAATGTCTGTCAACCAATAACGACCGATATATTGTCTGTCAACCAATAATGACCAATAACGTCTGTCAACCAATGACAGGACACGGTGCCATGACATCACGAATGTCACAATTAATGGCTTTTTTTTGCACGATTGACGTCACAATTCTTCTTCTTCGTTTGGTATGAAGTCACAATTGATGCTGGGGACTTGAGTATGTTTCCCAGGTGTTTCCCAAGTTATGGCCATTTATGACACGGTTGGTCCGATCTAATTGAAACAATGCCCCAATCCAGTCGTCATTTACGAGAGCGAAGGAACGAAGCTGCACATACTGGCACACACCTACGGGCCCGTACTAGTAATTTAAATTGTGAGATCAACTTAAACTTTTCCTGTCATTGGAGACTGGTACTTTTCCAAGTTTACGATAATTTGATGTCACTTGATATCAAAAACTCAAGACCGAGAAATTTCACGATTCTTCTTGTGGTCCTCCTTCCCCCCTCTTCCTCCTCCTCCATTTCAAGACAGATCTCTCAATCCAGATATTCATTTCACAGAACCCTTCATTCTGCGATTTCGTGTCAACAATGACAGAGTGGCTCTTGACAATGAGTCAGATGGTAGTCGGCTGATGAATGGCGTTCAGTCTCATTTGCAAGGTGAGAACAATGTTCAGGTTTGGTCATTTTCACAAATGGCCAGTCTACAACTTATCCAATGGATTCAGCTTTTAGCTTTATTCTTGAAAGCCCTGTGCAGAAAATGCTTCTGAATAAAACTGAGTGATATTTTTCATAAAATAAAATGAATTTATCTCACCCCACCCACAACTTATGCCTTCCCACCGTTACCTTCCATCATGCCCTTTCCCTATTGTCTTGAGGTGTCAATTGGATATTGGATATCAGACCATCAAAAATGAGCAACCCACCCTGAAAGACATTCATGAGCTAGCTGGGTTTCTGTTGACAAAGCAATCACAGTATGGAAACTTTCAAGAGCAGTTCAATTTCAAAGAAACGCTCAAAATGCAAAAATTCGGTACACTACTGCTTTCAACCAATTGTCTTACAGCACATCATCTGGTTTAAAAGAGATTGAGGATTGCAGTGAACTGGGATGTTATAACAATTCCTCAACACCAGGAGACTGTCTCCTTCACAAAAGGATGGGGGAACGTTCACCAAAAGTATACAAATGAATGAAAAAGTTGCAAGCCTTAACGAATATTTGGATAAACAGGAAGAATTTTGAATTTTATTTCATTTTAAATATATTCGGTGCAATGTACCGAATGAACCGTCATGGTTAAAAATACATACCGGAAACACCCTGACGATCACCTCATTCCTCACTGGAACTGCCTGGCAAGCAAGAAGTCTTTGCTCGAGCTGCAGTGATCATCACAAGTGGTGTGCCGGTCGTGGTCTGCTTCAAACCTGTGCAGCACTTTTGAGTCCTTCTGCAACTGGATTAAAGATGGATGAAGAAAAATAAAGTAGTCGATTTTTTTTTAAATGGGAAAGGGCAGGGAAAGCTCTGTTTCGTGTCAACACCGAGTTGTGCGTCAACACATTGGAACAATTAACAAAATTATTTGCAATACCATGTCAACACAAAATTATTTTTTCCATCTCAGCGTACATAGATGTAGAAACAATTGGGGAGGTGGGAAGGTGGGAAGGGGAGGATGGTAGGATGGTGAGTAAAATCCAAATACCTTTTGATAAAACAGCTATTACCAAAAGATCGTCAAAATCAAAATATCATGATGAATTCTACCAAAAGAAACAACGTAAGGTGAGGGATATACACAAAGTTGTGTGCATGCAAGCATGAGCAACTTCAAAAATGAAGTGGTTGTTTGAAAGTCTTGACTGAGAAGTCTTGATGAGGGAACAATTTCAGTCATGTTTATCAGAGAGTATGCCAGCACTCTCTGTTGGGATGGCGTCGGAAGAAAAAGAACATTTGGTCGCACCCACTATATACAAAACTAAAGTTGGAGTAACTTCTCCAAAAAGTCACTGATTGCATACGAGAGCCTACACGGTCTGTTTTTCTGATTGTCGAGACTTGGCACACGAAAAGTACTCCTCACAGGGAATGTGTGATTTTTTTTTTAATGATGTCGTGGGTGCCTTCGTTATATCACAATTGCATTTGTGGAATGTGACATGTGATCAGTATTAGTCGGGTCATATCCAGGACTCCCGTGACCATGGAGAGCATAAGTTCGTTTGAGGATGAATTTTGGTACTTTGGGGTATTTAGAAAAAAAATGAGCTCCGATGCCCCTCCCAAAAGTGTGGGCAAACTCCACCAGAGGGCAAACTCCAAAATGGCCGCTGTCAGCCATCTTGGAAATGACACAATTACATAACTCTTGAGTAAAATAACTTACAGACCTGAAATAAGTGTCGTTTTTTTTTACTAATTTAATGACTAGGATTCCATTTTAGTGGTTATTTTCTCATTTTGCAGCAATCTTGAACATGAAATTCAATATGGGTGCCAACGGCCAAATTGAATATTTTAATATGTCCCACCTTCCGAAATTGTGAAGCTTTTTACTATTATAGTAATTATGATGTTTATTTTGTCACAGGTCATTGAATTTCTGCAAGCAAAAGACCACCAACTGCCACTACAACAGATCAGTCATCACATCAAATCCCAACTGTTGAGTAACAGAATTAACTGAGTTCAGACAAACATGGCTGAAGAATCAATCAGTAGCAGAAGTAGCAACTCCCCTCCTCAATGTGTGTTGCAATGTGGTGATCATATTTATCAGGAAGACTCACTTGATGGGATTTCTCATGAAAAGTGGCAAAGCTTGCGTGAAAAAGCAGCTAATTGGAGGGGGCTAGATAGGTTTGGCATGGTGTACAAGAGTGTCAACTGGGAAAAGGGACACAAAGGTCTTTACATGCACAAGGAATGTTACCTGTGTATTTCAAGCAAGAGAAAGCTCCAGCAAGCTGAAAAGCAAAAATCTGCAGATAGTGAACAAAGCAGGCAACCCCGACATTTGCGGTTCTTCAGGCAGTCTTTAAATACTGCGTTGGCCTTGTTTTGCCCTGACCTTTTCTGCTATTTATGCTTGGAGAACAGTTCCTGCACACTCGTTCCAGCTCACTATTTCATTTCGTTGAGTTTGTTGGTTTCATGTTTTCTTTACACTTGTGCATTTAATGCATAATTGGAGGTGCAAATTTTTGACAATTGAACTTGATTTTTTGTGTCTGCATTTGCCTCTTTGATCAACCCTGCTCTTATATTGGGTTTGGATTTCCTCAATTGATCTTGTGTTTGCTTGTTGTTACCACCACACATGAACTCAATACCTTGTTTTGTTTTTTTTTCCTGTGTGTGCAGTGAATCTACGTCTGCGTCCGAGACCCCAAAACCTGCTGCTGCTGATCCCCTTCCAGCTCCTTCACCGAAATGCCTAGGTTCACGTATAGGGCATCTACATGATAAAAACTTATGTGTCTGGTGCATGCGTCCAGAAGACAAAAAGCATACTGGACGGAAATTGAATACTTTGTATCTTCTAAATCAAGAAAAGGCTTGGAACATGTTTAAACAGCATACAGTGTTACTCGACGACATGGACATGAGAGATCGCATTCTCAAATTGATTGACACTACACCTGACCCATTTGCAGCTGAGATATGATTCCATCATCGCTGCTGGTTCAAGTACATCACCAACTATAACATTAATGATGAAAGGCGTGAGTTGAATGATGAATGAGCTGCAAAAATGACCATAAAAATTAGTTAGAAACAACCGAGATCATATTTTCAGGTCTGACGATGACCTTAAAATGGGCAAGGAACACCTGGAATTAATTTGTAGTCAAAAAGACACTTCATAATTCATGCCTGTATGTTAACTTACTCAAGATTTATGTATTTTTAAAAAATTTCCAAGATGGCACTGGAGGCCATTTTGGATTTCATCGTGAAGATGACCTCCAAGTTGACAAGTTACACCTGGAATGAATTTCTCGCCATACAATTCCTTGAAAAAATACCTTAATCGTCTTCCTCCCTTAACTGGTTTGGAAGATGTTAAATATTCATATATTCAATATGGCTGTTGGTGGCCACCCTGGATTTCACATTGAAGATGACCACGAAATGAAAGAATAACCACTGGAATGGGCCCCAAGTCATTAAATTAGTAAAAAACGAGACTTATTTCATGTCTATAAGTTATTTTACTCAAAAGTTATGTAATTGTGTAATTTCCAAAATGGCCGCCAGCAGCCATTTTGGATTTTGCCCTCACTTTTGGGAGGGGCAAAGGAGCTCATTTTTTTCTAAATACCCCAAAGTACACAAATCCATCCTCAAATGAACTTATGCTCTCCATGGTCATGGGAGTCCTGGATATGACCCAACTATATTGCTTTGTTTGTGAGGTAGGTGGAGGAATGTCATGGAAAAGATAGGATTGTATAACGAAGCATGGTCCGTGGACATGAAGGAAACATCTCGATGTAAATTCAGTCGGAAAACTGTGAGTTTAAGTATGACGTGTCACCGCATGGTAGGGGTGATGCTGTATTAATTAGGTAGGGTTCAAGGATAATTTCTCCCAGGATGCGATTGCTCCCATGACCTTTTCCTATGTTTTTGCATTTCAAGACCGGCGATAAAAAGGAATCGCATCCTTAGAACAACCACCGAGCCGAACATTTTCAGGCAGGCGAAAACCTCACCTCTTTAAATGACAACTGGAGAGACCACGCCGCTGGGGTGGATGATTGATGGGCGTGACATGAGAAAGGAGGATTGAGTGAGGGTCGTAGTGGGGACACGCAGGAGAAAGTGCGGGACAGCAGGAGTGAGGCAGGATCGGCAGTTGGAAAAGACGGACATTATGGCAGGCTATTCCTCGACACGGTGAAGAAGGCTGCACGATTCTTGTGTTCGTGCTGAGGCAAATTGGCTCACATGATGGAGCAAGATGCTGCATTGACTGTTGGCGAGGTCGTGTGGGACCGTGCCTCGAAGCCTCGTGTTGTACCATCGGGGAAGGAGACGGTGCCCTTCCTCAGAGAGCAGCGGCGTCAGCAAGTGCGATTGACGAAAGAAGCTGCATGGCGGTTTCTGAGCCACGGTGTTGAGCATCACCGCCCGAATTGCCTCTTGTATGTTTCCCACCCATAGAGCGGCTGGGTGCCATTGTGGGCGTGTTTACGCGCGCAGTGACAGCACGGTTTGGCGACCTTCAAGTTTCAGAAACTCATCTCTGGGCACACAGCGAAGTGCCAGGATAAAGGGAGGAATTTATTTTATTTTTAATGTCCCCATGTCTGTATTAAATTGTGTGTGGTGGCACCTCAAATAGGAATGTAGGTTACCTCACATTTCATATTTATCCCATTTTGATTTATCCCCATTATGAATACTTGATATATTTTAATTAAAACCCCGTATTTAAGTTGCTCGTGTTGTCTATTTGTCGTGGGTTTGAGGGTAAAACCCAAGTGCCTCCATCCTTGCCGCCCTATAATCTCCAAGTATCACGTGTTCGCCTCCAAACATTTGGCTATCCGTCCAGGTAGGTTAACCCTCCTCGACACACCAAGTGAATTTTTTACGTCATAGGTGCCTTCGTTATGATGTCATAAATGCATATGTAGAAAGCCACATCTGATCAATATGAACATTTTTGAGGGTCATCTCAGGATAAAATGCTCCACAGAAAAAAAAATTGATGATGTCATAGGTCACATGACTTGGCAGCCAAAATAGGTCAAAGGTCACAAAAAAAAATAATAATAAAAATAAAAAACCCAAAAGTCTTCTCCCAAATGGCTGAACAGATAGAGGCAAAACTTAAAAACGTATGACCACCAATCCATGAAACAAAATGTTAATACATTCGTCATCGGTCACATGATTTGGCAGCCATATTGCATTTACCCTAAAACCACGAAAAAAAAATAAAAAATCTTCTCCAGAACACCTGGACAGATCAAAGGGAAACTTCATACAAATGCTCCTCAAGAGATGGGTATACAAGTTTAAGGAAGAATTGATAGGTCTCATGTTTTGGCAGCCATATTGGATTGAAGAAAATGATAAATGTTTTCTCTGGCACCACTTAATCAATTAAAGTGAAACTTCACAATTATGATCTCATAGTGATGGGGAATTCATGTTTTAAATTTCAAGTTCACCGGACACATGGTCTGGCAACCAGGAATTATTTAATTTTTTGATCTGGGTTTTTTTTTTTCTTCTTTTTTTTGTTTAAGGCTCACTTGGCTGTACCTGAATAGGTTTGTGGTTTGAGGAGGAGCAGCTGAAACCCAAATCCTATCCAGGTCCGTCCTGATAACTTCATCTTTACTTTTTACTTGTTCGGATTCCTTCTGGTGACTCCAATGCAGGACTGCACCTATTTGGTCTTCCATTTGAATGGAATTTATTTTAATCACATTCCAAGTTCAAGTGCATAATGATTAATTATAAAAAACAAAAACTTCTTGGGTCAGGGTCAGGTGTCCGATCAAAGCGGGACGTCTTTGTACCCGGTCATCACTGCCAGCAATTATAAAGTGGCAGTTCCAGTTGTGTTTCACTAATTACATAACACATCAGTACACAAACACCACACAAAACAAGTCCTGGCAAAGGTCTGCGATCTCAGATTGCTCTTTTTCTTGTTGATATCATTTTTTTGTCCCATCACTAAATGGTGAAGAATCACTGAAAAATATTATAGGATTCTCATCTTCACCAGAATCATAATATAATGAGCGTAAGCCTGGAATTTCCAACACACTTTTCTCCGAACATATTCTGTTCATACTTCCGAAATCTTCACATTATGTGTTCCATGTATTTGCGCAGGTGATTGCGGATTCAAAAAAATTGAATATACATAGAATTATCAGAGGGAATCGATGACGTCACAATCAGCAGCGTTCGCCGGCAAACCGACGGCCGGATCCCAGATGACATGCTTTACTTTACTAAGTCCACGAGTTCAGGACGTTTGTTTAACTCAACATTTACGACTTTTATTCTGCCATGTTATTCATCGTTTCTATATTACCTCCATAAACAGATTAACATGTCAAATCGTTCGTGTTACTCATCTGGCACTATGCGTCAAGGCCAACAGTCGAAAGCGACCAATCTCAAAAGCAACCATGGGCATCGAAGACCATAAGACAACCACTCATGTGTATATATATATATCTATCTCTATATATCTCTATATATCTCTATATCTCTCTCTCTCTCTCTCTCTCTCTCTCTCTCTCTCTCTCTCTCTCTCTCTCTCTCTCTCGCGCGCTCTCTCTCTCTCGCTCGCTCTCTCTCTCTCTCTCTCTCTCTCTCTCTCTCTCTCTCGCTCTCTCTCTCTCTCTCTCTCTCTCTCTCTCTCTCTCTCTCTCTCTCTCTCTCTCTCTCTCTCTCTCTCTCTCTCTCTCTCTCTCTCTCTCTCTCTCTCTCTCTCTCTCTCTCTCTCTCTCTCTCTCTCTCTCTCTCTCTCTCTCTCTCTCTCTCTCTCTCTCTCTCTCTCTCTCTCTCTCTCTCTCGGCCCACGTGTGCTTCTTTTATCCCACGCTCACACTCCCTCATTGGGCAGAGAGGGAACGATCTATATATTTGGGGCAAAGCCAGAGCGCAACACTTGTGCCCATATTTGGGGTGAAGCCAGCACACCAATGTCCAGCGAAACTCCGCCTAGCACACTGGACTCCGCCCACGTACGTGCTGACACGCACGTGTGCAATGGTGCCGGTAGATGATGGTGGAAGGAAGTGAGGGCAGGTGTCGTTGTTGTTGTTGTTGGTAATTTAAATCCGAACTATAAAAAATAACTTACAGCGCACGTACAATTAATCACCCATTAAACATAGGACGGGACCCCAACTAGAAACACATACTTACTGATATGGCTGAGCTATAGGACCTGGCTGTTGTTTGCAGTGAGCTTCCAAATTAGCAACAATATCACCAACAAATCGAAGAAATGTGTTTACAATGTTTAAATACCGTACGTGATTTTAAAATCTTTGATACACTCGGCATCTCAGCTAAACATGGAAAGGAACAGTGGAATATATGACGTCAAGACTACGAGGAGGTCAGTTCAGCAGGTTTCAACTTTTAAACCTCAGTATCCAAGCTCATCAGCTCCGGATAAGCAATCATGTTTTTATTTATCCTCGTGGCTGGTTTTAAAATCAATTGCCAATTGGTTGTTCATATGATTCGGGAGTGCTTTCGAAATCATGTGCCGAGAAATCATCCATCTATCAATCCATCTTTCAATCCCTCCTTCCTTCGTCAATCCATCTTTCAATCCCTCCATCCTTCGTCAATCCATCTTTCAATCCCTCCATCCTTCGTCAATCCATCTTTCAATCCCTCCATTCGTCATCAATCTATCTTTCAATCCCTCCATCCTAAGTCAATCCATCTATCAATGCATCTTTTAATCCCTTCATCCTTCGTCAATCAATCCATTTTTCAATCCCTCCATCCTTCGTCTATCAATCCATCTTTCAGGCCTTCTTTAACTCCAGCTCCCCATCTATCGCCGGTCCCTCCCTCTTTCATCTGCAAAATGTATCTCAATCCAAAATCTCAAACCCCTCTCTTGGTCCTTGCACCTTCCAACCCCCACTTCACATCATCCCCTTCAACCCCCCCTGTTCATTCCACATCCCAAAAACATCTCTCCCTGACCTCCTCCGCCCCTCCCCAATCACCACATCTGGGGTGGCCAGGGCTTGCCCCCCACAGGGTTTTTGAATACACATTGGGAAACGTCGGGTATCCCAGCATCCCAGGGGCTGCTCCATGCTTCCTGAAGTAGTGGGGGAGGGGCTACTCTGCGGGCCACGTGGGTGAGGGAAATACCGCACTCATCTCCTCCCCGTGTAATCTCACCGCGACCTCGTGATCCTCCCTGGGTTCCCCACCCGCCATTTTATTTTGTTGATCCGCCATCGTGTTCATTTCCTCGGAGGATTAAAATTAACAAAAACCTTTTTAAATAAAACAACCAACCGAAGCGAGCCGTGCACACAAATGATTAATTGTCCTTTAACGAGTGAGGTTCGAATCCGGCTCCTGAACACCGAGGGATGTTTGTACTGTACGTGACCCTGAACACCGAGGGATGTTTGTACTGTACGTGACCCTGAACACCGAGGGATGTTTGTACTGTACGTGACCCTGAACACCGAGGGATGTTTGTACTGTACGTGACCCTGAACACCGAGGGATGTTTGTACTGTACGTGACCCTGAACACCGAGGGATGTTTGTACTGTACGTGACCCTGAACACCGAGGGATGTTTGTACTGTACGTGACCCTGAACACCGAGGGATGTTTGTACTGTACGTGACCCATAAATATGGATTTATTAAATAAAAATCACACGGACATGAGACGTGAAGGAACAGATGTGGCGGGACGAAGAGAGACGATGATAATCACTAAACACTTACCAACGGGGAAACCAACCGAGGAGGTTCAATTTACTTTGGACCCACAGGGTGCAGGGTGGGTGCGGTCCACGGTCCACGGTCCACGGTCCACAGAAGAGCCGGTCCCAACAAAAGAGAGAACAGTTGCTGAGGATCGAATGGCGACGAAAGAGCAACACAAAGGAAGTTTTGTGTGAGTTGTTCATTCGCCCTCTCCCCTCCCCCTCTCATCTCCCCCCCTCCCCCTCTCATCTCCCCTTCACCCCTCTCATCTCCCCCTCCCCCCTCTCATCTCCCCCTCCCCCACACGGGTCTCGTGCGATCAATGACGAGACACGCCCACATGGCTCGACTGTCCAATAACAGCGCTTCGTCTTACCAACAACGAGGTCCAATGGCGATCCAAATTCCGCCTCCGTCAAGGCAGGAGTCCCGCTCCAAGTGATGACGTACACACCGCGAGTGATGTCACGATATCGAACCCTCGGGGTGGGGGAAAGGGGTCGATAGTACAGAGCACGCTGTGAGTGGTGACGACCTCCGAAAGATGACCCAGTCAGGGGTCTCCTCACTGTACCTCACCAAGAACCAGAAATCCACGAGCAAGAGGGTGTAAGACCAGGGTCTGAAGGGAATGACCCCATTGCAGCCTCCTCAGAAGAGGATTGTGAGGAGGAGTTGAAACATGTGTTGATCAGCAGTGACGAGATGACGATGAAGACAAACACGGAAATAGAGATTTGTTCTTGAAGAGAATGTTTCAGCGCTTCTTCTTCTTCTTCTTCTTCTTCTTCTCTTCCAGAGCCGGTCGGCTCTATACATGCCACACACCTCAACGCGATCAAAATTGTTTATTATCCCATCAAGTGTAAGGAAATTTAAATGGATTTCCCACACTCCTTCAGGAATTTTAGTGCCAGCTGACAGAGTTGAGGGTGCTTCTGGTTCATCAGCCTCAACACTTCCGGGAGATCCAACACCTTGATCCCCATTACTCCTACTTTCTGCACAAGATGCCGCCTGGGTCCCTCAGAAAGAAGGAAATTTAGGAATAAATGATTTAGATCTTCGGGTTTCCTGCACGTCTCACAAAACCCCAGAGGGTGGCACCCAATTGTATACAACTATGAATACAGGTGGCAGTGCCCGAGTCTTAGCCCTCCAAGAGCCACCTGGTCTCTCTGGGAAAGCAGGGGAAGTTTAACTGGAGGTATCACATCCGAAGGAGGTACCACATCCGGAGGAGGTACCACATCCGGAGGAGGTACCACATCCGGAGGAGGCACCACATCCGGAGGAGGCATCACATCCGGAGGAGGTACCACATCCGGAGGAGGTACCACATCCGGAGGAGGTACCACATCCGGAGGAGATACCACATCCAGAGGAAGTACCACATCCGGAGGAGGTACCACATCCGGAGGAGGTATCACATCCGAAGGAGGTACCACATCCGGAGGAGGTACCACATCCGGAGGAGGTACCACATCCGGAGGAGGCACCACATCCGGAGGAGGCATCACATCCGGAGGAGGTACCACATCCGGAGGAGGTACCACATCCGGAGGAGGTACCACATCCGGAGGAGATACCACATCCAGAGGAAGTACCACATCCGGAGGAGGTACCACATCCGGAGGAGGTATCACATCCGGAGGAGATACCACATCCGGAGGAGGTACCACATCCGGAGGAGGTACCACATCCAGAGGAGGTATCACATCTGGAGGAGATACCACATCCAGAGGAGGTACCACATCCGGAGGAGGTACCACATCCAGAGGAGGTATCACATCCGGAGGAGATACCACATCCAGAGGAGGTACCACATCCGGAGGAGGTACCACATCCGGAGGAGGTATCACATCCGGAGGAGATACCACATCCAGAGGAGGTACCACATCCAGATGCACCGTGTCACAGAATCTTCCCTTCGTGCTGGAGTCCCACTGAAATTGCCATTTTTTTCTCGATCTGGTCCTTGGCCAGACGAATGATTTCCGATGGTCCCAGGGGGATTTGGGTGATATTTTCCGGTTTAAGGGCATGCACAAGATCACAGGCCGAATTTCTACCAATGTCGACATGAGCAGGGATCCAGCACAGGTCGACCACCAGACCCCTCCACTTCTTGATATTAACCAAATGCCAAGCTTCCAGAACCAAGTCATTCCTACTACCATCCTGTAAGGATTCCAACACTTAACGCAGAAAGTGAATCAGAGAGGATAACCACACTGAAGGGATTCAACTCAATTATCCATTGTGGAGCCAGAACTATGGCAAATAGTTTGGTCCAGAAAACCGAGAGATGATTCGTCAGCCGAAATGCCCTGACCACCCTGAAATCAGGGAGGAATATTGCTGTGGCTGTCCTACCAAGAGAAGGTTCTTTGGAGCCA
This sequence comes from Eptatretus burgeri, assembly GCF_056783735.1. Taxonomy (NCBI): domain Eukaryota; kingdom Metazoa; phylum Chordata; class Myxini; order Myxiniformes; family Myxinidae; genus Eptatretus; species Eptatretus burgeri. The sequence goes on from NC_140962.1 coordinate 40,696,527, forward strand.
TCTGTGTTTACATGCAATGATTGACTCCAATTTGAATTGATAAACTCAATAGCCTGAATTCATGTGACCGCAGGATTAGCCATGTCCGATTTTCCCCAAATATCCACATGAAGGTGAGGGGGTTCAAGGGTCCAGGGGGCCCAAATACAAATTTTATGATAGGGGTTGACCAGAAGGGAATCGAACCCCATTTCCTGAGCAGTCATTTTACAAGAAAGGCTGAAAGGCGGGGAAGTGGAGTTCTCGTCAAGCTTTAGATATTCCCAGCGGTTTTCACATCAGGCTTTGCCAGGATGGTTATTCCTTGATGAGGTGGTTCTCGCCCAATATTTCATTTTCAAAAAATCCCAGCGGAGAGACAAGGGCATCTCGCTGACTTCCACCAGAAGGGCAGAAACAGGAGTGCTGGTAAAAGCCCAAACCTCATTGAAGAATCTCAGGATCACATCCAGCACCCTATCATCCAAGTGCTTGAACATGAGAAAGTATAACCTATCTGGGCCCGGGGCACTATTCCCAGCCTTCTGGATTGCCTGTTTAAGCTCCCGAAGAGTGACGTCAAGATTAAGTGAAGAATTTAGAGGCTGAACTGCGATGGTGGTCACCAGAAATGGATTTGCTAATTGGGGAGTACGAGCTTCCAACTCATCACACTTTATATCATCCCCACTTCCGGAAAAGAATTGGCCCAGGGCCTCTGCCTTGTCTATATTTGAACAAAAGGTTTTGTTCTGTAAGATAATCGCTGGAATAGACTTCCATCCAGATTTAACACCCTGCATACTCTTAACTCTTTTCCATATGGTTTTAAGTGGGAGGTCCGGATTCATCGAAGAACAGAATAATTTCCAAGATGGAGTCATTGTTTGTTTAATAGTCCTTTGAGCATACGCCCTTTTCCTTTTATATTCCATGGCATCCTCCAACACAAGGGGTTTCCTTAATCTTTTAAGAGCTGTCCTTTCCTGGATCGCTTGTTTGCAACCCTCATCCCACGAAGAGACTTTGATTTTCTTACCCACTGGGCTTCTGTAAGTTGGGATTGTCTCACCAGCTATGCTGTTCATAGTTCAGACAATATTCCTGTTGAGGCTGTCAATATCGCTATCGACAAACCCTTCCTTCAATTCATTGGAACATCGACATGAGAAAAGACCCCATTCCGCCTTGGAAAAGTTCCAAGAAGCCAGTCCCTGAGGGTCCTCAGGATCTCTTTGTCGTTTAAAATTTGTGATCACTCAAAAGTGATCAATTCCTTAGTTGTCGTCATGGACCTTCCAATCGGATCTCGCTGCTTCGCTTGTTCAAATGAGAGTAAGATCCAGAGGGGACATGTTCCCTGTCGACGGATTAATATATTGTTGCGGTCTTCGCGCCCGCCGGCGTGCTGACGGCCACGTAACTCGAATCGCGGCACGTCGCCCACCGGACGGACAATCCAGTCGTGACCCTCTCGGACTAACGCCGGGAACCAGTCACGGGTGGACCTTTCGGTCTCACCGCGATCGAGCCAATCAGCCCCCGCGTGGGATAGGGTTGCTCGCCAAATTCGACCTACCTAAGTACCCACGCGGAGGGTAGACCGGGCGATCGCACCTCGCCGCAGGTCGACTTTGGACACGGGCCACTTAAGCGACCCGTTCCGTACTTATCAGAATAACCGAGCGGTGTTATCGTCGACCTCGACGGTTCGATTAATTATCGGGCGTATTCAGCCCACTACCAACCCTTTACGTGAAGCAAGATGGGGATTCAATGGAGGAAAAGACGAAGCGAAGCGGGAAACAGTTCAACACAAAGCACATTTATTCGCGACGAACGGAAAGCACACATTCAATTCCACCAAAAGCACACAAAAAAAACACAATTCCATTTACACAAAAAGCAAATATAAAAGCGAAAACACAATGCCATTTACACAAAAAGCAAATATAAAAGCGAAGACAATGCAGAGCTAATACCGACTACCGAGCACACGGCAACACTTATACAATTCTACCTCACAGACGGCGCCGACAACACATACCCAAAACCAAGGAAAGAATACCCTCAAGGATGAGGCGGGCCTGAGGCCGAGACCGGGTCGCGCCTACCCGTCTGGTGATGAGACGCGGAGCGGCGATGGCGCCCCAACTCCGCGGACAGTGTCTGGCAGGGGGTGGGAAAGGGGCCCCCTTGGTCGCACTATCTCAGCGCGGGGGGAAACAGGAGGGGGTTGCTGATGCTCGGGGTATAGAGGATCTTTATTATGTGCGACGAGCGTCTCCACCTCGGCCAGGTCGCGCTGTCGGCCTCCCTCGGGTGCAGCTTCCTGCACGACGCGAGCACCCCCTCGTCTGGTGTCGCCGCCTTTCCACAGCTCCGTCCCCTCCGTTCCGCACACGACGAGCAGCTCCACCGCCCGCGAAGTCTTGACCCTCTGCTTCCGACTCTCCTACTCTCCGCCTCTCCGCCTCGGGACTCTCCGACTCTGGACTCTTCTTTGGACTCTTCTTTGGACTCTCCACTTCTCGACTCTCCACACTGACGAACACGGTCCTTTTATCCCCCCGTAGCTTCGCCTTTGACCCCCTCCCTTTGACCTTTCACCTCGCTCCCCATTGGCCCGAGAAAAAGTGGGCGTGAAGGCTTTTTGATCCACAAATTTGCATATATCGATCGTCCTGGAGGCGGGGCCAAATCGTCCCTCGCTCACCGATTGGACGGCAAAAAGTGGGCGTGTGTCGTTTTTGATCCGTTTTTGAAGCACAAAATGCGTGATTTGGTCGTGGCGGTTGTGGTGAAGCGGCGTTGTGGTTGGTGGTTGATGTTGTGGTTGTGGTGGTAATCATGGCGGTTGGTCCAAAATAAAGATAGTAAAAGAAAAACGGCTATCCTGAAGAGTCGCAGCTCGCATAAATGACATGTATTCCCACTAGACAACGGGTTTTGGGCCTAACTACACATATACTTGCCGAGATACCTCACCTAAGGGACCTGAATGGTGGTTTGCGAATTTGGTAACCACAACACTACCCCCTCCCCTTTTTACAGACTCGTCCCGAGTCGTCAAATTTTCGTGTGCCATCATGTGTAGTTTTCCCCTAGTACATTTTACCTACGGATCCCTGAGTGCGACATTCATGGTATTCGTGTCCCCAAAATAAATAACCTGAGGGCTGCGTAACTATCTAAACAAACTCACTCACACGGACGACTTAAATAAAATTGCCGGCGCTAGACAGACATGCCGGGGGCGCACTCATATTTACAGTACATGTTAACCTTAACTTACAAATTTTACACTAAACCATGGCCCAGGATCACTGAACTCTGCAAAAGAAAAGCAGTTAGCAGGGAGCCAGGCTGCTCGCATGCAGTCTCTGGCTCAAAACAATGCAGGTGACAGGGAACGTGGCTGGCTGCTCACACGCAGTCCAAGGGCTTCCCTTTTGAACTGAACGCAGTGAACCACAACGGTGCATGGGCTGCACAACGCAGTCTCCGTGCCAGCTCAAGTGGCACACGCAATGAACACTACAAATGGATGGGTGAATGGATGGACGCAAACACGGTGCACGGGCCGCCACTGCAGGCCCGTGTTGTAGCTGCCAACGGGGCAGTTCTTGCAGCTTGCAAACTGTTGCCTTGCGGATCCTGGCGCACATGGAAATGAACAGGGGGGGGGCAAAGCAAAAATTGAACGGGGCTGGTGAACGTGGGCAGTGGGCATGGCATGGCAAAGGCAGCAGGCAAACACAGCCCGCAGAAGAAGGCCGCTGCAGGCAAACACAGCCGGCAGATGAACTAGCCGGCACAGGCCTTGAAGAAAAACAGCCAGCAGATGAACTGGCCGGCACAGGCCTTGACGCAAAACACGGCCAGCCGATGGCACAGGCCTTGCAGCACAGCAGCTGCAGACGATCCAGCCGGCACAGACCTTGCAGCAAAACAACAGCTGCCGATGAAGTTGGCCGGCACAGGCCTTGAAGAAAAACAGCCGCAGATGAACTGGCCGGCACAGGCCTTGACGCAAAACACGGCCAGCCGATGAAGTGGCCAGCCTTTGCCGTTCAGTGGAGGTTGGTGGAGGGAGTGCGTTGGTGCTGCCCACTCGGAAGGCGGGCTCGGACCTACCTACCTGTCTCCCTCCCACCTATCGCCTTTGCCTGTCACTGTACATACCCACTCCCTTAATTTGTCAAACCCCAATTTAGCCCCAACTTATTTTTTTGTTGTTTTTATTTTTACTCCCCCACTATAAATCGTCCCCTAACCCCCTTTATCGTCCTTGTTCGGCTAACCTATCCTGTCACCTAGCCTACTCCCAACCCCTACGTTCCCTTCCCGGAGGGGAATAAGGGAGAGCTAGCGTCCTGTGTCGAGGCCCGACGAAGCCTCAGAATGGCCTCCCCAGAGTTCAGCGATCTTAACACCAAGTGGGTCCAGCGGCCCACAACGACAGCGAGGGGATGGATGGTGCGGAGGGGTACATCTCCTAATCTACCCTAACCATTTAACTGTTAAACTACCCCGGGGCTTTCAACAAGCGCCTCTCGCTTAAACTATTGGTTCTAACAACCCAGATTCCCATCGCCTGTGTTGGTGTCCTCACAATTTCGGGCCTCGCCCCCCAATTTTCTCTCCGTGCCCTCACACGGTCTCCTGGCTGGGACACGTGGCTCCCTTTGGCAGGCACGACCCTCTGCCGAATCTCCCGCTATGGCACCCCCGGGCACTACACTGCCTCCGAGCCTACCAGCTCCCTAAACACCGGGGAATGCCCCCCATGGCACCTCCCCTGAAACGCACACGTGGCAGGCTGGCTTCCCAGGCCCCTTTCCGAGGGTCACCCGCGCCCACAACACTGCCCACGCGGCTAATGGCGCCCCGGGCCCCCGCACCAAGCAGGCGCACCCGTGCCCACTACGCTATCCCGGCCCCCCATGGGCCCTTGGCCGACCACGGCCGACTAGCCTGGTGCCCGGGGTACCCACTCAGCGATACTCACCTTTCGCAGCCACGCTCCCAAGCCCGTCAACAGGGCTCCTGCACCCCTCCAAATGGGTCTCGAGCCTACTTTCCCACCAACAACAAAACGACCTCCATTTTTCAATTTGACTAACCCCCCCTAACTCACTCTACACTGACCCCGGGGTCCCTTGGGCGGGAGTCACTCCTCCCCCCAATCACTCATCGCACCATGCATTCCCCATTCGCTCCACTCACACAGACCCGCTGGCCTCACTCACTCAACATGTACACGTACTCGCCTCACAACTCTTCAACACACACACTGCTGAACTCTGCCATCCTCCTAACTACATCCCCCAACTAACTCGTGCTCCCACGTCGTCCCTTAAACTATAGCACGTTCCATTTAACACTACGTAGCTAAGCTACGTCCCCTCTACACATCCAAAGTCTGTCTCTGTCTCCAAAATAATCCCATTTTATTTCCCAACCTAAATCTGGCTACAATCCCTCTACCTAATCCATTCCACGGACTCCATGAGGACTTACCCCTGCCCCATGAAGTCGGTCTAGCTAAGCTAACCCTTCCCCCTAACTAGTTTTCATCCTGTGCCCAGGGTAAGGGGGTCTTCCACCCCTTGCCCAGGAATCCTTTGCACCCGAAAGTGAGGCTTTTTTTTTTTTTCCATGCGCAGCACCTGCGCGGCAACTCAGAGCTCGCGCACTTTACACCTGCCCGTGACGTCATGCAGCTGCACGTGTTCCTCGTCCCTCCTTGGACGGTACCATCCGGCAGAGATACCCCTCCTGCCGGATTCCAACCACACGTGCAGCCATGGCGTCACCGTGCGCATAAAAAAAAACACAAGCCCCACGTCTCGAGGGGTTCCCCACGCGAACACATGTGCTTTGCCCGTTGGAGCTTAACACACACGATCGCGTGGAGAACCCGTCCGGTCCAAATCCATTTACCTGCCTAAACTTTTTCCGTCCGCGGGATCGGCAAATCCACCGCGTGCGTTTCCGGACCGGGACTTCACTCTCGCAACCGAGCACGTGGTGGTCTCGTGCGTTGCACAGCACGAACCGCGTGCTCACTGCTGGGTGAACCCGGCACGGTCCTCGAAACAACCACAGCCGCTACTCGGCTTTCGTTCCTCCCATGTCGCCGTCGTCGCCTCCATTCCACCCACGCACACCTGCGTGTTACGACGCACACAGTCCACTCAATCACATTCACACCGGGAGACGCAGCTGCGTGCTCCCGCATGCCAACCGACATCTCCCTCACATACCGCTCTCTCACACACACGGTCTCCCTTGCACACAGCGACCTTGCACACGGCCGTTCACTCACGCGTGCGGGGGCACTCACCCGCGGTGCCTCACTCGCACTCCGTGCCTCATCCACACACGCGGGGGCACTAACCCGCGGTTCCTCACTCACACTCCGTGCCTCACTCACACACGGCGTGCTGGGAAGCACGTACTCTGGCACCATCGCCACCACACCACTCACACACGGGGTCGCTTCCACACACGGGGACGCACTCACACCTTCCACCACACACACAGGGACAACTACACTGGGGATTTGTGTCCCCACAAGGGTCTCCGGGGCCTCTATACCCCCCAAGCTCTCCGTGCACCCGTTCGCAGCACTCGTCCCCTCAACCTCGCAAAGCACGACCGAACTCACCTGGTCGTGACTCGCCTCAAGGGGACATACTCCCTCCCCTCGTTCCTGGAGGAGGCCATCCAGCTGCTCGCACTGGGTCTCTACCCAGTCCGCCAGCTCACCCCCATTATCCTCCACTACCTCTGTGTGTGTGTGCGTCACTTACCCCGTCTTCCTCGTGTAGTCTTTCCTCTATTTTTTCTATCTCCCGTGTCTCTGCCAACTCTTCACCCTTTACCTCCCTTGTCTCAACTATTATTTCCTTTGTCACGGCCTTCATGCCCGCCTGCAGGCATCGGCCCATGTTCTGCGTCTCACCCCGGAGCTTTTTCATTTCTTCCTTCATGTGCTGTGTATTCGCATCCATCGTCGTTTTCACTTCATTTGTATTTGTATCCATCTTTTCATCCATTTTTTGTGTATTCGCATCCATCTTTTCGTTCATGCCTTTCATTTCCGCATTCATTTGTGCCAGCATGGTGAATAGCTGGGCCATGTCGGATGCACTCAGCTGAGCCGTTTCGGCAGGGGTTGGGGAAGGGTTTTGGTGGAGAGGGGGGGGGAGGTGTCATACACCGCGGCCGCTGCCGCACCTTTTTCGGGCTCTGGGCTCAGTTGGGGGAGTTCATGTTCCTGCACAATCAACATTTCCTGCACGGGGATTTCATCCTGAGCCATGGATTCTACACATTCTACATCCATTTCTAATACCCCCGGCTCCCGCTCGCCTTGAGACGCCATCTTGCTTCTCGTGAAGGGTTAATTTGAATCGCTCGTAATTTGGAGGGAATCGGGGGTCGCTTCTCTCACCCCTGGACCGATTCCCGTGAATTTAGCCGGAGACAGGAGAGCCCGTTTTCCTGTTCTCCGATACCAGTGCCGCGAGGAGGGCGATGAATTTGTATCGCACGACCTGACACCAGTGTTGCGGTATTCGCGCCCGCCGGCGTGCTGACGGCCACGTAACTCGAATCGCGGCACGTCGCCCACCGGACGGACAATCCAGTCGTGACCCTCTCGGACTAACGCCGGGAACCAGTCACGGGTGGACCTTTCGGTCTCACCGCGATCGAGCCAATCAGCCCCCGCGTGGGATAGGGTTGCTCGCCAAATTCGACCTACCTAAGTACCCACGCGGAGGGTAGACCGGGCGATCGCACCTCGCCGCAGGTCGACTTTGGACACGGGCCACTTAAGCGACCCGTTCCGTACTTATCAGAATAACCGAGCGGTGTTATCGTCGACCTCGACGGTTCGATTAATTATCGGGCGTATTCAGCCCACTACCAACCCTTTACGTGAAGCAAGATGGGGATTCAATGGAGGAAAAGACGAAGCGAAGCGGGAAACAGTTCAACACAAAGCACATTTATTCGCGACGAACGGAAAGCACACATTCAATTCCACCAAAAGCACACAAAAAAAAACACAATTCCATTTACACAAAAAGCAAATATAAAAGCGAAAACACAATGCCATTTACACAAAAAGCAAATATAAAAGCGAAGACAATGCAGAGCTAATACCGACTACCGAGCACACGGCAACACTTATACAATTCTACCTCACAGACGGCGCCGACAACACATACCCAAAACCAAGGAAAGAATACCCTCAAGGATGAGGCGGGCCTGAGGCCGAGACCGGGTCGCGCCTACCCGTCTGGTGATGAGACGCGGAGCGGCGATGGCGCCCCAACTCCGCGGACCTCGCGGACAGTGTCTGGCAGGGGGTGGGAAAGGGGCCCCCTTGGTCGCACTATCTCAGCGTGGGGGGAAACAGGAGGGGGTTGCTGATGCTCGGGGTATAGAGGATCTTTATTATGTGCGACGAGCGTCTCCACCTCGGCCAGGTCGCGCTGTCGGCCTCCCTCGGGTGCAGCTTCCTGCACGACGCGAGCACCCCCTCGTCTGGTGTCGCCGCCTCTCCACAGCTCCGTCCCCTCCGTTCCGCACACGACGAGCAGCTCCACCGCCCGCGAAGTCTTGACCCTCTGCTTCCGACTCTCCTACTCTCCGCCTCGGGACTCTCCGACTCTGGACTCTTCTTTGGACTCTTCTTTGGACTCTCCCCTTCTCGACTCTCCACACTGACGAACACGGTCCTTTTATCCCCCTGTAGCTTCGCCTTTGACCCCCTCCCTTTGACCTTTCACCTCGCTCCCCATTGGCCTGAGAAAAAGTGGGCGTGAAGGCTTTTTGATCCACAAATTTGCATATATCGATCGTCCTGGAGGCGGGGCCAAATCGTCCCTCGCTCACCGATTGGACGGCAAAAAGTGGGCGTGTGTCGTTTTTGATCCGTTTTTGAAGCACAAAATCCGTGATTTTGTACACGCTGTTCGACGCGCGCCCTGCACGAGTCCAACACCGGTACCCACAGCGGGGCAAGAACGGTGGCGATGCTACGGTTGCGAGGTGTGACGTGAAGGTCGTGGCGGTTGTGGTGAAGCGGCGTTGTGGTTGGTGGTTGATGTTGTGGTTGTGGTGGTAATCATGGCGGTTGGTCCAAAATAAAGATAGTAAAAGAAAAACGGCTATCCTGAAGAGTCGCAGCTCGCATAAATGACATGTATTCCCACTAGACAACGGGTTTTGGGCCTAACTACACATATACTTGCCGAGATACCTCACCTAAGGGACCTGAATGGTGGTTTGCGAATTTGGTAACCACAACAATATGTTCTTGTTCCACCATTTAATACCACCATATCAAATTCATCAATCAAACCCTCGATACACTCCCCATTTCTATCCGTGATTTTGGAGCCCCAAAGAATGTTATGACTGTTGAAATCCCCACATACAAGGACCACCCCATCCCCCCTTCTGAAAGCCTCCCAGAGCCTCTTGTGCACCAATGGTTGATAGGGATTGTAGAAACTTACAACAGAAACCAATCCCCTTGAGCCATGCATCTTGATAAGGTTACACTCCAATTCTGCAATACCTTCCATTACCGAGAAGGGAATACCAAATTTGACAAGAATCCCACAGCCACGCCCATTCCCACTTGCTCTACCCCCACATATAAGAGTATACCCTACAATATAGAATCGATGATGTTTCTTTAGCCTTGTTTCTGGTAAACATATTATATCCGGTTTAGTTACTAAATCGGGGATAATTTTGTTAATTCAGATCCATGGGCCACGAGACTTTTCGCATTCCATTGGATTATTGACATTAATCCATCGAGTCCTGAGACTGTTTGGCATCAGAACTGGTCTCTCTCTCTCATTTTTACCACCTGCCTTGTTAAATATATTGTTGATATCCTTGGAGGAAATGCCCGCCCAACCCAGATGTTTACAGGCTGTGGAAGAGAGTATGTTAAACTTCTCCGATCTCCTTTTCACAAAAGCTGTTCAATTGACCACCTCAGTTATGAAACCAATGAGCCCCATTCTGGAAATGTTTGAAACCACCATGCCACTTGTATGCTGGTTTGGCATTCCTGGTCCATGGACTCGGTCTGACAACCAACCGAACTCCACGCATGCTCTGTTGTACTATTGGTTGTAAATATGAACTTCTTCCTCTTCACTCAGATGGCCTTGAGCTCGGTGTGCTTTGTTTGAGCTACCAGTAAAGCTCGATCTATTCACACAAACGGTGTGCACTGTGTGATCCGATGGATTGAGGACATGATTAGGTTTATCTCAGCTAACTGGCAGAGGCTGAGGTCCATGAATACAGATACCCTGACTAATAAATGAGTGCAATTGGATTCCTGGTGAGGATGTTGGAGCCAGACTTGATGATGATCACTGAGCTGACACCGAAGAACGGCACAAGAATGACCACAACAACATCCTCGGCACTTCCAGGATTTAACATGTTCACCAACGTGGACATGGACACCAGCAATGGTGGAGGAGTGGGAGTGCTGATAGATGTTGCTGGTCTCATCTGCAGGTGGTAGAAGTCGATGTGAAAACAAACTACAAGGATTCACGATGGTGCTCTCTGTCTCTTCGGAGAAAGGACAGCCTTCTTATTGGCTGCACGTATCGTAGTCCATCAGGAGGCTGTGAGAATGTGGTGAGAAACAAACCAGTGATGGACAAGATAGTGATGTACTCATTGCTGGGGACTTCAATTATCCAGTGTTGATTTGGGATCAGGGCACATCAGTGGATCTCCTGACCAACCAGCCCGGCTTTTCATTGAACCTCGACCAGCAGGGACGGATTCAGGGTGCCTTGGACCCGGGCGGTAACCCAACCATGGACCCTCCTCCTCCCCTTCTCTTCCTGCAGTAATAGACATCAGTAAGCTAATCACAGTGCACTATGTTAAATATCAAAAAGGTCAGTCAGGTCAGGTCTTCTTCTTAGGATATGTTCTTATCAATTCGATGATGAGGCTCATTATCTTGCCAAAACGAAGTTTTTGCAAGATATGTTCGTCAGCTTGTCTGTTTTTTATTTTTATTTTTTTGTTTGACTGTAATCACGTATAAAAAATTCTGCAGAGCACAGTTATCATTGGAAATTTTTGTAACTTCGCATATCAGAGGCCTATAGAGGTCCCTCTCAGCACATAAAATTTTGAAGGTCAAGGTCAAAGGTCAAGGTCACTGTCGCAAATCAGGGGAGTCGACGAAACCCTTATTTTTTGAGTAATTTTGATCGGATCGTCTTCAAACTTCATGGGAATATAGTTCATGGTCTGGCGCTCAGCTGATTAATTTTTAGTGGCGATTGGTCTTGACCTTCATCGTTAGCGCCTCAGGTCAAACATATTTGACCCCAAGGTCAAATTTTCAAGTTTTAGGAACCATATCGTGTGGTCCCTCAAATTGAACACCTCGATGAGTGCTTTCTCGATATGTCAAGCTTGAGACATTATGACGTCATTTGGTGAAGTTATGAGGCAAACGCATATTTTTCATGGTTATTCTGTAGAACGATTCTCATCGGAATCTCTCGTAGGCAGATATTCCTCAAGGAGTCACTCCTGGTGGATAGCAGCTCTGTTCACCTCAGTGTGGCCTTAAAGAAGTCACACGTGGTCACCTTTTGGCAAGATACGGGTCACCCTGCGGGTGACATTAGTTTATTTTCCTTGTTTAATATTTCATTAATAGTCCAGCAGATATGTGAAAAAAATGTGCCTTTAGTGATACAAGCATGAAATTTGGCACACTGCTAGGGCAGTATCTTACAAAGATTTTTGGATATGGGGACATTCCAGATTCTTCCCAGAGCCCAAATGGCGGCCATTTTACAAAATAGCCGATTTTGTGTTGTACAAGGAGGATACATGTGGACACAACTATATTTAAGCAGCATACCAGTGGTTTTATTTAACTAAATATAGATTCTTGCAAATAAGAAATAGCAAATAAAGGTGACAAAGTGTGAATAAACCATTTATTTGGTCATTTTTTGCACTTTTGGACGGTTTTCTACAACAAACTCTTCAAAAAACTGTTATCAAGCACCATGGAATGACTGTTGTTCATTTAACACTCTTGAGCTCAGAGGGAGTGCTTCTGTTTGATCCTAACATCAACTTACAGAGTCAAAATTATACAGTGGAACCTCTAGATCCAGGTAACAGAGTCTACTATGATGCATGGATACATGTGTACATGTTACATAATTATCATCTGTGATCTCTCTTGTCCCAGTTCTACTCTCTTGTACACTCCCCACCACAGTGACATAGAGCTGTGCACTGGAGTGCAGCCTTGACACACTTGCACTGTCCTCTGCATCCCTTTTTGCAGCCACAGCTTAGTAGTTGCCGACATGCCTCAGTTGCCTCTGGGAGGGTTGTCCAGTATATGTCCCAGCCATTATCGGTGTGAACCCACCCCCAGTCACTGGGCGATGGGAGCTCTGGTGTGGACACCATCATCTGGCCCCAACAGTAGCCGGCTTGGTAGGTAGCTCTCTTGATGTGCTGTTTCAGGGCTTCACGAGTTGGTGGGAGAGCATCTATTGATCTGCCATTCTGGGTGAACAGATGCTTGCGACACTCATTGACATATTCTTGGCTACTGGTGCGATCATATAGAGCACAACAACAAAACGCTCCAGTGCATCCATGTGGTCATCTACGGCTGAAGGAGTTGGCGTGGCAGCCAAGGCAAATAATTCTGCAGTGACATCAGTGACCTCATCACAGGCTTTCCAGGTTTCCCATGCTTTTTCTTCCCCTTGCCTCCGAAGCTTGAAACGGTGTCGCATCCAGTGAGGGCATGGAAGAATGGCAAACCTCGACACTTGTTAGGTCCCAGTGCCACAGACATCTCGTGAGCTGCCAAGAACCTGAAGTTCTTTCCTGTGCCAAAAGCAACCCAGAGCTCATCAATGTCCAGACGTCCAGCTGCTGTCACCGCAAGGACCACGACATCAGTGTCTACTGTACGGATCGACACTTTGCTGTATCCCTGCCTCACAGCATCTTCAGCATGGAGTAGCATTCTTGTGTCAGCCTCTTCATGGCTACAAGGGGCAAGACCAGCAACATCTCGGGCTTGCGTACAAACCACATCTTTGTGGTGGGTGCTGATGACTTGTTTGTCTGTCTGTTGTTGCTACTCTGGTGGCTAGGAAGTCAAACAACTCCATCTTGTTCTCATCTGTGCGAAGAAAGGTCTGCCAGTTTCCAGGAATGGAACTAGATGGCTCGACTCGTCTCCTGATGCGTTTGCCTCGCTTCTTCCTAGTGTCTGCCTTCAAACTGTCTGTGAGGTATTCATCCCAGACAATATCCATCCTGCTCGTATGCTGCAGCTGAGATGTGATGTATGGCAAGAATACTTCTGATGCATACTCGTTGAAGGTCTTTGCTGTGCCAGGTGGCAGCATACTGATGATCGCTGCACCATCAAGGATGATGACTTCAACTGCTGGACTAGCAGCAGCAGCAGCAGCATTCTCCTGTGGAGGGACCAGATCTTCTAAGCAGCCAACCAGATCATACTTTGTTCCAAGTCTCATCTTGCCCATGTGTGACAGTGCAGGGGGACATGCTTGGTTCTCATGTGCGAAGAACTCATCAAGATCTCCATCATGTATCTGGGACGCAATGAACAACCTGGAGAACAGGGAGCAGTCGTTCTTCAGAGATGAAACCTGCAGCTGTGCTCTTGACCTCTCTCTGACTGGAGGTCGGCTGAAGAGAGGGAGGTTGTTTCTCTTGATTGGGTCGGTGATGGGCTTTGTCTGGTTGACAAGTCTCTCATGGACATAGGAGTCATGCGGTTCTTGTCCCAGCTTCTCGATGTGGCGTACAGTATTGATAACTGCTGGGTCTGCCAGGTCTCTGCTGTCTCGCACCAGGAGATCCTTGCTGTCATCACAAAATGGGTTGCCCATCTCCCCCATGACTTGAGTGAGTGAACGCACATCTCTAGGAAAGGCTACCTGTGTGTGCTTGGTCTGCTCATGGTGTTTGTGAACAGCCTTCTTGGTCTCTGATGTGGCCTGGAACTCAGCGATCACTCTGGCCATCTCTGGACCAGACACCATCCAGCGGCGTAATGCAGCGGGATTCTCTGTCAGGCCTACAGCTCCTCCGTCCCCCTTAACTAATGCGTTATTCTGCTCGTGGGCTTGGTCAATGGCCATCGCAGAAAACACATGAGTGGTCTTCTTTACTGTGAAGTTGCCGGCAAGAAACTGCGTGTATACACTTGCATGTTTGGTCGCCAGTGTCACCATGTCGCGCAGTTGAACTGGTATCCACCTGGCGTAGTTGGTATGACCCAAGGCGAAGAACCAGGGGACAATCTTGCTCAAGGCATCAATGTATAGCAGGAAGTTCCCTTCACGGACCGATCTGACGTAGATTAGGACAGTGAGTTCCAACTGTAGAATGATCCACCAGAAGTGGAATTGCGGACTGGCTTGCACACGTTCAGCACACCAGTCTTCCAGATCCTGTCCCTCATCTGCTCCTTGGCTGAAGGCTTTCTGTAGGAAAAGATAGAGGCTACTGGCTGTGACATGGTGAGCTCGCCGAATGCGTGTAACATGGGCAGCCGTCAGGAAGGAATCAGCAGTACCAGTTGTAGCAACTCCTGCCTGCACCAGAGCTCCTGTCCACCCACTGCTATCCAGAAGATCACCCAGAGTTTTCAGTGCAGCCATCTCAATGTGGAGTCCACCAAATAGGATGACGAAGTGATCTTCTCCATGTGTTTCTGGCCATCTCCACTGGATCTGTTTGGCGAGTGCGTACAGTGGCTGATCGACTGTGAGGACTGGGATCTGACCAGGGTTCAGAATCTCAACTGCTGTCTTGATGGCGTCCATCATTTGCAGCCACACCTTAGTAGTTGCCGACATGCCTCGTCTTGATGACGATAAAATGTTTTCAACGACGAACCCCAGCCCAAAGCAGATGCATATATACACAATTACGATCTTGGGTGATTGTCACTCGATGTCCCCAATAGGCCACCATACATTATTTCTTTACGCTGACCGGGCGTAGTGGCGTGCGCCTGTAATCCGGCTACTCGGAGGCTTGGGTTGGAGGATCGCTTGAGGACAGGAGTTCTGCACTGGGCAGGGTGTCGAGCAGACGGGAATCATGGCGAAACCCAAATCCTGATCCCTGTGTCATAAGAGGCGACCAGGGTTGCGTCAGGAAGGGCATCTGGCGTAAAACCTGTGCCAAATCAGTATGCGGATCATAATGGATGATCCGCTGTGGCGACCCCTAACGGGAGCAGCCGAAAGACGAACAACAACAACATTATTTCTTTGCGCTGGACAGGACCATGTTAAACCCAAATCAATATGAACACACCATTGTAGTTTGAACATTTCTATTATGCAATTATGAAAATTAATAGCGAGTACATCAATATCGATTTCGCAAATTTATGCATTTAATCGCGACATTGCCAGCTACCAGTATGTAATTAATAATGGAAATATTCATGGAGTTCCTTTTACCAAATTTGATTTTTGATCTATTTATATGTCCAGAAACAATATTCAGGTAACATTCACATGCATGATCATATTGCAGAGCTCTTGTTCCAGCCATGCATTATTGCGATGGTAAACTGTTATCTGTGTCCCTCATAGACCACCGTAGATGCATTTTTTTATCCAAATATGAAGTCGATAATGAAGCATGTGCAAACTAGTTGATAATAATCATATTATACTCACTACATTGTGTTTTGCACCAAGCACATATGACTTTGCTGACCTTGTAGGCAGAATTTGTTATTCGTGGCAGCCATTTTGTGAAATGGCCACCATTTTGACCCTCGGGGTAATCTGGAATGTCCCTATATCCAAAATGTTTCCGAAGGGTATGCTATAACTGTGTACCAAATTTCATACTTGTATCATCAAAGGCACAAAACTACCAGAATATTTCACATATCTGCCGGACTATAAGTTAAAAAATAAACGAAACCCTGTGAAATAAACAAGAATATTTCAATGAAAAAAATCGTTACATTTAAAAAGTAAATCGACAATGACATCAATTTCAGACAAGACAGTGAAATTTACTTGATAGACCATCATTTGTTGTTTACACCAGAGTGGATCAACTCACTTCGCGTGTCTCACTACACGTGGTGACAGAGGAAAAGACATCTTTGACCATGCCTGCTTTCTCTGGGAGTGAGGGAAGGCGGGGGGGAGGGGGGGGTGGGGGAATGGTGTTATGGTGGAATGGTGTTGTGGCGGGGGGCGGGGATGGTGTTGTGGGGGGATGGTGTTGTGGCGGGGGGGGGTGATGTGGTGGGGGGGGTGGCAGGGAAGGTCAATACAAATCAAAATCTGGATGTGAAAGTCGAACTGCCAGCCTTGCAGAGCAGACGTGCCCCAAATACACCTCTTCCAATGGACTTCCAGGCGGGATTTTCGGTTGGTGGCCTTGACAAGAGCTTTCCGGGCGAGGATTTGATAGTCTTTGATCTGAGTTTCTCTCTGTGCGCGCACGTCGGTCTGCTTGAGGGTGTTGATTTTCTCCACGGCGATAGCGTGCGGCTTGCTTTTCTGGTGAGCGCGGAATTTCTCTAAGGCCTTCTTCCAGTTGCAGAAACCACTCCTAATGAACGTGTCTTCGAAGCTACCTGAGCAAGCGCCGAACAGCTTCTTCCTACTTGCACTCACGCATGTATAGCACAAAACCTTACTGAGTCGCTCGTCGAAATGAAGCCATGGGAAGTCTTTTAACCATTTCGCTCGAAATTTCAGCGTTCGGTTAGCCAGAGTCTGAGTTGGGATTGAATCCGGATCTGGTTGATGTGGCTTGAGGAGTTCAGGACACTCATAATCATCACTCACGGAAACAGCTGCACCAACTGCTGAATCAGACGCCTCAATGACTGGAGGCAAGGGTGGATCTGTCCAAACGTCGTCAGTGGGGTCTTTCGCCTTCACCTCTTTTGAAGGATGGAAAAAGTCCAGGATGTTGGTGTTGTGATAATAAAGTGCCGTACTGTAATTGGCGGCAACGGAAATTGGGCGGATGTGGCAGCACTGTATGTGAAGGTCAATGGCTGGTGATGACACGTATACCACGTACTCCATGGAAAGTCATGCTGGAACAGTAATGGTATGTTATATACTATATTAGGAATAATGTACTCTGAGGAATGTAATTGGGATTAGAGTATGGAGTTTAACTTCATTATTATGTGATGCGTATGTGGTATTTGCCTTCAGTATTATGTGTACAAGTTATTGTATTTTGTTATTCTTACCCTATGTATATTTATGTTGTTGAAGATATGCGTATGGGTTTTGTGAGAATAAAGCCGATCGAAAAGGTCTATTGTTGATTACTACAACAATAATTTATTCTCACAAAACTTACCTGGTTGGATTGGACCAGAAGAGCACCGAGGCCTACACTGGAATGGAGCGTTTGCTGAGACCAGAGAGGCTGGATTCGGATCCCAGTTCACCCACGGCGGCACAAGAATGGAAACACTGGTTGAAGACGTTCGAAAACTTCCTGGGAGCTCTACCACAGGATAATCTGGATAAGATGAGTCTGCTTACAAATTTTGTCTCACCAAGACTATACGAAACTATATCAGAGTGTACCATTTATGATGAGGCTATCCGTACTTTACAGTCACAGTACGTAAAGCCCACTAATGAAGTGTTTGCACGCCATCGTCTTGCAACTCGCCGCCAGCAGGTCGGAGAGTCCTTAGATGAATACCTTCTGACTCTGAAAACGTTAAGTAAAGAGTGTAACTTTGGGGCTGTAACAGCAACTCAACATTGCGAAGAATCCATCAGGGATGCCTTCATTAGCGGCCTGCAGTCACCACTGATCAGACAACGTCTATTAGAGAATAAGACTTTAGATTTAGCTACCATGTTTGATCAGGCGAGATCTCTAGATTCAGCCCAAAGAAATTCAGAATCTTATTGTGTTATTCAACCCTCCGGTTCATTGGGTGCTGCCTCATCCAATCAGAATACCGGTGAAGTGGAACCCAAAACTGTAATGGCTGCTACTGGTGTTAAATGTTTCTTTTGTGGTTTTTTAAAACACCCACGTGTAAAATGTCCGGCACGAGAGGCTGTGTGCCATAAGTGCCAGAAAAAGGGTCATTTTGCTGAGGTGTGCCGTAGTACTTCATCAGTAGCTACTGGTGCTTGTGCAACTTCCTCTGATCAGGCAACGCTAGCGGCTGTGTCTTCTGCCGCTGCCCCAGGGGTGTTATCAAAGGCGGTTGTGAGGGTCACGCTCAATGGAGTGGAATTGGATGGCCTTATGGATAGTGGTAGTTCAGAAAGTTTTATCCATCCCGACCTCGTTAAGTGCCATTCCTTAAGTGTACATCACACCCAAGGCAATGTTTCCATGGCATCTACTTCCTTCACCGCTCAGACATCAGGGTTCTGTCGGGTCAATATCAAAGTAAACGGTCGGTGCTACCAAGATGTGCGTCTGTCCATACTCCCTCAGCTGTGTTCAGATATAGTTTTGGGCCAGGATTTTCAGGGACTGCATGATAGTGTTACACTGACATATGGAGGTAGTTTGCCTCCTCTTGTTATCTGTGGACTCAGTACACTATGTGTTGACCCTCCAGAACTGTTTGCCAACTTGACAGCTGATTGTTATCCTGTTGCTGCTCGATCCCGCCGGTACTCTCCCGATGATCGTAAATTCATTGAAAAG
Organism: Eptatretus burgeri; assembly: GCF_056783735.1. Lineage (NCBI taxonomy): Eukaryota > Metazoa > Chordata > Myxini > Myxiniformes > Myxinidae > Eptatretus > Eptatretus burgeri. The sequence goes on from NC_140962.1 coordinate 40,715,292, forward strand.
GAAATTCAAAGGATGTTGAAGGAAGGTATTATAGAGCCCAGTAACTCCTCTTGGCGTGCACAGGTTGTCGTTAAGAACGAAACTCACAAGAAACGCTTAGCCGTGGACTATTCAGAAACTATCAACAAATTTACACTTCTTGACGGGTATCCTCTGCCTCGTATAGATGACACTGTTAACAAGATTGCTCAATACCGTGTTTTTAGTACAATTGATCTCCGTAGTGCGTATCATCAAATCTCCATCAGAAATGAAGATAAGCCATACACCACTTTTGAGGCCTGTGGACGCCTTTATCAGTTTGCTCGGGTTCCCTTTGGCGTCACCAACGGAGTGGCTTGCTTCCAACGTATCGTGGATTCATTCATCCAAGAAGAAGAACTGGTTGGAACATTTGCTTACTTAGACAACATTACTATTTGCGGCATGACTCAGGAAGAGCATGATGCTAATCTCACGAAATTTCTTGAGGCTGCGAAGAGAAAGAATATAACTTACAATGAAGACAAATGCATCTTTTCAACTAACAGGCTCAGTATTCTCGGATATGTGGTGGAAGGAGGGGAAATGCGCCCGGATCCTGAACGACTCCGACCCTTGCAGGATTTGCCTGTTCCTCGGGACATGAAATCGCTCCGACGCATCCTTGGCTTCTTTGCCTATTATTCACAGTGGATATATGACTACTCAAGCAAGATCCGCCCACTGTGTGCCACTACTACATTTCCCATGACAAGGGAAGCAGAAGCGGCTTTCCATCTTCTTAAGCAAGACATTGAAGGTTCAGTGGTGAGGGCGATTGACGAATCCATACCCTTCGAAGTTGAGACCGATGCTTCGGATGTAGCAATTGCTGCAGTCCTCACCCAGGCAGGACGTCCGGTAGCCTTCTTTTCCCGAACCCTTCAGGGACCCGAATGTCGTCATGCTTCTATTGAGAAGGAGGCCCAGGCTATTATTGAAACAGTTCGCCACTGGAGACAGTATTTGACAGGCAGACATTTTACTATAAAGACAGATCAACGATCAGTGAGCTATATGTTTGATAAGCAGCATAAAAATAAGATAAAGAATGATAAGTTCATGCGTTGGAGGATGGAATTATCTTGCTATGATTTTGACATTGTGTATCGTCCTGGTCGAGAAAACATTCCCTCTGATACATTCTCCAGGTCTTATTGTGGGATGGCATGCCACGATCGACATTCACTGTTTAACCTCCACGAAGCCTTGTGCCACCCAGGGGTTACCCGCTTATACCATTTTGTGAAATCTAAGAATATGCCATACTCTGTGGAGGATGTCCGGCAGGTTGTTGGATCTTGTAGAATATGCGCAGAATGCAAGCCCAAGTATCACCAACCAGATAAGACTCGACTCATAAAAGCTACTCAGCCATTTGAGCGTCTCAATATAGATTTCAAGGGGCCTCTTCCGAGTACAGATAAGAATCAGTATTTTCTTAACATTGTGGACGAATATTCACGGTTTCCTTTTGTATTTCCTTGTGCCGACATGACCACTTCCACGGTTATCAAGTGCCTCTGTCAGCTGTTCGCTATTTTCGGAATGCCGGCTTACATTCATTCGGACCGGGGACCCTCCTTCATGAGCAAGGAATTACAAGACTTCCTTGCCAGTAGGGGGATCGCTGGTAGCAGAACTACTAGCTATAATCCTCAAGGGAATGGCCAAGTGGAGAGGTTCAATGGTACCATTTGGAAGGCAATCACAACGGCTCTAAAATCCCGTAATCTACCCATCAAATGCTGGCAGACTGTTCTGCCTGATGCTCTCCACTCAATTCGTTCACTGTTGTCCACAGCAACCAATGCTACCCCTCATGAAAGACTTCTGAACTATTCTCGTCGTTCTTCCTCGGGAGCCTCGGTGCCTACTTGGCTCTGCAATCCTGGGCCAGTCCTGCTGAAGCGTCACGTACGCACGAATAAAACTGATCCCCTTGTGGATGAAGTCGACCTCCTCCAAGCAGGACCCCACTATGCCCATGCTCGCTACCCGGATGGCAGGGAAACTACGGTCTCTGTTAGACACTTAGCCCCAATTGGAACCCCATCCAAGAGTGAACCCCAAATTCTACCTCAGGCTTCTGAAGAAAATGTAATTCCCCAGGGTAGTCCCCAAGACGCACCCTGCTCAGAGGGGGGTGATCTCGTTCCTGATATGGTTCCTGCAACTCCACAGCAATCAGATGCTGTGGATAACCCTCCAGTGCCAAGAAGATCCGGTCGCACCATTCGTCCTCCTATTAGACTAGATTTATAGAGATAGATTTCTCGGAAGGGGGTGAATGTTGTGATAATAAAGTGCCGTACTGTAATTGGCGGCAATGGAAATTGGGCGGATGTGGCAGCACTGTATGTGAAGGTCAATGGCTGGTGATGACTCATATACCACGTACTCCATGGAAAGTCATGCTGGAACAGTAATGGTATGTTATATACTATATTAGGAATAATGTACTCTGAGGAATGTAATTGGGATTAGAGTATGGAGTTTAACTTCATTATTATGTGATGCGTATGTGGTATTTGCCTTCAGTATTATGTGTACAAGTTATTGTATTTTGTTATTCTTACCCTATGTATATTTATGTTGTTGTAGATATGCGTATGGGTTTTGTGAGAATAAAGCCGATCGAAAAGGTCTATTGTTGATTACTACAACAGTTGGTATTTTGCTTCTCCATGTTAGGTGTCTATTTACCTGTGCCCCGTTCTGTCGCGATGCAGGTTGTTACACATCACTGAGCCGAACGCATATGCTCAACGTAGGTACCTACTGGAAATTCCTAGTTTAGTTTTCAGCCGTGAAAACTCTATGAGTGTGAGCGACAGAGCTGGGGTCAGTGGGGGTGAGCGGCCAGCCAGCGCCATGTGAAGAAGAGACGGTGCATATAGGGGGTGACGGTAGTGTACAGTACATGTACAGTACATAAGGTATCTCTGCAGCGTGGGGGGCTGCATGGTATAATGACAAGAATAGCAACGAAGTTTTATCGCTGTGTACTAGTTTTATCGCTGTGTATTGCTGGCAATTATCGTCCCCCCCCCCCAGCTTCCTCTCAAGTCACCCTCCCAAATGCAAGTCAATACCCCTCCCCCCCCAATTCCCTTCATGTCTCATGACCAAGCACAAGTCCAGAATACCCGTTTCCCCTTCCCACTTCCTCCTCCTTGCTCCCCAATCCTCTTAGATCCTCCCATACAGCATCGTATGGTGAAGCATCACTTCCCCCACACTTTGTCACCCCTCTCTCTTCACTGACCCACCCTTCTCCCCACTTTCTGCCCCCCCGCCCCCTTTATCCACATCAGTGAAGTGATGGTTGGTATTTTCTTGTACCTTATGCTTCTCCTTAATCGCATGCATTCTTTATCTTACTACTCGAATCCACTCTCGACCACTTACAATCTTACTACATCGTCACTTAAAAGGAGGTCGAACACTGTACTCCCCCAAGTGGGCTTATCCACAAACTGGGTTAAAAAGCAATATTGGACTAAATCTCAGAAATCCTTATTTGCTCTGCCCTTTACCCATTCAGGTCAGGTATGGGAACATGCGCCGGTGCAGCACGTCGCTGCATCCACTTTCCAGCAGTACTCCAGGGGCCTCTGTCTGGCCATCCCAGGCAGATGCCAGGCCCATCCCCATCTCCATGAGATACTGATCAACCTGCTGCAACGACGAGGCATGTGATCAGCCCATTGGCCTCCTCCACTCATGAGGCTGTCTCACTGAGAGAATCTGGTGAGTAGGATCAGCATCAGGAAAACGAGCCACATGTCCATACAGCCGCAGCTGACGCTGATGGACGATGCAGGTAACAAATCTCATTTCAGTCTCTCAGCAACCACCCGTTGGACACAAAGTCTGACCAGCAATAGCCAAGGATTCTCCAAAGAAACCTGGTACAAAAGCAATTAAGTCTCTGTCTCAGATCCCTGGTCAGAGTCCAAGTCTCACACCTATAGAGCAAGACTGGAAGCACCAATGACCTGAAGACTCGGACTTTCATTCTCCTGCACAGGAACCGACAGTGCCACACCCAAATGATCCAGTGAATCCATGACTCCCCAGATGTCTGTTGATCTCTGGCTCACAGCCAGCAGAGACATGAATATCACTGCCAAGGTTAGTGAATCTCTCTGTGACCTCAACATCCTCACCACAAACAGGTAAAGACAAGATAGTAGCATCCAAAATGTCATTGAAAGCTTGGATCTTAGTTTTGACCCAAGAAACCTGTAATCTCAGCGGCTCCGACTCCTCATTCAGCACCTCGAGTGCCCGCAAAAGGATCTCCAGAGTCTCCGCAAAGATGACTGCATCATCTGCGAAATCAAGGTCAGAGATCTTAACATTCCCAAACGATACACCGCAGCTTGATCTCTCCAGAATCCAGTCCATACAAGTGCTGAAAAGTGTGAGGACCAGCACACACCCCTGACGAACTCCAGTAACAACTGGAAATAAGTCAGAGATGGTATCAGCACATCTCACAGCACTCTCAGTACCAGAGTATGGTTCAGACAACAGATTGATCAGTTTTGGTGGCACCCCATGATTCCTGGACCCAATGTATCCCTGGCAAGTTAAAATCCCCCATAATCAATGCTCTTCCCTGACCACATGCCCTTCTGAATTCTTCGAATGTTGAGATTAAATAATTAAACTCATATTACCAAGATGTACGGGTTCTCAAGGGTCTCACATGGTCCATCACAAAAGGGTGGAATGATGTCGTACATTTATCAAGTACTGTTCTGTGTGGACAAACCAACAAGTCGACAAAAGTGATTCCCTCTCCTCTGGCGAGGATAAAAAGTATTCCTCACAAAAAAGATGATGCAATCATGGAAGATATTTGATTTATATTTTTTATATATATATATATATATATATATATATATATATATATATATATATTTTTTTTTTTTTTTTAAGTGTTTCAAACAGAATCAAGATCAACTCGAAATAAAAAATAACAAAACAAATAATCTGGTTAAATGCACATGAAACCGAGGCCACTCAAAAAAATACAAAAAAACAATTCATCACCTGCACAAAATGTAATATCCCACAACAACCCTTGCACGCAACATGAGCGACTCCAGCAAGACATCAAGGGGCTTCTCATCTGAATGTTTTGCTTCTTTAAATGGTGAGAAATGAAAATCGATTAATTTTATGGATTGTCATGGTGATAAATTTTTGTGTGCACATAAACTAGACGGCTGACAAAAAACCTTCGAACACAAAGAACACTTGTACGACTTCTCCACCAAGGGAATTAGTTTGTGCGTATTAAAGGATTGATGAATGACTAAAAATCTGAGAACACAGAACAATTTTTAAGGCTTCTCCATTGGTTGTTATTTCCATTTGCAAGTTGCAGGAGGTGGGAGGAAGTTCTCCCAGTACTCAAAATCTCTACCTCCTTTTTCAGTAAAGGATTGTGATTCATGAACCGAACTATGAAACTTCGTTCTCATAGTGTCGTTCCAATGACTCATTTCAAAATCTTCACTGAACTTCGGACAGCCTGTACTTGGAGCTCGATTGGAGTGATATTCCGCAGAATTATTTTTAAATACTCAGTTATGGTTTTCCTTATCATTCTGTGGCTCCAACAATCACTGGTATAATTTCACCTTTCTTCAATTTCCAAGTCCTCTTGACCTCATTTTTCAGATCCTCGTATTTTGTAATTTTCCTGATTTCTGCAACGTTTATTCCAACATCACGGGAACTGAAACCTCGATCAACAAAGCTGACTTTTTATTTTTGTGTTTGAGCACTATGTCTGGACGCAATGCTTTGTTTGCAATTTCCACAATTGATGGTATCATCTTGTCATGTGTGAGCACGACATGTTCATCTTCAAGGATCGGATTTGTTTGTTTTTCCATAATTGTTCTGGAACTGGAATGTTGAAATGTTTAGATGTGCCAGTGGATTACTGATGTGGATGAAATGCTGTTGGGATGAGAGAGTATTTTTTGCATCTCGAAAGAAGTTGACTTGTACTTGTATCGAGTGTTGATCTCCAACTTTGGCCAGTTTATAATTGCACAGCGATATTGGAATCGCGGCACCGCAAGTTGATTTATCGCTTTGGTTTTGTTCTTTGGGAAGAGGGATGACTTCAGAATTTGTATATTTCTGTGTCGGTACTCTTTGCTCATGATGGACGCATTTTTTTTTTTTTTTGCATTGTACCTGGTGGCCTTCTTCGATTCCGAGCTACTTTCAGTTGGATGAATCATTACTTACTTGCAGTAGGATGATATTACTTCATAATTGTAAAATGATTCTTATTTTTATTTTTCTCCCCTATGTGAATTAGTTTGTGTCTATTTAAGGTTGATGAATGACGAAAAACCTGAGAACACACAGAACACTTGTATGGTTTATCCCCAGTGTGAATTAGTTTGTGTCTATTTAAGCTTGATGAATGACGAAAAACCTGAGAACACACAGAACACGGATACAGCTTGTCATCCATGTGAATTAGTTTGTGTGTATTTAAATTTGATCGCTGATGAAAACCCTTAGAACACACAGAACACTCATAGAGCTTGTCACCCGTGTGAATTAGTTTGTGTGTATTTAAATGTGATAACCGACGAAAAACCTTAGAACACACAGAACACTTGTACGGTTTCTCCCTCGAGTGAATTAGTTTGTGGGTATTTAAATGTGATAACCGACGAAAAACCTTAGAACACACAGAACACTTGTATGGCTTCTCCCCCGTGTGAATTTGTTTGTGTCTATTTAAACCCCATCGCTGACGAAAAACCTTAGAACACACAGAACACTTGTACGGTTTCTCCGCTGTGTGAATTCGTTTGTGTGTATTTAAATTTGATAGCTGATGAAAACCCTTAGAACACACAGAACACTCATACAGCTTGTCATCCGTGTGAATTAGTTTGTGTGTATTTAAATGTGATAACCGACGAAAAACCTTAGAACACACAGAACACTTGTACGGCTTCTCACCCGTGTGAATTAGTTTGTGTGTACTTAAACTCCACAGCTGACGAAAAACCTGTGAACACACAGAACACTTGTACGGCTTATCACCCGTGTGAATTAGTTTGTGTGTATTTAATCCCCACAGCTGACGAAAAACCTGAGAACACACAGAACACTTGTATGGCTTCTCCCCCGTGTGAATTAGTTTGTGTGCATTTAAACCCGATGGCTGACGAAAAACCTTAGAACACACAGAACACTTGTATGGTTTCTCCCCCGTGTGAATTCGTTTGTGTCTATTTAACGTTGATGAATGACGAAAAACCAGAGAACACACAGAACACTTGTACAGCTTCTCCCCCGTGTGAATTAGTTTGTGTGCATTTAAACCCGATAGCTGACGAAAAACCTGAGAACACACAGAACACTTGTACGGCTTGTCACCAGTGTGAATTCGTTTGTGTGTATTTAACGTTGATGAATGACGAAAAACCAGAGAACACACAGAACACTTGTACGGCTTCTCACCCGTGTGAATTCGTTTGTGTTCCTTTAAACCCCATAGCTGACGAAAAACCTTAGAACACACAGGACACTTATACAGCTTCTCCCGTTGGTTATTATCTCCATTTGCGGGTGTCACCAAGGACAACGGGGTCCTCCCCTGACTTGAAGTGTCCAACTCCATTACGTTTTCACTTAATTCTGACTAACACGCAAATTTCTTCCCACGCTTGTATGTGGACTTCCCCTTGTGATTTACTTTCGGTCTCAATGTTGATTGTGCAAAAGGCTTGGGACACAATGAGTGTGCATTCGACTTCTTGCCAGTTTGTCCTTTATGATGATGAACGAAAGCTGAAGAAGAACAAAGAAAAACAGCAGAGATCAGACAAATTGTGCATTAAAAATAAAGTATGAAAAATGAATTATTTAAACAAGTGAGCAATCAAATCCCACCACCTTCACACCCCATGACAATAATTCATCACTTTGTGAATAACTTTTGAAAAATTGTGCATGTAACCTTGATGTCAACCTCCACCGGGGGGTGCCGGGAGATTCGGCACTAATGAGGATTGGGAGAGCTTGGAAGGCCTTGAGAATGAGGGGAGGAAAGGGTCATGGCCTCCCAAGGGGACGGAGTGTTGCCCAGGGAGAGGGAGAGCCTGATCATGGAGTAAGAGGTCTGAGGAATTACGTGGCTATTAGTTTTTGGTGTGTACGAGATTGAGGAGAGAGTTGACGAGGTCGTCCTGCCTGCCTGCGTTCTGCCTGCGCCTCTCTTCGCCCTGTACCCGTTTCGTCTGCTCACGTGCTTCGTCTCCTCATCGTCCTGCTCATCGCCTGCTGCCAACAGAGCTAAGTCACCAAGTTTTTGTTCCTCTTCCCATCAGTGACAATTTGTGTGCGTGGCACCATCAGGGTTATTCACATTGTACATAATTACCCGCCGTCATCCCTATTTTTTATTGTTTGTGGTTCTGGAAATAAATCCTTTGGTTTTAAAAGCTGGAAAGCGTTTGTGTCTCTCCTCATGACCCACACGTGTGTTGTCTACCATAATATGGAACGTCCTTTGAGGGAGTAAAATTCCATTTCAGCTCATCCTTCCAGTGTCGGTGTTTACTGACCTGGACATGACAATATATCCCGTTTACCAAACCACAGTGAAGTGGACTCCTTCAGAAGTGATGTGTCAAGGGGATTTTCCAATAAATTTTAGATTCTCAGGGAGCGGCGCCAATATTTCATCCTCAAGCCTGAAGTCATTGACAACTTGTCTCGATCATCTCCAATTTGTCTGCGACCATAAGTCGGTCCAGGTGGATGATCCTGAACACCCACCTCAGCCCAGATTCGTCTTCATAAATTTTGGAAGTTTGGGCACTGGAAGAATGCAGATCAGATGTTTTTTTTAATTGTAGTGGTGTTACTTTCTTCCTCGAGGGTGCGATGCAATCCAGAGGGACATGACATGACAGAGACATCAATCCATTCCAATTAAAATACTCAATGGGAACATTAATTAGAAGATATGTTAATTTTCTGCACTCTATTTTAGAGCTTGATACAAAATAGAAAAAAATTAGTCGGGCACTGAGAAGACAGCAAACTTCCACCAGGCTGATTAGTTTATGTTTTGTATCCCACTGACAGGCTGGATCTGGATTGGGACTTGGACCTGAACTAAAATTTAATTGGCTTGTTATCGAAACCTAACCAACTCACCCACCAAGTTTCGTCTGAATCCATCCATAACTTTTTGAAATATCGTGTTATATATCATTTTAGCCCCTGTCACTCAATGGTGAAGAATCACTTGAAAAATTCTCGGATCCGGATCTTCACCAAAGTCGAATAAATTCTTCCTTATTACACACCCGACCTCCCACCAAGTTTCGGCAGAATCCTTCCACAACTTGAGATATCCCGCTGTATGTTGTTTTTGGCTCTTTCTCCCAATTGTGAAGAATCACGAAAAAAAATCTCAAATCCAGATTTGGATCTGCACCCAAATCTAATAATTTTGTCCTCGTCACATACCCAAGCTCTCCACAAAATTTTATCCAAATCCGTCCGTAACTTTAAGGTATTTAGTTCACAAACAAACAAGAAAAAGACGTTGTGCAGAGTATGATACTTGCAAAATCCAGAAAACAAATTTGACCTCAACAATAATTGGTGGTTGAATTCAATGACCAAATATGCAACAACTCCTCAAATTTGAAGTCAATGGGATGAAAATTGACAATTTTAGAAATTCGGCCGATGTTGACCTCAAAAAGAATTGGCTGGTTGAATTCATTGACCTGAAATATAAATCCTCTTCAAATTTCAAGTCAATCGGATGAAAAGTGAGGATTTTAGAAATCTTACCTTCGTTGTTGACCTTTTGACCTCAGAAACAATCGGCTTCTTTATCACAAACTACCATGTGATGAAGTTTCATGAAGATTGCTTTAAAATTGTGACATGCAGGCGATAAACAGACAGACAGGATAACAAAATTGACTGAACAATATACTTGAAAAATCTTTGTTTGTTTGTTTGTTTGTTTTCTTGCAAAATCGAACAAACTGAGGTAAAAACATAACCTCCATCCACCTTCAATGGCAGCCTGGCATTCGCTTTAGTGGTGAGGGTGGTGGCTTGGGATCCTAGGTCCTGAGTTCGAGCCCCGTTGTCTGATAAATTAACACCAGGGGGCTGACTCAGCCTGTCATCCTTCCGAGGTTGGCAAAATGAGCACCAGTGTACTGGTAATAGAGGCAATACATCAGTGGCAAAGCCATGCCCCGAACCAATGAAGCAACCAGCAGCGAAAAAGGCTGCACACGATGGAAACCTTCAATGGCAGAAAAAACAATATTTTGTCATCTATTGCATGATGCGAAGTGTGGTATCTGTCCGTGTGTTTGAATGTAAAACAGTCTCCGTCGGCCGCTTCACTCCCCGAGTTTGAAAAGACCAACATTGAATTGGAAGAAATGCACGATACCCAATGAGATACATTTTAAACGGAAAAAAATACCACATGAAATCGCAGTCTGCGACTGAAGAGTGCATCAAGACATTACCTGGGCTGACAATATGGCCTCGAGGTACACACTGTATGCAAAAACTGTCCCGTCATACAAAGGCATCCAAGCTCCTGGGTTCGAAACAGACTGGGTGAATCATCAATGTGTGTGCTGTCCCGATGATGTACGTTAAATTGGGCATCCCATCTTCTGGCATTACTTGATGGACGTTGAAGATCATCACAGTGTCCTTCACAAAGAGTGGGCAAGCTATCGGCGGCACCACGGCCAGATTACAAATTCCTTCACGAACTACTACTGGGCAGGCAATGGCAAACCACCCGGTATAACCGTTCCTCAGAAAGCTGCTATGATGGCACCGATGCTCTATGAGGTCACGTCAGATATGGGAGCATAACCCGGAGCAAAGCACCGGTGCGTCCACTCTCTACCGAGACTCCAGTGGCCTCCGACTGGCTATCCCCCATGCAAATGCCTGGCTAATCCATATCTCCTTCAAAGATGTCCAAAATAAAATTAATTCATGAAGAGTTAGAGCATCTGCTCAAAAGGAGAGTGTAAGGACATATGGCGAGAGGAGGAGAAGATGGAGAGTGGGAGGAGTGAGGGAGAGAAGGTGAGACAGAGGGGAGTGGGTGACAGAGGGAAGCAAGAAGGGAGGAGGGTGCAAGACAGATTGAGAGAGAGTGTGTAAGAGAGGGAGAGTGTAAGAGAGAGAGTGTGTGTAAGAGAGAGAGAGAGAGAGAGAGAGAGAGTGTGTAAGAGAGAAAGAGAGTGCAAGAGAGAGAGACAGAGTGTGAGAGAGTGGAAGAAAGAGAGAGAGAGTGTGAGAGAGAGAGTGTGTGAGAGAGAGTGCGAGAGAGAGAGAGAGAGAGACAGAGTGAGTGAGAGTAAGAGACAGAGAGTGTGAGAGTGCAGAGAAAAGAGAGAGAGTGGAAGAGAGAGAGTGGAAGAGAGAGAGAGAGAGAGAGAGAGAGAGAGAGAGAGAGAGAGAGAGAGAGAGAGAGAGAGAGAGAGAGAGAGAGAGAGAGAGAGAGAGAGAGAGAGAGAGAGAGAGAGAGAGCGAGAGAGAGAGAGCAGAGGGAGCGAGAGAGAGAGAGAGAGAGAGAGAGCAGAGGAAGCGAGAGAG
>NC_140962.1:40731973-40751973 GCF_056783735.1 Eptatretus burgeri
CTTTTAAAGGCCATAAAGGTCAAATTCTCAAATTTGTGGGAATCGAACCGGGTTTTCGACCTTCTTCGAAGAACTAACTCCAATAAGCGACAGCACGTATCCTGTTTCCTTATTTTAATGTCCACAACATTGTTTTCTGACCTTTAAAGGTTATACAAAGGTCAAATTTTGAAAGTTGTTGAACGAAACCAGGTTTTCGACATTTTGCAGCAAATAACCTGTCACCCGTACCATATCATATTGATCATTTTTATAACTTGGTCAAAAATCATCACATTGTCTCATCCTTGACTTTTTTTTTTTTTTTTTTTTGTATACCTTGGTCGAGGCTCGTATGAGAGCTAACACACAACTCACAGCAAGGAGGCATGAGACAAGAGGGGCGGGAGTGGAAGGGACAAAACAGTGGGGAACAGACACATTAGGTGAACTGTGGAAGGGAGAGGGATGGGGATGGGACGGGGAACATGGAGAAGAGAAGATGGACATTACAGGGACTTTCAGGAAGGAAAGCAGGAGAATTGAAGGAAGTGGGCTTGGGTGGATTATCGGGGGTAGAAAAGATCGAGGATTTGGATGGGGGAAGATAAGAGGTGGTGGTGAACAGCTGTTTTGAAAGCCTGGAGGGAAGAATGGGAAAGAATAGAGTGAGGAAGTTTATTCCAAAGGCGGGAAAAAAGAGGAATGAAAGAGTGAAGATGAGCAGTGATTCGTGATTTTGTCAGTTTTACCAGAAGGGGGTTGTTGGCGGACCTTGAGCGCCCTGTGGAAATGTGGTTGGGACAAATCGCAGAGAGAGCAGGGGGGGCAAGGCTGGAGAGGAGTCGGTAGAAGACAGAAAGACCACCGACCAACCTGCGGTGATTGAGTGAGAGGCCCAAAGACTCAGCTTCATTGCGGGAGATGCCAATGATCTTAAAAGCCCTGGTTTCGACAGCGTGAAGCCGAGAAAGGTGGGAGGCAGGAGCACCAGCCCAGAGGGGAGAGCAGTACTCCATCAGGCTACGGACAAAAGCTTTGTAAGTAGTCAGGAGCTCAAGAGGGCCGAGGAAGGACTTTGCACGACGGAGGATTCCCAGTCGGCGACTGGCTTTTGAGGCAAGGTTGGAAATGTGACTTTCCCAGGAAAGGTCATGGCAGATAGTGAGACCCAGAAGCTTGAAAGAAAAGACTTCTTCCAGAGGATTGTTGAGAAAGTGGATGGGGGGGTTTTCTAAACGGTCCTTTCGAAGAGACATAGTGAGAGTGTGAGATTTGTGTGGATTGAAAGACATGTTCCACGTGTTGGACCAGTTTGTGATTTTATCCAGATCTGCAGTGAGCGAAGAAGCTGCTGCTTGCCGGTCTGAGGGATGACAGATGGTACGGCAGAGGCTGGAGTCATCGGCAAAGAGAAATAGAGGATTTTCCAGAGAGTCCGAGAGATCATTGATGAAAACCAGAAAAAGAACAGGGCCCAGAACGCTACCTTGAGGAACTCCAGCCTGCACAGGAAGAGGGGATGAAAGAACTCCATTTAGGGCCACACGTTGACTACCACACGTTGTTGACTTCCGGTTCCGGTTTTGAGCGGCAAGAGGTCTCCTTCGGGGCTCCCTGCTGACATTCTCAAAGTTAAGTTCCGGTTGTTATTTGTCCCGTTTTAACTGTTTAATTTTCTCACCTACATGTTAATGTGTGTTCCTAGTTCGGTTTTGTTTCAAAAATCGTGCTATTTTGTGAGTATTTATGTCGACGTTCTCACCTGGTGTTTGAGGCCTAGTCCTAGGCTTGAGGCCTACCGGTTCCACTTGGTGTTCGATCGTTTTTTTTTTTTGTTTGTTTGTTTTTTCTCCCCATTACCTTCAATTTCTATCCTCCCCATTACCTTCAATTTTCATCCTCCCCACTTTCCAAACATCCCCCATTCTCCCAACTAATCTCTTTCTTATCTCAAAAAAAAAAAAAAAAAAAAAAAAAAAAAAAAACCCAACAACAACAACAACAACCTTCTCCCGATTCTGCTACTTCTTCCTCTTAACTTCCTCCTCGTCTTCCTCGATTTCTTTTTTTTTTTTTTTTTTTTTTTTTTTTTTTTTTACACTTCCATGACCTAATCTGTTGAACTCTCTCATACATTAATATTAACAACAAAAACGATCTTATAATGCTTCATCTTCCTCTCTCACACATGTGGTACTCTTTACTGTTTCACAATGCACTACTCTTCTGCTATTTTAACAGACTGCTCTCATTTCGACCTCTCCTTCATTCCTTGCCTAAAAAATCCAACTATTACAGCGCTTCTTCTCTCCATGCTCTGAATTCGCCTTCATTGCATCCATCAAGAATTGTGTTAAATCGCATCTCTGACCTAAAACTTTTAAAAACCACAGTTTGCCATGGATGCTCGCTTTCCATCAACCATTCTTTTTCCAACTTCAGTGCCAACTCACCCCCTCACCCCTCACTCTCACTCTCAAAGCAACCATCCCACTCTTCTCCCTCCAAGCCTCCCTCTCACCTCTTTCAAAAATTCCCCCCTCACCTTTCTCCCACCTTTCATCCCCCTCACTCTTCCTTCTCTAAGTTGCCCCCCTCTCATCCACCAACCTGCCTCCCTCCACTGCCCTCTCACCTCCATCTCTTCACTCCACCTTCTCAAATCCTCAACTGCCATCTTCCTTGTCTCTTGTCCCCCTCTCTCACAGCACCACAGAGCCTTTTCTCCTCCTCATTCGGCCCCCTCCCCTCGCTATTCTGCAATACCCCACACTCCTTCAGCAACCCTCCTTACCTCCCCCCCTCGTCCCTCGTCCGACCCTCCCCCGCCCCCTCCACCTCCTGCACCAAAAGCCTCCTCCCCTACCTCTTCATTAAAAGTGTGGACCTCAAATATCCGGGGCCTTCGCTCAAACCTTTCAGATCTTTCCATGCAGGTTGCCACTGACAAACCAGACATTATCTGCCTAACAGAAACTTTCCTCTCCCAAGACGTGTCTGACTCCCAAGTATCTCTCCCTGGTTACTCCCTCTTACGGTATGACAGACCTGAGCCTCGTCCTGGTGGAGGTGTTGCTCTCTTCATCAAAGACTCTATTCCTCACTCTCCCTGCACTGCTCTCACTGCCCCATCTGAAACTTCTGAAACTTCTGCTTCTGATTCTGCTTTCGGCTTCTGAAACAATCTACATTGTCAAATAACCATTGTCGTCTTCAGACTTGTCTATTTTATATTGCGAACCGTGGTGTCTGTTCATGTGTTCATCTGTCTGTCTGTCTGCCTGTATCCTGTTTTCGGTGGCCGTTTCCCATGCTCTGTTTGAAAAGCTCAACATTCACTTTTGAAATGACAGTACACTGCCACCATTTAGCAGTGGGTAGTGGAAGTATCTCAGACCTTTGGCTCTGTGGGCAACCAAGAGTGCAACACAATTAACCTTTTGAAGTCCATGGAATCTATCCAGAATTCCAGCAATCTGTGTGTGTCTGTCTGTCCGTCTCTGTCTGTCTGTCTGCGACCGCCGTTTCTCGACAACCGCCAGTCCGATCTGATTGAAACTTGCTGGGAATATTGCCGGGGACCCGCGGATGTGCCTTTTCAAGGTTTGATATTAATCGGATGAGCGGTTCCCAAGTTACGGCCATTTTATTGCTTTTTTCAGTGTTGGAAAGGTGTATATATAGCAGCTGAAGTGTCGTTCCACCTTATCACCTTATCATGCCATTTTTTCCCAAAGATATCTCAGAATAATGATAACAGCATATTAATAATAATAATAATAATAGCACAATAATTGGCAGTAATAAAAAGAATAACGTGATACAATGACCAATGTCTGTCAACCAATAACGACCTTTCTATTGTCTGTCAACCAATAATGACCAATAACGTCTGTCAACCAATGACAGGACACGGTGCCATGACATCACGAATGTCACAATTAATGGCTTTTTTTTGCACGATTGACGTCACAATTCTTCTTCTTTTTCGTTTGGTATGACGTCACAATCGATGCTGGGGACCTGAGTATGTGCCTTTTCAAGGTTTGATAACTGTTTTTTCTCAAGGTAAGAATTAATTGTTCAAATTATTCATTAATCCCAAGGTTTGAATTTTCCCAAGGGAAAGAGCTGTTTCCGAAGGGTTTGAAAGCTGTTCTTTCTCAAGGTTTGAATTAATTGTTGTGCTTGGTAGACATTTGTGAATACATTTACAGAGAGAGGGGCGAGAGAGGAGGGGGAGAGAGGGGGGAGAGAGGGGGAAGAGAGGGGCGAGATCGGGGTAGAAGGGGGCAAGAGAGGGGGGAGAGAGAGAGGGGGCGAGAGAGGGGGCGAGAGAGAGGGGGGCGAGAGAGAGGGGGGCGAGAGAGAGGGGGCGAGAGAGAGGGGCGAGAGAGAGGGGGCGAGAGAGAGGGGGGCGAGAGAGAGAGGGGGCGAGAGAGAGGGGGCGAGAGAGGGGGGGCGACAGAGAGGGGGGGCGAGAGAGAGGGGGGGCGAGAGAGGGGGTTTCACAATTCTTCTTCTTCTTCGTTTGATATGACGTCACAATTGACGCTGGGGAACTGAGTATGTGCCTTTTCAAGGTTTGATATTAATCGGACAAGCAGTTCCCAAGTTACGGCCATTTATCTGTCAACCAATGACAAGACACGGTGCTATGACATCACAAATGACGTCACAACCTATGTTGTTTTTTTGCACGATTGACGTCACAATTCTTCTTCTTTTTCGTTTGGTATGACGTCACAATCGATGCTGGGGACCTGAGTATGTGCCTTATCAAGGTTTGATAACTGTTTTTTCTCAAGGTTAGAATTAATTGTTCAAATTATTCATTAATCCCAAGGTTTGAATTTTCCCAAGGGAAAGAGCTGTTTCCGAAGGGTTTGAAAGCTGTTCTTTCTCAAGGTTTGAATTAATTGTTGTGCTTGGTAGACATTTGTGAATACATTTACAGAGAGAGGGGCGAGAGAGGAGGGGGAGAGAGGGGGGAGAGAGGGGGAAGAGAGGGGCGAGATCGGGGGTAGAAGGGGGCAAGAGAGGGGGGAGAGAGAGGGGGCGAGAGAGGGGGCGAGAGAGAGGGGGCGAGAGAGAGGGGGCGAGAGAGAGGGGGCGAGAGAGAGGGGGGCGAGAGAGAGGGGGGGCGAGAGAGAGAGGGGGGGCGAGAGAGAGGGGGGGCGAGAGAGAGGGGGTTTCACAATTCTTCTTCTTCTTCGTTTGATATGACGTCACAATTGACGCTGGGGAACTGAGTATGTTTCCCAGGTGTTTCCCAAGTTATGGCCATTTATGACACGGTTGGTCCGATCTAATTGAAACAATGCCCCAATCCAGTCGTCATTTATGAGAGCGAAGGAACGAAGCTGCACATACTGGCACACACCTACGGGCCCGTACTAGTAATTTAAATTGTGAGATCAACTTAAACTTTTCCTGTCATTGGAGACTGGTACTTTTCCAAGTTTACGATAATTTGATGTCACTTGATATCAAAAACTCAAGACCGAGAAATTTCACGATTCTTCTTGTGGTCCTCCTTCCCCCCTCTTCCTCCTCCTCCATTTCAAGACAGATCTCTCAATCCAGGCTGGCACTGATAAACCAGATATTCGTTTCACAGAACCCTTCATTCTGCGATTTTGTGTCGACAATGACAGAGTGGCTCTTGACAATGAGTCAGATGGTAGTCGGCTGATGAATGGCGTTCAGTCTCATTTGCAAGGTGAGAACAATGTTCAGGTTTGGTCATTTTCACAAATGGCCAGCCTACAACTTATCCAATGGATGCAGCTTTTAGCTTTATTCTTGAAAGCCCTGTGCAGAAAATGCTTCTGAATAAAACTGAGTGATATTTTTCATAAAATAAAATGAATTTATCTCACCCCACCCACAACTTATGCCTCCCCACCGTTACCTTTCATCATGCCCTTTCCCTATTGTCTTGAGGTGTCAATTGGATATTGGATATCAGACCATCAAAAATGAGCAACCCACCCTGAAAGACATTCATGAGCTAGCTGGGTTTCTGTTGACAAAGCAATCACAGTATGGAAACTTTCAAGAGCAGTTCAATTAAAAAAAAAACGCTTAAAATGCAAAAATTCGGTACACTACTGCTTTCAACCAATTGTCTTACAGCACATCATCTGGTTTAAAAGAGATTGAGGATTGCAGTGAACTGGGATGTTATATCAATTCCTCAATACCAGGAGACTGTCTCCTTCACAAAAGGATGGGGGAACGTTCACCAAAAGTATACAAATGAATGAAAAAGTTGCAGGCCTTAACAAATATTTGGATAAACAGGAAGAATTTTGAATTTTATTTCATTTTAAATATATTCGGTGCAATGTACCGAATGAACCGTCATGGTTAAAAATACATACCGGAAACACCCTGACGATCACCTCATTCCTCACTGGAACTGCCTGGCAAGCAAGAAGTCTTTGCTCGAGCTGCAGTGATCATCACAAGTGGTGTGCCGGTCGTGGTCTGCTTCAAACCTGTGCAGCACTTTTGAGTCCTTCTGCAACTGGATTAAAGATGGATGAAGAAAAATAAAGTAGTCGATTTTTTTTTAAATGGGAAAGGGCAGGGAAAGCTCTGTTTCGTGTCAACACAGAGTTGTGCGTCAACACATTGGAACAATTAACAAAATGATTTGCAACACCACGTCAACACAAAATTATTTTTTCCATCTCAGCGTACATAGATGTAGAAACAATTGGGGGGGTGGGGAGGTGGGAAGGGGAGGATGGTCGGATGGTGAGTAGAATCCAAATACCTTTTAATAAAACACCAATTACCAAAAGATCGTCAAAATCAAAATATCATGATGAATTCTACCAAAAGAAACAACGTAACGTGAGGGATATACACAAAGTTGTGTGCATGCAAGCATGAGCAACTTCAAAACTGAAGTGGTTGTTTGAAAGTCTTGACTGAGATGTCTTGATGAGGGAACAATTTCAGTCATGTTTATCAGAGAGTATGCCAGCACTCTCTGTTGGGATGGCGTAGGAAGAAAAAGAACATTTGGTCGCACCCACTATATACAAAACTAAAGTTGGAGTAACTTCTCCAAAAAGTCACTGATTGCATATGAGAGCCTACACGGTCTGTTTTTCTGATTGTCGAGACTTGGCACACGAAAAGTACTCCTCACGGGGAATGTGTGATTTTTTTTAATGATGTCGTGGGTGCCTTCGTTATATCACAATTGCATTTGTGGAATGTGACATGTGATCAGTATTAGTCGGGTCATATCCAGGACTCCCGTGACCATGGAGAGCATAAGTTCGTTTGAGGATGGATTTTGGTACTTTGGGGTATTTAGAAAAAAAGGAGCTCCTATGTCCTTCCCAAAAGTGTGGGCAAACTCCACCAGAGGGCAAACTCCAAAATGGCCACTGTCAGCCATCTTGGAAATGACACAATTACATAACTCTTGAGTAAAATAACTTTCAGACCTGAAATAAGTGTCGTTTTTTTACTAATTTAATGACTAGGATTCCATTTTAGTGGTTATTTTCTCATTTTGCAGCAATCTTGAACATGAAATTCAAGATGGCTGCCAACGGCCATATTGAATATTTTAATGTCCCACCTTCCGAAATTGTGAAGCTTTTTACTATTATAGTAATTATGATGTTTATTTTGTCACAGGATCATTGTATTTCTGCAAGCAAAAGACCACCAACTGCCACTACAACGGATCAGTCATCACATGAAATCCCAACTGTTGAGTAACAGAATTAACTGAGTTCAGACAAACATGGCTGAAGAATCAATCAGTAGCAGAAGTAGCAACTCCCCTCCTCAATGTGTGTTGCAATGTGGTGATCGTATTTATCAGGAAGACTCACTTGATGGGATTTCTCGTGAAAAGTGGCAAAGCTTGCGTGAAAAAGCAGCTAATTGGAGGGGGCTAGATAGGTTTGGCATGGTGTACGAGAGTGTCAACTGGGAAAAGGGACACAAAGGTCTTTACATGCACAAGGAATGTTACCTGTCTATTTCAAGCAAGAGAAAGATCCAGCAAGCTGAAAAGCAAAAATCTGCAGATAGTGAACAAAGCAGGCAACCCCGACAGTTGCAGTTCTACAGGCAGTCTTTAAATACTGCGTTGGCCTTGTTTTGCCCTGACCTTTTCTGCTATTTGTGCTTGGAGAACAGTTCCTGCACACTCGTTCCAGCTCACTATTTCATTTCGTTGAGTTTGTTGGTTTCATGTTTTCTTTACACTTGCGCATTTAATGCATAATTAGAGGTGCAAATTTTTGACAATTGAACTTCATTTCTTGTGTCTGCATTTGCCTCTTTGATCAACCCTGCTCTTTTATTGGGTTTGGATTTCCTCAATTGATCTTGTGTTTGCTTGTTGTTACCACCACACATGAACTCAATACCTTGTTTTGTTTTTTTTCCTGTGTGTGCAGTGAATCTACGTCTGCGTCCGAGACCCCAAAACCTGCTGCTGCCGATCCCCTTCCAGCTCTTTCACCGAAACGCTGACGTTCGAGTATAGGGCATCTACATGATAAAAACTTATGTGTCTGGTGCATGCGTCCAGAAGACAAAAAGCATACTGGACGGAAATTGAATACTTTGTATCTTCTAAATCAAGAAAAGGCTTGGAACATGTTTAAACAGCATACAGTGTTACTTGACGACATGGACATGAGAGATCGCATTCTCAAATTGATTGACACTACACCTGAGCCATTTGCAGCTAAGATACGATTCCATCATCGCTGCTGGTTCAAGTACATCACCAACTATAACATTAATGATGAAAGGCATGAGTTGAATGATGAATGAGCTGCAAAAAAGACCATAAAAATTAGTTAGAAACAACCGAGATCATATTTTCAGGTCTGACGATGACCTGAAATCCTGGATTTCACATTGAAATCCAGGATGACATCCTGGATTTCACATTGAAGATGACCACGAAATGAAAGAATAACCACTGGAATGGGCCCCAAGTCATTAAATTAGTAAAAAACGAGACTTATTTCATGTCTGTAAGTTATTTTACTCAAGTTATGTAATTGTGTAATTTCCAAAATGGCCGCCAGCAGCCATTTTGGATTTTGCCCTCACTTTTGGGAGGGGCAAAGGAGCTCATTTTTTTCTAAATACCCCAAAGTACACAAATCCATCCTCAAATGAACTTATGCTCTCCATGGTCATGGGAGTCCTGGATATGACCCAACTATATTGCTTTGTTTGTGAGGTAGGTGGAGGAATGTCATGGAAAAGAAAGGATTGTATAACGAAGCATTGTCCGTGGACATGAAGGAAACATCTCGATGTAAATTCAGTCGGAAAACTGTGAGTTTAAGTATGACGTGTCACCGCATGGTAGGGGTGATGCTGTATTAATTAGGTAGGGTTCAAGGATAATTTCTCCCAGGATGCGATTGCTCCCATGACCTTTTCCTATGTTTTTGCATTTCAAGATCGGCGATAAAAAGGAATCGCATCCTTAGAACAACCACCGAGCCGAACATTTTCAGGCAGGCAAAAACCTCACCTCTTTAAATGACAACTGGAGAGACCACGCCGCTGGGGTGGATGATTGATGAGCGTGACATGAGAGAGAGGAGGATTGAGTGAGGGTCGTAGTGGGGACACGCAGGAGAAGGTGCGGGACAGCAGGAGTGAGGCAGGATCGGCAGTGGGAAAAGACGGACATTATGGCAGGCTATTCCTCGACACGGTGAAGAAGGCTGCATGATTCTTGTGTTCGTGCTGAGGCAAATTGGCTCACATGATGGAGCAAGATGCTGCCATTGACTGTTGGCGAGGTCGTGTGGGACCGTGCCTCGAAGCCTCGTGTTGTACCATTGGGGAAGGAGACGGTGCCATTCCTCAGAGAGCAGCGGCGTCAGCAAGTGCGATTGACGAAAGAAGCTGCATGGCGGTTTCTGAGCCACGGTGTTGAGCATCACCGCCCGAATTGCCTCTTGTATGCTTCCCACCCATAGAGCGGCTGGGTGCCATTGTGGGCGTGTTTACGCGCACAGTGACAACACGGTTTGGCGACCTTCAAGTTTCAGAAACTCATCTCTGGGCACACAGCGAAGTGCCAGGATAAAGGGAGGAATTTATTTTATTTTTAATGTCCCCATGTCTGTATTAAATTGTGTGTGGTGGCACCTCAAATAGGAATGTAGGTTACCTCACATTTCATATTTATCCCATTTTGATTTATCCCCATTATGAATACTTGATATATTTTCATTAAAACCCCATATTTATTTAAGTTGCTCGTGTTGTCTATTTGTCGTGGGTTCGAGGGTAAAACCCATGTGCCTCCGTCCTTGCCGCCCTATAATCTCCAAGTATCACGTGTTCGCCTCCAAACATTTGGCTATCCGTCCAGGTAGGTTAACCCTCCTCGACAAACCAAGTGAATTTTTTACGTCATAGGTGCCTTCGTTATGATGTCATAAATGCATATGTAGAAAGCCACATCTGATCAATATGAACATTTTTGAGGGTCATCTCAGGATAAAATGCTCCACAGAAAAAAAAATTGATGATGTCATAGGTCACATGACTTGGCAGCCAAAATAGGTCAAAGGTCACAAAAAAAAATAATAATAAAAATAAAAAACCCAAAAGTCTTCTCCCAAATGGCTGAACAGATAGAGGCAAAACTTAAAAACGTATGACCACCTATCCATGAAACAAAATGTTACTACATTCGTCATCGGTCACATGATTTGGCAGCCATATTGCATTTACCCTAAAACCACGAAAAAAAAATAAAAAATCTTCTCCAGAATACCTGGACAGATCAAAGGGAAACTTCATACAAATGCTCCTCAAGAGATGGGTATACAAGTTTAAGGAAGAATTGATAGGTCTCATGTTTTGGCAGCCATATTGGATTGAAGAAAATGATAAATGTTTTCTCTGGCACCACTTAATCAATTAAAGTGAAACTTCACAATTATGATCTCATAGTGATGGGGAATTCATGTTTTAAATTTCAAGTTCACCGGACACATGGTCTGGCAACCAGGAATTATTTAATTTTTTGATCTGGGTTTTTTTTTTTCTTCTTTTTTTTGTTTAAGGCTCACTTGGCTGTACCTGAATAGGTTTGTGGTTTGAGGAGGAGCAGCTGAAACCCAAATCCTATCCAGGTCCGTCCTGATAACTTCATCTTTACTTTTTACTTGTTCGGATTCCTTCTGGTGACTCCAATGCAGGACTGCACCTATTTGGTCTTCCATTTGAATGGAATTTATTTTAATCACATTCCAAGTTCAAGTGCATAATGATTAATTATAAAAAACAAAAACTTCTTGGGTCAGGGTCAGGTGTCCGATCAAAGCGGGACGTCTTTGTACCCGGTCATCACTGCCAATAATTATAAAGTGGCAGTTCCAGTTGTGTTTCACTAATTATATAACACATCAGTACACAAACACCACACAAAACAAGTCCTGGCAAAAGTCTGCGATCTCAGATTGCTCTTTTTCTTGTTGATATCATTTTTTTGTCCCATCACTAAATGGTGAAGAATCACTGAAAAATATTATAGGATTCTGATCTTCACCAGAATCATAATATAATGGGCGTAAGCCTGGAATTTCCAACACACTTTTCTCCGAACATATTCTGTTCATACTTCCGAAATCTTCACATTATGTGTTCCATGTATTTGCGCAGGTGATTGCGGATTCAAAAAAATTGAATATACATAGAATTATCAGAGGGAATCGATGACGTCACAATCAGCAGCGTTCGCCGGCAAACCGACGGCCGGATCCCAGATGACATGCTTTACTTTACTAAGTCCATGAGTTCAGGACGTTTGTTTAACTCAACATTTACGACTTTTATTCTGCCATGTTATTCATCGTTTCTATATTACCTCCATCAACAGATTAACATGTCAAATCGTTCGTGTTACTCATCTGGCACTATGCGTCAAGGCCAACAATCGAAAGCGACCAATCTCAAAAGCAACCATGGGCATCGAAGACCATAAGACAACCACTCATATCTATATATATATATATATATATATATATATATATATATATATATATATATATATATATATATATATATCTCTCTCTCTCTCTCTCTCTCTCTCTCTCTCTCTCTCTCTCTCTCTCTCTCTCTCTCTCTCTCTCTCTCTCTCTCTCTCTCTCTCTCTCTCTCTCTCTCTCTCTCTCTCGTTCGGCCCACGTGTGCTTCTTTTATCCCACGCTCACACTCCCTCATTGGGCAGAGAGGGAACGATCTATATATTTGGGGCAAAGCCAGAGCGCAACGCTTGTGCCCATATTTGGGGCGAAGCCAGCACACCAATGTCCAGCGAAACTCCGCCTAGCACACTGGACTCCGCCCACGTACGTGCTGACACGCACGTGTGCAATGGTGCCGGTAGATGATGGTGGAAGGAAGCGAGGGCAGGTGTCGTTGTTGTTGTTGTTGGTAATTTAAATCCGAACTATAAAAAATAACTTACAGCGCACGTACAATTAATCACCCATTAAACATAGGACGGGACCCCAACTAGAAACACATACTTACTGATATGGCTGAGCTATAGGACCTGGCTGTTGTGTGCAGTGAGCTTCCAACTTCGCAACAATATCACCAACAAATCGAAGAAATGTGTTTACAATGTTTAAATACTGTACGTGATTTTAAAATCTTTGATACACTCGGCATCTCAGCTAAACATGGAAAGGAACAGTGGAATATATGACGTGAAGACTACGAGGAGGTCAGTTCAGCAGGTTTCAACTTTTAAACCTCAGTATCCAAGCTCATCAGCTCCGGATAAGCAATCATGTTTTTATTTATCCTCATGGCTGGTTTTAAAATCAATTGCCAATTGGTTGTTCATGATTCGGGAGTGCTTTCGAAACCATGTGCCGAGAAATCATCCATCTATCAATCCATCTTTCAATCCCTCCATCCTTTGTCAATCCATCTTTCAATCCCTCCTTCCTTCGTCAATCCATCTTTCAATCCCTCCATCCTTCGTCAATCCATCTTTCAATCCCTCCATCCTTCGTCAATCCATCTTTCAATCCCTCCATTCGTCATCAATCTATCTTTCAATCCCTCCATCCTAAGTCAATCCATCTATCAATGCATCTTTTAATCCCTTCATCCTTCGTCAATCAATCCATTTTTCAATCCCTCCATCCTTCGTCTATCAATCCATCTTTCAGGCCTTCTTTAACTCCAGCTCCCCATCTATCGCCGGTCCCTCCCTCTTTCATCTGCAAAATGTATCTCAATCCAAAATCTCAAACCCCTCTCTTGGTCCTTGCACCTTCCAACCCCCACTTCACATCATCCCCTTCAACCCCCCCTGTTCATTCCACATCCCAAAAACATCCCTCCCTGACCTCCTCCGCCCCTCCCCAATCACCACATCTGGGCTGGCCAGGGCTTGCCCCCCACAGGGTTTTTGAATACACATTGGGAAACGTCGGGTATCCCAGCATCCCAGGGGCTGCTCCATGCTTCCTGAAGTAGTGGGGGAGGGGCGACTCTGCGGGCCACGTGGGTGAGGGAAATACCGCACTCATCTCCTCCCCGTGTAATCTCACCGCGACCTCGTGCTCCTCCCTGGGTTCCCCACCCGCCATTTTATTTTGTTGATCCGCCATCGTGTTCATTTCCTCGGAGGATTAAAATTAACAAAAACCTTTTTAAATAAAACAACCAACCGAAGCGAGCCGTGCACACAAATGATTAATTGTCCTTTAACGAGTGAGGTTCGAATCCGGCTCCTGAACACCGAGGGATGTTTGTACTGTACGTGACCCTGAACACCGAGGGATGTTTGTACTGTACGTGACCCTGAACACCGAGGGATGTTTGTACTGTACGTGACCCTGAACACCGAGGGATGTTTGTACTGTACGTGACCCTGAATACCGAGGGATGTTTGTACTGTACGTGACCCTGAACACCGAGGGATGTTTGTACTGTACGTGACCCTGAACACCGAGGGATGTTTGTACTGTACGTGACCCTGAACACCGAGGGATGTTTGTACTGTACGTGACCCATAAATATGGATTTATTAAATAAAAATCACACGGACACGAGACGTGAAGGAACAGATGTGGCGGGACGAAGAGAGACGATGATAATCACTAAACACTTACCAACGGGGAAACCAACCAAGGGGGTTCAATTTACTTTGGACCCACAGGGTGCAGGGTGGGTGCGGTCCACGGTCCAGGGTACAAAGAAGAGCCGGTCCCGGCAAAAAAAGAGAGAACAGTTGCTGAGGATCGAATGGCGACGAAAGAGCAACACAAAGGAAGTTTTGTGTGAGTTGTTCATTCGCCCTCTCATCTCCCCTCCCCCCTCTCATCTCCCCCCCTCCCCCTCTCATCTCCCCCCCTCCCCCTCTCATCTCCCCTCCCCTCTCATCTCCCCCCCTCCCCCTCTCATCTCCCCTCCCCCACACGGGTCTCGTGCGATCAATGACGAGACACGCCCACGTGGCTCAACTGGCCAATAACAGCGCTTCGTCTTCCCAACAACGAGGTCCAATGGCGATCCAAATTCCGCCTCCGTCAAGGCAGGAGTCCCGCTCCAGGTGATGACGTACTGATGATGTCACGCGAGTGATGTCACGATATCGAAACCCTCGAGGTAAGGGAAAGGGGTCGATAGTACAGAGCACGCTGTGAGTGGTGACGACCTCCGAAAGATGACCCAGTCAGGGGTCTCCTCACTGTACCTCACCAAGAACCAGAAATCCACGAGCAAGAGGGTGTAAGACCAGGGTCTGAAGGGAATGACCCCATTGCAGCCTCCTCAGAAGAGGATTGTGAGGAGGAGTTGAAACATGTGTTGATCAGCAGTGACGAGATGACGATGAAGACAAACACGGAAATGGAGATTTGTTGTTGAAGAGAATGTTTCAGCGCTTCTTCTTCTTCTTCTTCCTCCTCTTCTTCTTCTCTTCCAGAGCCGGTCGGCTCTATACATGCCACACAACTCAACGCGATCAAAATTGTTTATTATCCTATCAAGTGTAAGGAAATTTAAATGGATTTCCCACACTCCTTCAGGAATTTTAGTGCCAGCTGACAGAGTTGAGGGTGCTTCTGGTTCATCAGCCTCAACACTTCCGGGAGATCCAACACCTTGATCCCCATTACTCCTACTTTCTGCACAAGATGCCGCCTGGATCCCACAGAAAGAGGGAAGTTTAGGAATAAATGATTTAGATCTTCGGGTTTCCTGCACGTCTCACAAAACCCCAGAGGGTGGCACCCAATTTTATACAGGTATGAATACAGGTGGCAGTGCCCGAGTCTTAGCCCTCCAAGAGCCACCTGGTCTCTCTGGGAAAGCAGGGGAAGTTTAACTGGAGGTATCACATCCGGAGGAGGTACCACATCCAGAGGAGGTACCACATCCAGAGGAGGTACCACATCCGTAAGAGGTACCACATCCGGAGGAGGTACCACATCCGGAGGAGGTACCACATCCAGAGGAGGTACCACATCCGTAAGAGGTACCACATCCGGAGGAGGTACCACATCCGGAGGAGGGACCACATCCAGAGGAGGTACCACATCCGTAAGAGGTACCACATCCGTAAGAGGTACCACATCCAGAGGAGGTACCACATCCAGAGGAGGTACCACATCCAGAGGAGGTACCACATCCGTAAGAGGTACCACATCCGGAGGAGGTACCACATCCGGATGCACCGTGTCACAGAATCTTCCCTTCGTGCTGGAGTCCCACTGAAATTGCCATTTTTTTCTCGATCTGGTCCTTGGCCAGACGAATGATTTCCGATGGTCCCAGGGGGATTTGGGTGATATTTTCCGGTTTCAGGGCATGCACAAGATCACAGGCCTAATTTCTACCAATGTCGACATGAGCAGGGATCCAGCACAGGTCGACCACCAGACCCCTCCACTTCAGGATATTAACCAAATGCCAAACTTCCAGAACCAAGTCATTCCCACAACCATCCTGTGAGGATTCCAACACTTAACGCAGAAAGTGAATCAGAGAGGATAACCACACTGAAGGGATTCAACTCAATTATCCATTGTGGAGCCAGAACTATGGCAAATAGTTTGGTCCAGAAAACCGAGAGATGATTCGTTCTCCGAAATGCCCTGACCACCCTGAAATCAGGGAGGCATATTGCTGCAGCTGTCCTACCAAGAGAAGGTTCTTTGGAGCCATCTGTGTTTACATGCAATGATTGACTCCAATTTGAATTGATAAACTCAATTGCCTGAATTCATGTGACCGCAGGATTAGCCGTGTCTGATTTTCCCCGAATATCCACATGGTGAGGGGGTTCAAGGGTCCAGGGGGCCCAAATACAAATTTTATGATGGGGGTTGACCAGAAGGGAATCGAACCCCATTTCCTGAGCAGTCATTTTACAAGAAAGGCTGAAAGGCGGAGAAGTGGAGTTCTCATCAAGCTTTAGATATTCCCAGCGGTTTTTACATCAGGCTTTGCCAGGCTGGTTATCCCCGGATGAGGTGGTTCTCGCCCAATATTTCATTTTCAAAAAATCCCAGCGGAGAGACAAGGGCATCTCACCTGCTTCCACCAGAAGGGCAGAAACAGGAGTGTTGGTAAAAGCCCCTAAACAGATACGGATGGCTTTCGACAGGACAATCTCCAGTTTTTTCCGATTGCTCATGGACATCCCCAAGGACCAGGCCACCATGATCCAGATGAGAACGAATAATAGCTTTATATAACAACAGGAGAAGACGATCACGATGTGCTCCCCACTCGGTACCAGAAATACAACATCAAAGATTGATGTCTTTTGCACATTTACCAGTCAGCTTCTGAACATGGGAAGTCCAAGTTAATCCCATATCAAAGATGACTCCTAAGAATGATACTTCAGAAGATGGTTCAGGGAAGTATCATTAACTACCATAAACATGGCAATGTCATCAGCGAACAGAAATATCTTGCTGTGGAGCTTGGAATGGGAAGCTACATCATGAATCATAACATTAAACAGAGTTGGGCTTTGGCTGCTTCCCTGGGGAATGCCCTTATTTGTATGAAAAATGGAGGAGAGATTCTGACCGACCCTCCCCGAAAGGATCTATTCGATAAAAAGTCCCGAATCCACTCAAACATTCTTCCATTGATCCCGAGGTTGGTGTCTTATTAAGGAGGCCATCTTTCCAAACTGAATCATATGCTTTATGGATATCAAGGAACACTCCCAGGAGACACTCCTAATTATTTAGGGAATTTGGCAGTGCTGTAATGTGGTCCATAACAGACCGTCCCTTTTTGAACCCGCTCTGGAATTTATACGGGAGGTTGTTCTTTTCCATGAATAAAACCAAGCGATTGTTCATCATCTTCTCCATTAATTTGCAGATAACTGAAACGAAAGAAATCGGACGATATGAAGATGGGGCTGCACTATCTTTCCCATCTTTAAAGGTAGGGATTACAATTGAGTGTTTCCAATCACAGGGAAGTTTCCCTCAAGCCCAAACCTCATTGAAGAATCTCAGGATCACATCCAACACCCTATCATCCAAGTGCTTGAACATGAGAAATGATAACCGATCTGGGCCCGGGGCACTATTCCCAGCCTTCTGGATTGCCTGTTTAAGCTCCTGAAGAGTGACGTCAAGATTAAGTGAAGAATTTAGAGGCTGAACTGCGATGGTGGTCACCAGAAATTGATTTGCTAATTGGGGAGTACGAGCTTCCAACTCATCACACTTTATGAGGTCATACCCACTTCCGGAAAAGAATTGGCCCAGGGCCTCTGCCTTGTCTATATTTGAACAAAAGGTTTTGTTCTGTAAGATAATCGCTGGAATAGACTTCCATCCACATTTAACACCCTGCATACTCTTAACTCTTTTCCATATGGTTTTAAGTGGGGGGGTCCAGATTCATCGAAGAACATAATAATTTCCAAGATGCAGTCTTTGTTTGTTTAATAGTCCTTTGAGCATACGCCCTTTTCCTTTTGTATTCCATGGCATCCTCCAACCTAAGAGGTTTCCTTCATTTTTTAAGAGCTGTCCTTTCCTGGATCGCTTGTTTGCAACCCTCATCCCACCAAGGGACTTCGATTTTCTTACCCACTGGGCTTCTGTAAGTTGGGATTGTCTCACCAGCTATGCGATTCATGGTTAGGACAATATTCCTGTTGAGGCTGTCAATATCGCTATCGACAAACCCTTCCTTCAATTCATTGGAACATCGACATGAGAAAAGACCCCATTCCGCCTTGGAAAAGTTCCAAGAAGCCAGTCCCTGAGGGTCCTCAGGATCTCTTTGTTGTTTAAAACTTGTGATCACTGGAAAGTGATCACTTCCTTCGTTGTCGTCATGGACCTTCCAATCACATCTCGCTGCTCCACTTGTTGAAATGAGAGTAAGATCCAGAGGGGACATCTTCCATGTGGACAGATTAATACATGTTCCCGTTCCATCATTGAATACCACCACATCAATTTCATCAATCAAACCCTCGATACACTCCCCATTTCTATCCGTGATTTTAGAGCCCCCAAATAATGTTATGACTGTTGAAATCCCCACATACATGGACCACCCCATCCCTCGGCAAATTCACCCTCGGCAGGATCTGCGCAATATGGGCCATTACCAAGCTGGATTCGAGTCGTACCCCGAGCGGAGAGTACCAGATGCCTGCCAGGCCGATTAAAGGATTACGGCAGCAATGAAGCCTCCTAATTCCCGTTCACAGCATGACAAACCAATGGAAGAAGCACAGAAACGAGCTGGTACTTTCAACAATAGGGGTATTTATTTACAAAAAGGGGAAGTGAACACACAAAGAGCAGAGCTATCATGACTATAAGAAATGCAATGTACAATGAGCAAAAGAAAGCACTTACACAATTCTACTTGAAGATGGGCCCACACACAGACACACACACACAGAAATGGACCCCGTCAGGTCTTTCTTGAAGGCTTCCAGCTTGAGGAAAGGTGAGCTGGAGACCAGAGCCTGTGCTTGGACCTGTCCACCTCGTGTGGTCTTCGACGATCCGGCTCAGCGGGACTCGAACCCGCAACATGATGCCACTCCAAGCACCAGGTACTGCACTCTCCAACCGGCCACGCACCAATCGACCAAGACCAAGGAGAAGATCAGAGATGACGATGACCCAGGACCAGACGAACCAGCCAGCACCAAGACCCACGACCCCCAAGACGACGATGACCTCCACCCAGACGAACCCAGCCTGGCGTTCCTTTATATTCCTTTTTCCTCTGGGGTGAGAAAATTGCCGTCTGAGGCGATCTCCACCCTCATTGGACGGGGCGCCGTGGGAAAGTCGCTCTCTGTGGTCATCTCAACCCTCATTGGCCAGCGTGTCGTGAGAAGGTCATCCTCCATGGCAATCTCAACCCTCATTGGCCGGCGTGTCGTGGGAGAGTTGCCTTCTGTGGCCTGATTGGACAAGGGGCACGCCCCTGCCTTCCTGGGCAGAGTCCCAGTCTGATGCGATGGAAATCTCTGCCCATGTACGTGGCCGAACGCACATGAGCAATGGCGTCGGTGTGTGAAGTGGAGTGAAGATTTATTGTAACCGAAACTCCGCAGGGCACACATGTAATTCCCGTTAGACACAGGTAGGGGGCCATAACTATAAACACACACTTACCGATGTAACTGTTCTCCAAGGACCTGAATGTTGTGTGCTCATGGCTGCCAGATTCGTAACACTACCCCCTCCCCTTTTTACAGACTCGTCCCGAGTCGTTGAATTTTCGTGTGACCAGCAAGCTGTAAGTTCTCCCCTAGTACGATATACCTACAGATCCTTGAGTATGATATTTTTTCATACATGTCCCAAAAATAAATAACCTAGTGCGCTGCGTAATACTATCAGACTCACTCGGAGAACTTAAATAAATTTAACAGTTTGTGTTCACAGTTAAATAAAGTTAACAGTTTGTGTGGGTGAGTACACAGCAGCTGAAGGTCAGTCGTCCTTAGGGCCTGCTCA
>NC_140962.1:40759473-40861973 GCF_056783735.1 Eptatretus burgeri
TTCGGAATTTCTCGGCTTGGCGCCAAGAAGGGGATAGACTATGGTTAACAAAAACACCGTTTTTGGTGATTTCTATGAAGAATGATAATCAACTCGAGTCAAGGGTTTATTGTTTTTGAAAATAATGAAATTTTTTGAAATAATGAAAATTATTGCAGCAGCTTTTGCAGCATGCGGGCGGTGGACGGTATTCTCGGACTTTCATTCCCTTGGCCTAAAGGTTGTGGCCAAGTTTCATTGAAATTGTGTGTGGCTTCAGAAAAGAAAGCAAATACATATTTTGGGGGGCAACCTCCGCCCCCCGCCCCTCCATAGAACCCCTTGGACCCCAACTTTTTAATGTCATGAACAAACTTTGGTACATCATGGGTGGTAAAGATGGTAAGCAAGTTTCATCAGAATTGCGTGTAGTTTCTGCGAAGAAAGCAAATGCATATTTTGGGGGGCAAACCTCCTCTCCCCATGACCCTCCGAAACGCCATTTTTTTAATGTCGTGAACAAACTTTAGTACATCACGGGTGGTGAAGATGGAGGTCAAGTTTCATCAGAATTGCATGTGCAGTTTTGGAGAAGAAAGCAAATACGTATTTTGGGGGGAACCCCCCCCTAAATCCCCTTAGAGCAGATTTTTCTAATGCCATGAACAAACTTTGGTATGTCATGGGTGATGAAGGTTGTCGTGAACTTTCATCAGAATTGTGTGTATCGTTTGAGAAGAAAGCAAACATCTCTTTTGGAAGGAAACCTACTCCACCTCCCCCTCCCCCCATAAACTCCCTCTGTAGACCCCTTCAGACCCCGTTTTTTTCATTTAATGCCATCACGGGTGATGAAGGTTGTGGTCAAATTTCATTGAAATCGTATGTGCAGTTTCTGAGAAGAAGTTGCAAGTATTTGTGGACGGATGGACTGTCGGGCGGACGGACGACGTGCCATCCCATAATCTCCCCGGAACTATTTTACAGGTGTGCTAAATAAGCATCCCTGGGAATATTATAACAAACGAACTGCAGTTGGAAGTTGTCCGGGACTCAGTGACAATCCTGAAGAGAGCCCTCGGCACAAAACTTTGAGAACAGAAACTTCACAGCTTGGTCCATGAATCGTTACCCCTTACCGAGGAGAGGAGAAGGTATTGCATTTTTGTCCGTTTGTCTGCTTTGTTTGTCTGCACACACACACACTTCTCGTTTTAACTTATTCTTATATTAATCGATTTGAATGACACAATTTATTATTTGATTGATTATTAATATAATTATTTTTGGATACGAGTACGTATTACAAATTGTGAAACCCAGGCTGCTCCTCGGCAGGAACAAGCTGAGCAGCCTCTCCGCCAAGGCATTTCACAGCCTGAGGAAGTTATACTTTCATAGCCTCACTGGTTTACCCACAGCAGCTGCATTCATCATTTGTATTTACACCTTCTTAAGCAACTATCTTAGTTTGTTGCTTTATACAGGTTGATACAACTATTTCAACTGCATTATACATTTTTGCCTTCAACAAAAATGCCTGAACCTTGCTTTTCTCCTTTGTTGAGTGTGATATAATGTGTAATTCAACGGTTTCACTAAAAACGTACCCACTCGAGGGGTGATAAAAAATATTTTAGGAACTTTGTAAAAACAAGAGTGAAAAACAGGCCAACGCTTTTTAAAGAAAACATTCAACATAAAATAAAACTAGCAGATACCCATCTACGACAGGTATGGGGGACAGGACGGATCACAATACTCGGTTATGGTAGTTTCTTTGGATGTTTTGTGCCGCATTCAACAGCTCATTTCATATTGGTGGCGTGTCTGGGTGCCCATTGTCACGTTTGAGACCGGTCGCTTCAGATTGTTGGCCTTGACACATAGTGCCGGATGAGTAACACGAACGATTTGACATATTCATCGTTTCTATATTACCTCCATCAACAGATTAACAACATGGCAGGATAAAAGTCGTAAATGCTGAGTTGAACAAACGTCCTGAACTCATGGACTTAGTTAAGTGAAGCACGTCGTCTGGGACCCGGCTGTCGGTTTTCCACCGAACGCTGCTGATTGTGACGTCATCGATTTCCTCTTTGAAAATTCTATCTATATTCGATTTTTTAGATCCTCGTGGAGGATCTCGAAGTCTGACTCATGTTGTTGTTCTTCATCGTCTTCTTGTGGACTTTTTTATTTCACAGCCTACAGTTTTCATCGAAACTTCCTGAAACTTGGCGTATTATATATATGTAAAAATACCCCGCGCAGACAGTAACCAACTCCGATTTTGAAAATTCCTCCAAGAAAAAAAGTTTTTAAGTCAAAATATCTCCGCTAATGGAAATCGCCGAAAAAATTACCTCCGAAACTCGGCAAGCTTTTTGAATTCTTTTTGCCGGAATCAAGCCGAGCATTATCACAGATAATTTATCGCAAACCTGATACATCACAATGATGTCATATTCGTTTTTATGACGTCATCATTAAGAGGACGATGATCTTCGCTCATTTGAGCTTGTTTAATCCGCTTTCACCTGCGTAAATACATGGAACATATCATGTGAAGATTTCGGAAGTATGAACAGAATATGTTCGGAGAAAAGTGTGTTAAAAGTTCCAGGCTTTCGGCCATTATCTATATATTAATACTGAAGGACCAATTTTGTGCTCCTCCTAGCAGTTGCGTCACGTTTTTCTCGGTACTGTGACCTGGACTGAAAGAAACTTCGTACCTGTAAGAGTGCATCGCACATAGTGGCAAGAGTCAAACTTCAACTCTGAAGCAGAATAAACACTTTTCGTATTACATTCGTTTACATGGCGACGTGTGACGTCACCGCTGAGAGGCGTCAGGACGTCATGACATCATCGGTCATTCGCTGACGTCATTACGTCTGTCGTCGACAGACCGTTACCTCTGAGAGGTGCAATTCCACTCCTCGAAAATAGCGTCTGCAATGTAAAACCCTCTTCTGCACATGCTGACTACCTCAGAATGTGAATTTCACACAAAAAATGAAACAGGAAACATTGTATCTATATATTAATACTGAAGGACCAATTTTGTGCTCCTCCTCGCGGTCGCGTCACGTTTTTCTCGGTACTGTGACCTGGACTGAAAGAGACTTCATACTTGTAAGAGTGCATAGCACATCGTGACAATAGTCAACTTTCAACTCTGAAGCAGAATAAACACTCTTCCTTGAGACGGGGCGAGGAGTGAAGAGGTGGGGGCGGGGGATGAAAAGACGGGGGCGAGGAGTGAAGAGGCGGGGGTGGGGGTTGAAGAAACGGGGGCGGGGAGTGAAGAGGGGGGGGCAGGGGATGAAGAGACGGAGGCAGGGAGTGAAGAGGCGGGGGGCAAGGTAAGCAAATTTTTGGGCGGGGGTAAGCAAATTGAAAGCGGGAGATGGGGGGAAATGGGGTGGGGGATGAGTGGGCGGGGGCTGGGGTGAATTCGGCGGGGTTGAGTGTGAGGGGGTGGACAGGGGGCGGAGGCCCAGGGGCAAGTGGGGCGGGGAATCAAGAGACGGGGGACGGGGAGTGAAGAGGCAGTGGTGGGGCTGGGCAATTAAATTTTTGGGCGGGGGTAAGCAAATTGAAGGCGGGAGGTGGGAGGCGGGGGGGGGGATGCAGCAGGGGCGGGGGATGAGTAGGAGGGGGCAAGCACGCCCTGTCCAGTCCATGTCCCTCGAGTGTGGGTGAGCTGGTGAGGGTGGTTGAATGAACGGAATCCGTCTGTGACGGGGTTTCGGCTTGTATTATGATGATTATGATATTCGATTTTTTGAATCCGCTATCACCTGCGTAAATACATGGAACATATAATGTGAAGATTTCTGAAGTATGAACAGAATATGTTCGGAGAAAAATGTGTTAGAAGTTCCAGGCTTATGCCCATTATATTATGATGAAGAGTAAGAAAATATTTAAATGTGTATTTAATTTTTTTTAAGTCTCATTTTACTTTTTTGGTGTATCTAACTCAGGTGAAAAATCTCATTCAAATAACTTTTTGCACCCATTATGTAGATAGGCTAAGCGAAGTGGATTTCATGGATTCCTTTGAAACATATTTTTGCACATATTTCTCATGGTAATATAATTGGTTGGCGGCACAGCTTAGAGGTACCCCAATCACCTTTGAGCTGTCTTGCCTGGGTTTGATTCCCGACTCCACTATAAATTGTCATCTTCATGCTTTGGAGGCAGAGTTGCATCGTTCATGCTCTGTCTGCTGTATGAGAAGTTCAGCTGGGTGTCCCATATCTGCCAGCATTACCTGATATAAAATACCCCATTAACTTCTGGATGTGAAGTAGGCCATGTATCCCAGCACTGGCAAAATTTCAAATTCCTTACCTAATATATTGTTGCGGTTCTCGGAACCGCATGCATACAACAGATAGGTGTCCCAAGACAGTTATGCCATTAATATATGTGTAGATAGTCCCTTTCCTTTTGTTTAGTGGGACAACAAGGGAGTGCGTTGCGATGATCTAATAGCTAGGTCTGCTTAAATCATTTTCTTCTTCATTTCTTCCCCACTGCTTTTTGTCTGATTATTCCTGAGGTAAATCAGCCACGTGTGCCTTCGCTGTAAGGTGGGGCCTCATGAAGGCCAGCACGTGCGGCGCCGCTGTGAGGGAACTGCTGCACAGAGATCCTCGTTCCCAGGTGAGCCCTAAACCCAACGTGTGCAGCAAGTCATGTGGTGTGCTTGGTGGTGCGAGATTATCGACTCGAGCTTCCGATGATCTGGGGAAGATTGCCTGTTGCATTAAAACGGCATGCAAATGAGTACCTCATAAGAGGCTGCACGGAGTGTTTTTCACAACACAGGAAACACAGCCAGCACGACGCCCACGCTGCACAAAACGTGTACGGAGGCCGATAAAGACGACTGGACTGGACTCCGCCACTTCTCCACTCAAGCTCCTCCTTTCCGAACACAGTCTCCACACGTGTGGCTGAAGCCAGAGAAGACGCGCCCACTGTCGGGTACCCCCCCCCCCGAAAATGTATTGGTGGCGCGTCGTGCTATCAAGCACAAAGGTACCAAGATCAAAGCCTCAACTCGCCTCCCTTCCTGGTTCAAAACTTCCTCTTCATCGGGTTTTCTGTGCGTGTGTGTGTGTGTGTGTGTGTGTGTGTGTGTGTGTGTGTGTGTGTGTGCGTGCGTGTGCTGGCGCCTGTCTGCTTAAGTGAGACTGCAGAAGATCGTTATTGTTATTATTTTCGCGTTAAGTCTGCTCTGTGTCACCTTTTGTAAGTTGACTTAATAAATTATTATTAGGAATGTTCCCAGCTCGTCTTTGTGGTTTCTTTCATTGATCCAGCATGATCCGAATCAGAGTTTAGCCGGGACTTTATTCCCAATGATCCGTTCCTTTTAGCCGGTACGTCCTTGGCAGTGTCGCCCGGCTGCATCCGATCTGGTAGAGTGATCCGGTTCGGACAAGGTGTACCGAGGGCATGTTCCCCTGTAATTAAACCACGTGATTAATTAGGTAACCCGATTAACCCATAGACGGGAGAACCCTTGGTCATGCGGTTGAGTTATTGGCGTCCACGGTCGGTTAAGCGATCCGCCGCGTCACGGAATTATCCGTGTGCGACGGCCTACAATTCCGGGGAGTCTGGTGGGAACAGAGATAGCTTCCCCCACCTCGTGGTCTTCTCACCCGATCCCCCGGCCGACAGCAATATGCAGGGGCACGATTGCAGTAGTACAGACACTCAGCAGTAATGTAACTAAGTCGGCTCAGCAGTAACTCAGCTCAGCAGTCATGTAACTAAGTAGGCTGAAAACAAAAATTGCATCCAGGTCCAAAATATATTCTGTAATAATAATAATTATTATTACAACAATTATAATCAGTAATAATAATTAAGAATAATGATGGTTGTATGGAAGATTGACAGTTGATAGACTGTAAACCTTCTACCCTTTGTCGTTTAGATGTTTGTGTCCATGCTGTGTCATGCTGATGTCCCACCCCGGTGGAGGAGGGAGTGATGCTAGGGAGGAGGGCTGTAGGGTGGTGGTGGGTATTGTGGGGGTGATGGTTGATGGGGGATGGTGGAGGGAGGAGTGGTGGAAGAGAGAGTGGGAGTGGTGCTGGAGGGTGATGGAGGTGTCAGGGGGGGGGGTGTGGAGGAGGGGCCCCTTCAAGTTTTAGCTTCCTTGATCAAACCATCTCGGAGGAGTAGATGATACATACATACATACTTTTTCTCCACTAGAAATAGATGGTGGTTCCTTTCACTTGCAGAAATTTGTGTTGATAATTAATCATTATTTTCAAGTGCTCTTGTGGTAACTTGTCGGGCAATGGCAACAGGAAGAGAAAGTACATGTGCTGGTAGCTGGGTAGAGATTGTCTTACCGTTTCGAGCGATGGAGTCCTCTCTCAATCTTGGTGGACAACCACAAGATCTCGCCATCCCTGTTGTTTCATAACAGTTCTCTGGAAAATGTTCTGAGCACAAAAGCGAATATTGTGTCGGCCCAATCCACATTCGGGTATTTCGGGCAAACCTCGATCAATTTCTGGCAAACTTCGGGTCTTTCAGCCATTGGTGTAGCATGAAACCATCTCAATTTGTATTAATTACTGCAAGCACCATGAAACCATGTATCGACTCGGCATATTTGTGCAAAATCAAAAATTATTCGCCATTTGAGTGAAATCGTATCGCGATGTAACCCGAGTATGAACTGATGTGGCAGTCGACTTTTTGAGTGTGACAATTTTGAAGAAGAATACTTCAACTTTTAATCACAAAATTACTTCATAAATCGCAAACAGGAAAAAGACATCATATTGCTGCATCCAAGTACCCGTTAATACAGGATATCTCAGAGCCGAGACCTTTTGTCCCAAGAGATGGTCTCAACTGTAAATGGTGTTTTATGGCATTGCGTTCAGTATTACTTTACTCTATCGTGCCCCAAGGTCACCCAAATGAGTGAAAATCGATGGCAAACACACATGGAAAGCAAATTGCTGAATCATGTTTTCTTACCTTTTAAAGGATTTATTTGAAAA
Organism: Eptatretus burgeri; assembly: GCF_056783735.1. Lineage (NCBI taxonomy): Eukaryota > Metazoa > Chordata > Myxini > Myxiniformes > Myxinidae > Eptatretus > Eptatretus burgeri. Next base: position 40,766,514 of record NC_140962.1, read on the forward strand.
GCAAAGTGCAGGAAAGAGGGTCGACAAGACGCTATAATAAACGGAACAAACCAAGCAAGTCAATAGGCACAAAGAGGAGAATGGGGATATGCAAACTCATACACAAGGAGACATAAAATGTAAAACCTAATCCACTGGGCACCACAAATCACACTCATACATCAAGACAATAATACAGGTGGGACTTCCCTTTGTCTACGATGCACAGGGTGGACACAGGACTAAATGCAGCCTGCTTTAGAAACCAGGTGCAAAGCCGCTGTCACACCTTGACGATTTAGCCAGCGTATGCCGACGTATGAAAAATTTGTCTAAAACGCTGGCACACGTCCAATACGTTATGGATAAGTTTTGTATACGTTAAGAGCACGCTGAAGGACGCTGGCATATGTCGTAGTACGCCGAGTTCGTCGACAAATTTTAACATGCTCAAAATTTTTCGACGTATGCCAGCGTATGACTCACATGTTCCGCATACGCTGGCATTAGTTGTAGGCACGTTACACGATCGTTGACACACGTCAACACACGTTACTTGTAAGTTACTCATAAGTCTAAACACGTCGAGGTCATGTTTCGCGTCAGTGTTCCAGACTCCATGTTTTTTTATTTTTTTCTTTGGTATGACAGTGATGCTGACACTTTGATTTCTAGTGCGGTTATAATAGAATATAAATAATAGGCTGCCGCTCAATGATTTAAATCATAACCGCACTAGAAATCGAAGTGTCAACATCACCGTCATGCCGAAGAAAAAAAAAACCATGGAGTCTGGAACACTGACAGGTTCCTCCTGTGTGAACCCCATTTTTATATACCAATTCCCCGAAACGCTGCCAATACGCCATTATACGGTAGCTGTAAGTTAGAAACACGTTCAGCAAGTTCTGTGGTAATCCGGAAGACGTCAAATACGTCTACATACGTCAATATGTATTGGAGATACGTTACACATAGGTTCAAAGCATGTTACTCATAGGTTAGAAATAAGTTTCGGGTACGCTAAACATTACCTCGACGTGTTTCGACTTATGAGTAACTTACAAGTAACGTGTGTCGACGTGTGTCAACGATCGCATAACGTGCCTACAACTTATGGCCAGCGTATGCGTAACGTGTGCATCATACGCTGGCATACGTCGAAAAATTTTGAGCATGCTTAAAATTTGTCGACGTGCTCGGCGTACTACGACGTATGCCAGCGTGCATTAGTGTGTTCTTAACGTATACAAAACTTACCCATAACGTATTCGACGTGTGCCAGCGTTTTAGACAAATTTTTCATACGTCGGCATACGCTGGCTAAAACGTCAAGGTGTGGCAGGGCCTTGACACTTCGATGTCGAGTGCGGTTATGATTTGAATCGTCGAGCGGCAGCCTTTTAATAGGCTACGCCACGTGATCTTCGGTGATACGCTGCCACGCGCGATGCATATGTTAGACTATCGTCGGGCATAGGTTGTGAACGCCAACAACATGCTAAGCATTCATTGGTATAAGTTATCCATATGTTATCGAAACGTTCTGTGTACGTTACTTATATGTTATGCATACGTCCAACTCGTTATGAATACGCCAAAAACTGAAAAAAACATCAATAGTTCAGCATACACCAGCGTTTTACATACATTTTGATATGTTGCCATACGCTGGCTAAAACGTCAAGGTGTGACAGCGGCTTAAGATGAGAACCAGTAATGATGTTGTCCAAAGACGAAATAGCAGCCACGAGCAGGACCAGAAATGAGTCGGCCTTCAACCAGGCCACACTGTCATCTTTGTCCTTTTCACCGAGGCCTCCTGGTCGGAACTTCTTCTTCCTCCTCCAAGTGTCAAGCTCTTTTTCCCCCTCTTGAAAGACACGGTGGCTCCTTCCCCTCTCCAAAAGGCAGGGTGATACCAGCTTGAGTCTGTCTCAAAACTTCTGCTGAGCAAACCATAATAATCCCTGCCTCAATCTTCTCCGTGGACCATTTACTCGACCTTTCACATGAGCCTCTCTTAGCTCTCTTCTTGTTGACAGAGTTATTTTCTTCCTCCTGGGCAGAGTCCCCCTCTGGGGTGCCACCCATGGGGACAGCCCAATTAAAATCAATGCACATTTCTAATTCTGGCTCCACAGCACACTGTGCCGCCATGGCTGGCACACACTGGCCAGAGATCGTACTCGGCCTAGTTGCACATGTTTGCGGCTGCGATGGGAAGTCCTCACCTAGTCCCAAACAAAAAAAAGAGATTTTGCATATTCAAAAATAATTCGTCTATCCTGTCTATAAATTACAGGATAGAGCTGTCTCCTCAGCATCACGTAACAAACAACTTATTCTGACAGGTCCCTATTAAATGGTAATCTAACATACTCGAAACACAAGGCCCATCCTACACCTACCACAGTCGAGCTATGGATCCCACTACCCCTTCCATGTAACAATATCTATTTTGTAGGGCATCAACGGATAGATTAGCGTCAAGGTGTTGTGAGCATTTGGGTTCCCCTTTCAAGATTCCATGGTGTCCTTCATGAAGCGTAGGTGACCTATTTCCGGAACTCTGGCAAAATTCCAAATTCCTGCTCTGACCTACTGCGGGCACTGCATCAGTGGCATAGCCGTGCTCCCAGCAATGATGCAAAACAGCAGCCACATGCTTCTTATGAAATGATGATGATCCTCAATGACTCCAATATTAACACCTAAAATATATAAAACAAGAGCGCAAATGAGCACAATATATGCCAGAAAAAGTCTCTGTGACACACACACACACACACACACACACACACACACACACACACACACACACACACACACACACACACACACACACACACACAATTACATATTCAAACACGTCAATTTATGAAGAACAAGAAGGTATTGTTGCGAATTCGTGCCCGCCGGCGTGCGATTGGCTGCGTAACTCGAATCGCGACCGCGTCGCCCACCGGACAGACAATTCAGTCGTGACCCTCCTGGGACTACCGCCAGAAACCAGTCACGGGTGGGGGTTTAACCCCAAAACCACCCAGTCCGCAGTCTACCCGCGCGAAATAGGGTGAATCGCCGAATGTCGATATACCTAAGTACCCGTGCGGGTAATCTGCCGAGGGATGGGACCACGCCACAGGCCAACTCCGGACATGAACCGCTTAAGCGGTTCATTCCGTATAACAGGGATAACCGAGCGGAGTTATCGTCGGCCTTGACAGTTCCGATTAATTACCGGAATTCCAGCGAATTAATAAGGGGTTTTAAAACCCACTATTAATCCCTTACGTGATGCAAGATGGAGATTCAACAAAGGAAAGGACGCAGCGAGACGGGGAACAATTGGACTAGCACACTTTATTACACACACACACACACACAGACAAGCACGTATTCACAGCCATACAGTGATGCACATATAAAAGCAAGGACACAATGCAGAGCTACAACCGAATATAATTATTACAACACTTACACAGTTCAACTTTTCAAGACTGGCGCCACACACACACATTTACACAAAACCCAAAAGAAATGGAAGTCGTGACTTCCCTGAGCGCGTCGAGTCCTTGGCGACCGTAACTCCGAGTCCCTCCGGCGTGGTCCGCGAGCTCGTGCCCCGCGTCGCTCGTGTGGTACGCTCGACAGCTCGGATGAACGAACAGAACCTCCGACCAAGGGACGATCACCACAACTCTCCACAATTCCCCTTCAGGGACAAGGGAACAGGAAAGGGAACGACGTTCTCATCGACCTTCACGTCCACGCCTTTTGTCAATCGCTTGAACGAACCAAGAGCCTCCTCGCACGCGAGCCTCTCCACGCCCAAGCCTTTTGTAGGGGCCGGCTCCGCCCCGTTGCCCCGCCCCATTTCTGTCTCCACCTCCCTTCAAGGCGTTTCCGGATAGCTCTCGAAGGGGGGCGTGCCCCCACTCCGACCGCCTCACGCTGTGCATCGGGATCAACCAATCGGGAGCGAGCTGCCGCACCCATCCCCTTCACACCAAGCGTGGTGGGGGGGGGATTCAGGCGGAAGCATCAGGCGGGGAAATTAGGCGGGAAAACCCCACAGGCGTTGTTGGTTTTTGTTCTTGCACGCGCCCGCACGGTGCTCGTTGAATGGCAAGTGGCGAAGATGTGGTAGCATTGTTGTGGAAGGTGGCGTCGTGTCATGAATGGCGTGATCGTGAGATGTTGGTTGTGGCGATGTTCGTTGGTGTTCTTGCACCAAATTAACAATAGCCAAAGAAAAACGGCTCACTGAAGCGTCGCAGCCCGAATGGATCACATATATTCCCTCTTTACAACGGTTTGGGCTAATGACATATGAACTTACTGATATATCTCACCTGAGGACCCTTTATGGTGTAATGCAAATTTCCACAACTGTAACACTACCCACTCCCCTTTCTACAGACTCGTCCCGAGTCGTCAAATTTTCGTGTGCCATCATGTGTAGTTCTCCCCTAGTACGTTTTACATTTGGATCCCTGAGTGCGACATTCAGTGTATTCGTGTCCCCAAAATAAATAACCTGGGGGCCGAGTAACTAACGAAACAAACCCACTCATACAGACGACTTAAATAAAATTGCCGGCGCTAACACATACATGCCGGGGGCGCACTCATATTTACAGTACATCTTAACCTTAACTTACAAATTTCACACTAAACCATGGCCGAGGATCAATGGACTCTGCAAAGAGAAAAGCAGTTAGCAGGGAGCCAGGCTGCTCGCATGCAGTCTCTGGCTCAGGCAATGCAGGTGACAGGGAACGTGGCCGGCTGCTCACATGCAGTCCAAGGCCTCCCCCTTTTGAAATGAACGCAGTGAACCACAACGGTGCATGGGCTGCACAAACGCAGTCTCCGTGCCAGCTCAAGTGGCACATGCAATGAACACAACGGATGGATGGATGGATGGTTGAATGGATGAATGCAAACACGGTGCACGGGCCGCCACTGCAGGCCCGTGTTGTAGCTGCCAACAGGGCAGTCCTCGCAAACTGCGCAACGATCCTGGCGCACATGGCAATGAACAAGGGGGCAGGGGGGGGAATGCAAAACAGAACGGGGGCAAAAGATGACGAGGGCAGTAGGCATGGATGGCAAAAGCAGGCAGGCAAGGCATGGCATGACAAGGCTGCTGTTGCAAAAACAGCCGGCAGTGAAGCTGACCGGCACAGGCCTTGCAGTAAAAAAAGCTGGCAGACGGTCGACCGGCACAGGTCTTGCAGCAAAACAGCCAGCCAATGAAGTGGCCGGCACAGGCCTTGCAGCAAACAGCCAGCCGATGAAGTGGCCGGCACAGGCCTTGCAGTAAAAACAGCCGGCAGACGAAGTTGGCCAGCCTTTGCCTTTCAGTGGAGGTTGGTGGAGGGAGTGCGGTGGTGCTGGCCACTCAGAAGGCGGGCTCGGACCTACCTACCGTCTCCCTCCCAACCTATCGCCTTTGCCTGTCTCTGTCCATACCCACCCCCTTAATTTGTACAAACCCAATTTAGCCCCAATTTATTTTTTTGTTTTTATTTTTTACTTCCCCTCTATAAATCGTCCCCTAACCCCGTTTGCTGTCTTTGTTCGGCTAACCTATTGTCTCCTAGCCTACTCCCAACCCCTACGTTCCCTTCCTGGAGGGGAATAAGGGAGAGCTAGCGTCCTGCGTCGAGGCCCAACTCAAGCCTCAGGATGGCCTCCCCAGACTTCAGAGATCTTAAATCCAAAGTAAAGTGGGTCCAGCGGCCCACAACGAGAGCGAAGGGATGGATGGTGCGGAGGGGTACCCTTCCTAATCTACCCTATCCATTTAACTTTTGAACTACCCCGGGGCTTTCAACAAGCGCCTCTCGTTTAAACTATTGGTTCTAACAACCAGGATCCCCGTCGCCTGTGTTGGTGTCCTTGCAAATGTCGGGCCATGCCTTCCAATTTTCTACCCATGCCCTCACATGGTTTCGTGGCTGGGACGCGTGGCTCCCTTGGCAGGAACTACCCTCTGCCGATGCTCCAGCTATGGCACCCCCGGGCACTGCACTGCCTCCGAGCCTACCAGCTCCCTAAACACGGGGGAGTGCCCTCCCTGGCGACTCCCCTGAAACGCTCACGTGGCAGGCTGGCGCCCCGGGCCCCTTCCCTGGGTGCCCATGCCCAATGCACTGCCCACGCGGCTAATGGCGCCCCGGGCCCCCGCATCATGTGGGCGCACCCGTGCCCACTAGACTATCCCGGCCCCCCATGGGCCCTTGGCCTACCAAGGCCGACTATCCCGGTGCTCGGGGTACACACTCAGCGATACTCATCTTTCGCAGCCACGCTTCCAGCCCGTCAACAGGGCTCCTGCACCCCTCCAAATAGGTATCGAGCCTACACTCCCACCAACAGCAAAACGACCTCCATTTTTCAATTTCGCGAACCCACCAACTCACTCGACACTGACCCCGGGGTCCCTTGGGCGGGAATCACTCCTCCCCCCAATCACTCATCGCACCATGCATTCCACAATCACTCCATGCACACAGACCTGCTGGCCTCACTCACCCAACAAGTACATTTCCGCTCTTCAACTCACATTCCATCGTTGAATCCTGCCATCCTGCTCACTACATCCCCGAACTAACTCGTGCTCCCACGTCGTCCCTTACAATACAGCACGTTCCTTTTAACCTACGTAGCTAAGCTACGTCCCCTCAACACATCCACATTCTGTCACTGTCCTCAAATCTTCAAAAATCCATTTCCCAACCTAAATCTGACTACAATCCCTCTAACTAATCCATTCCACGGGCTCCATGAGGACTTACCCCTGCCCCATGAAGCCGGTCTAGCTAAGCTAACCCTTCCCCCTAACTAGTGATCCTGTGCCCAGGTTGGGGGTCTTCCACCCCTTGCCCGGGAATCCTGTTCACCCGAAGCGAGGCTTGCTTTTTTTTTTTCCACATGAGCAGCAGCAGCGCGGCAACTCGCAATCTGCGCACGTTCCCCGTGACGTCATGGCAGCTGTTCGCGTACCTCGTCCCTCTTGGACGGTACCATCCGGCAGGGATTCTCCTTCTGCCGGATTCCAACCATACATGCAGCCATGACGTCACCCTGCGCATTACCAAAAAAAAACAAGCCTCACGTTTCGAGGGGCTCCCCACACGAACACATATGCTCTGCTCTTCAGAGCTTCACACACACACTCACGTGGAGAACCCATCCGGTCCAAATCCGTAATCCTGCCTAACCTTTGTCCGTCCGCGGGATCGGCAACGTCCACCGCTGGCGTTTCTGGACCGGGTTTCACTCCCGCAAGCGCGCATGTGGCGGCCTCGTGCGTACCACAGCACAGGCCTCACGCTCGCCACCGTGTAAACCCGGCGCGGTGCTCAAAATAGCTACGGCCGCTACTCGGCCTCTGTCCATCTGTCGCCATCGTAGTCTCCATTCGACCCACGCACACCTGCGTGTTACAACGCTCAGACTCCACTCCATCACACTCACCCCGGGACATGTGGTGGTGTGTTCCCGCATGCCCACAGTCATCTCCCTTACACACAGCGAACTTACACACGCTGTTCCTCTCACACTCGGCCATTCACTCGCACACGCGGTGCCTCATCCACACACGACGTGCTGGGAAGCACGCACTCCGGCACACTCGTGCCCACACCACTCACACACGGGGGCGCGTTCACACCTTTCACCACACACTGGGACAATCACACTGGGGATTCGCGTGGTCTCTGTTACCACAAGGGGTTCCGGGGCCTCTATACCCCCCAAGCTCCTCGTGCTCCCGTCCGCAGCACTCGCCCCCTCAACCTCGCTCGGCACGACCGGACCCGCCTGGTCGTGATCCGCCTCAAGGGAGCATAGCTTCTCCCTCCGTTCCCGAAGGAGGCTATCCAGCTGCTTGCACCGGGTCCCAACACGTTCCGCGAGCTTGCCCCCATTATCCTCCACTAACTCCGTGTGTGTGTGCTCGTCTTCCACCCCGTCCAATTCACCCTCTATCTCCCGTGTCTCCGCCAACTCAGTCACCTCTTCACCCATTACCTCCCTTTTCTCCACTATTATTTCTTTTATCTCATGTGTCTCCCTTCGTGTCTCTATTCATTATATTTCCTTTGTCGTCACCTCGTGTCTCGTCTCACACGTCGCAGTCACCCCACTTAGTTTTTCCCTCTGTGTCACCGTCACTGTTGCTTTCTCTGTCACTACCCTCACCCAACGCGTCTCCCGAATTATTTTCTCCTCACCCGCCTCCATTGCGGGCCTGACAGCCATTGCACTCCCCCCCAGCTCGTTCGCTCCAGCACGTGGCGCCGCCATTATGCCCGCCTGCAGGCATCGCCCCACGCGCTGAATCTCACCCCGCATCTTTCATTTCCTCCTTCAATCCGTTTTTTATTTCATTTGTGTTTGTATCCATCTTTCCGTTCATGCCTTTTATTTCGTTTTTCATTTGTTGCGCATTCGTTTTCATTTCATTTTTCATTTTTTGCATGGTCGCGTTTACTCCCGCCAACATGGCGCATAGCTGGGCCATGTCGGGTACACTCGGCTGAGCCGATTCGGCCAGGATCGGGGGGTTTTGGTGGAGAGGGGGAGGGGAGGTGTCATACGCCGTGGCCGCCGCCGCTGCTGCACCCATGTCGGGCTCTGGGTTCGTTTGGAGGGGAAATTGTTCCTGCATCACAATGGGAATGTCCTGCACGGGGATTTCATCCTGAGCCATGGATTTTACACATTCTACATCCATTTCTAGATGCCTGGTGTTGGCTTAGTGGTAAGGGTGGCGGCTTAGGATTCCTGGGTCCTGAGTTCAAGTCCCGTTGGCGGCTGAATTAACACCAGGGGGTTGACTCAGCCTGTCATCCATCTGAGGTCGGCGAAGTGAGTACCAGTGTACTGGTCCCGGTGTATGCCCCGGTTAGAATAGGTGTACCATATCCCTGTGTGTCGTAAGAGGCGACCAGGGTTGGCGTCAGGAAGGGCATCCGGCCATAAAACATTGCTTCAAGAAAAAGCCTAACCCCTGCACAGCAGGGAAAAATGGCTGTAAAAACGGTCATTTTCTACATCCATTTCTAGCCCCGGCACCCGCTCGCTTTGAGATGCCATCCTATTTCACGTAAACGGATTAATTTAGCTCACTCGTAATTTGGAGGGAATCGGGGGTCGCTCCACTCATCCCTGAACCGATTCCCGTAAATTTAGCTGGGAGACGGAAGAGTTTGTTTCCCGCTCGTTGACACCAATGTTGCGAATTCGCGCCCGCCGGCGTGCGATCGGCCGCGTAACTCGAATCGCGACCGCGTCGCCCACCGGACGGACAATTCAGTCGTGACCCTCCTGGGACTACCGCCAGAAACCTGTCACGGGTGGGGGTTCAACCCCACCACCAACCAGTCCGCAGTCTACACGCGCGAAATAGAGTGAATCGCCGAATGTCGATATACCTAAGTACCTGCGCGGGTAATCTGCCGAGGGATGGGACCATGCCACAGGCCGACTCCGGACACGAACCGCTTAAGCGGTTCGTTCCGTATTACAGGGATAACCGAGCAGAGTTATCGTTGGCCTTGACGGTTCTGATTAATTACCGGGTGTTTTAAAACCCACTAGTAATCCCTTCCGTGATGCAAGATGGAGATTCAACAAAGGAAAGGATGCAGCGAGACGGGGAACAATTGGACAAGCACACTTTATTACACACACACAGACAAGCACGTATTCACAGCCATACAGTGATGCACAAATAAAAGGAAGGACACAATGCAGAGCTGCAACCGAATATAATTATTACAACACTTAAACAGTTCTACTTTTCAAGACTGGCACCACACACACACACATTTACACAAAACCCAAAATAAATGGAAGTCGCGACTTCCCTGAGCGCGTCGAGTCCTTGGCGACCGTAACTCCGAGTCCCTCCGGCGTGGTCCGCGAGCTCGTGCCGCGCGTCGCTCGTGTGGTCCGTTCGACAGCTCGGACGAACGAACAGAACCTCCGACCAGGGACGATCACCACAACTCTCCACAATTCTCCTTCAGGGACAAGGGAACAGGAAAGGGAACGACGTTCTCGTCGACCTTCACGTCCACGCCTTTTGTCAATCGCTTGAACGAATCAAGAGCCTCCTCGCACGCGAGCCTCTCACGCCCACGCCTTTTGTAGGGGCCGACTCCGCCCCGTTGCCCCGCCCCATTTCTGTCTCCACCTCCCTTCGAGGTGTTTCCAGAAAGCTCTCCACTCCGACCGCCTCACGCCGTGCATCCACCAATCCGGAGCGAGCTGCCGCACCCCTCCCCTTCACACCAAACATGGTGGGGGGGGATTCAGGCGGAAGCATCAGGCGGGGAAATTAGGCGGAAAACCCCACAGACGTTGTTGGTTTTTGTTCTTGCACGCGCCCGCACGGTGCTCGTTGAATGGAAAGTGGCGAAGATGTGGTAGCGTAGTTGTGGAAGGTGGCGTCGTATAGTGAATGGCGTGATCGTGAGATGTTGGTTGTGGCGATGTCGTTATTGTTCTTGCACCAAATTAACAATAGCCAAAGAAAAACGGCTAACTGAAGCGTCGCAGCCCGAATGGATCACAAAAATTCACTCTTTACGAGTTTGGGCTAACAACACATGAACTTACCGATATATCTCACCTGAGGACCCTTTATGGTGTAATGCGAATTTCCACAACCGTAACAGTAAATGCAGAATTGTGCTACTACATGGAAAACAGCATCCTGGTTGCCATGGCAACCATTTTAGATGACGAACATATGTCGCGACACACCGTCTCCACAGTCTGTACCTATGTACCAAATATGAAACGTGAAAGGTGATAACTTTGGGAGTTAGAGTGCGGACAGGAATGGATGGACGGACAGACGGACGGAGAGACAGACAGACACACAGACAGAGAGACGGCCGGTATCACATAATACGCCCCGATATATATATATATATATATATATATGTATATATATATATATATATGTATATATATATATATATATATATATATGTATATATATATATATATATGTATATATATATATATATATGTATATATATATATATATATATATGTATATATATATATATATATGTATATATATATATATATATGTATATATGTATATATATATATATATATATATATATATATATGTATATATATATATATATATGTATATATATATATATATATATATGTATATATATATATATATATGTATATATATATATATATATGTATATATATATATATATATATATATATATATATATATATATATATATATATATATATATATATTTTTTTTTTTTTTTTTTGTATACCTTGGTCGAGGCTCGTATGAGAGCTAACACACAACTCACAGCAAGGAGGCATGAGACAAGAGGGGTGGGAGTGGAAGGGACAAAACATTGGGGAACAGACACAGGTGAACTGTGGAAGGGAGAGGGATGGGGATGGGACGGGGAACATGGCGAGGAGAAGATGGACATTACAGGGACTTTCAGGAAGGAAAACAGGACAATTGAAGGAACTGGACATGGGTGGATTATCGGGGTAGAAAAGATCGAGGATTTGGATGGGGGAAGATAAGAGGTGGTGGTGAACAGCTGTTTTGAAAGCCTGGAGGGAAGAATGGGAAAGAATAGAGTGAGGAAGTTTATTCCAAAGGCGGGAAAAAAGAGGAATGAAAGAGTGAAGATGAGCAGTGATTCGTGATTTTGGTAGTTTTACCAGAAGGGGGTTGTTGGCGGACCTTGAGCGCCCTGTGGAAATGTGGTTGGGACAAATCGCAGAGAGAGCAGGGGGGCAAGGCTGGAGAGGAGTCGGTAGAAGACAGAAAGACCACCGACCAACCTGCGGTGATTGAGTGAGAGGCCCAAAGACTCAGCTTCATTGCGGGAGATGCCAATGATCTTAAAAGCCCTGGTTTCGACAGCGTGAAGTCGAGAAAGGTGGGAGGCAGGAGCACCAGCCCAGAGGGGAGAGCAGTACTCCATCAGGCTACGGACAAAAGCTTTGTAAGTAGTCAGGAGCTCAAGAGGGCCGAGGAAGGACTTTGCACGACGGAGGATTCCCAGTCGGCGACTGGCTTTTGAGGCAAGGTTGGAAATGTGACTTTCCCAGGAAAGGTCATGGCAGATAGTGAGACCCAGAAGCTTGAAAGAAAAGACTTCTTCCAGTGGATTGTTGAGAAAGTGGATGGGGGGTTTTGTAAACGGTCCTTTCGAAGAGACATAGTGAGAGTGTGAGATTTGTGTGGATTGAAAGACATGTTCCACGTGTTGGACCAGTTTGTGATTTTATCCAGATCTGCAGTGAGCGAAGAAGCTGCTGCTTGCCGGTCTGAGGGATGACAGATGGTACGGCAGAGGGTGGAGTCATCGGCAAAGAGAAATAGAGGATTTTCCAGAGAGTCCGAGAGATCATTGATGAAAACCAGAAAAAGAACAGGGCCCAGAACGCTACCTTGAGGAACTCCAGCCTGCACAGGAAGAGGGGATGAAAGAACTCCATTTAGGGCCACACGTTGACTGCGACAGGAGAGGAAGTCTGCGAGCCATGAGTGGAGATGGCCTTGAATACCATGGGAAGAGAGTTTGGTGAGTAGGGCAGGGTGCCAGACTGTGTCAAAAGCACGTGATATGTCCAGGGATACGGCTCGGATTTCCTGTCTGGCATTGAGGACCTCCATCCATTGATGGGAGAGCAGTAGCAGCATATCCAGGGTAGAGTGACCTGGTCTGAAACCAAATTGATGATTGGAAATCAAGCCATTGGAGAAGAGGAAGGATTTCATGTCTGAAGCAATGATGGATTCCATAACCTTGCTGATGATTGGGAGAAGGCTGATTGGTCTGTAGTTACAGGGATCTGTTTTTGCACCTTTTTTATGCAGGGCAGTGATGTTAGCAGATTTCCAAGCAGATGGCAGATGACCTTGGGAAAATGAGAGGGTGAATAGAACAGAGAGAGGGTGAGCAAGAGCAGAAGAGCAGGCTTTGAGGACACGTGGGCTGATGCCGTCTGGACCGGTTGCAGAATCTGACTCGAGGTTTGAAAGCAAGCTCTCCACCTTGTCAGGAGAAAAGGATACAGAGTCCAGGGACAGTTGGGTGCGACTGGGTAAAGTGGGTAGAGATAGTGATGGGTTTGGGACACAAGATTTAGCTGCAAACACCGAGTTTAGACATTCAACTTTATCACGTGTGGAATCAGCAGTGCGGCCATTTGAGGTAAGGGAGGGGATGGAGGGGGAACATACACCAGAAACAGATTTGATTAAACGCCACCAGGATTTTGAGGAGGGAGAGAGGTCTGAGAGTTCAGACTTGAGATGAGAAAGATGTTGTTTTCTGGCTCTCCTGAGGGTAGATACACACTTGTTCCGAGCTTTGTGGAAAGAACTGAGATTGCCCTCAGTTGGGTTTGCTTTCCATGAGGCAAAGGCAAGTTGTTTCAGGACAACTGCCTCGCCACAAGCTTCAGTAAACCAAGGGCGGGAGGAAGGGTAAGACAACTGAACACGAGAGGGGATAAATCTGTGCATGAGGGAGAGCAAGTTTCTTTGAAAGAATTCCCAGGATGAGTTGATGTTTGAGAAAGTAGTGATAGGAGACCAGTCTGTAAGTTTGATGGCTGCTCGGAGACCCTGCCAGTCGGCTTGAGTGAAATGCCAGACTCGACGGCGGTGAGGTGGTTCTCTGATGACAGCCAGAGAGATGTCCACTTTAACAAGGACGTGGTCAGAAGAACCAATTGGAGCGAAGGAAGAGCAGCAGATATTGTCAGGGAAATTTGTCAAAATCAGATCCAGAAGAGATGGAGTACCATTGGTTGAGATCCGGGTCGGGAAGTTGACCGATTGAGTCAGTCCCAATGAGTCACAGAAAGCTTTTGCTGACGTCCCATGGCAGGTGAGAGAGGTACCCACACCTAGCCAACTGGCGTGATGACAATTGAAGTCGCCACATAAGAGGAAGAGAGAGTTTGGATGAGAAGATAGAAGATGGTCCATGTTTTCGGAGAGTGAGGTGTAGATGGAGTCATCACTGTTCGGTGGACGGTACAGTACACATATAAACATGAGGTGGGAGTGGAGGGGAAGCCGAAGCCAGAGGTATTCCTGGGGGTGTGGGGGAGTGAGAGCAGTGCAGGGAGAGTGAGGAATAGAGTCTTTGATGAAGAGAGCAACACCTCCACCAGGACGAGGCTCAGGTCTGTCATACCGTAAGAGGGAGTAACCAGGGAGAGATACTTGGGAGTCAGACACGTCTTGGGAGAGGAAAGTTTCTGTTAGGCAGATAATGTCTGGTTTGTCAGTGGCAACCTGCATGGAAAGATCTGAAAGGTTTGAGCGAAGGCCCCGGATATTTGAGGTCCACACATTTAATGAAGAGGTAGGGGAGGAGGCTTTGGGTGCAGGAGGTGGAGGGGCGGGGGAGGGTAGGACGAGGGACGAGGGGGAGGTAAGGAGGGTTGCTGAAGGAGTGTGGGGTATTGCAGAATAGCGAGGGGAGGGGGCCGAATGAGGAGGAGAAAAGGCTCTGTGGTGCTGGGAGAGAGGGGGGACAAGAGACAAGGAAGATGGCATTTGAGGGTTTGAGGAGGTGGAGTGAAGAGATGGAGGTGAGAGGGCAGTGGAGGGAGGCAGGTTGGTGGATGAGAGGGGGGCAACTTAGAGAAGGAAGAGTGAGGGGGATGAAAGGTGGGAGAAAGGTGAGGGGGAATTTTTGAAAGAGGTGAGAGGGAGGCTTGGAGGGAGAAGAGTGGGATGGTTGCTTTGAGAGTGAGAGTGAGGGGTGAGGGGGTGAGTTGGCACTGAAGTTGGAAAAAAAGAATGGTTGATGGAAAGCGAGCATCCATGGCAAACTGTGGTTTTTAAAAGTTTTAGGTCAGAGATGCGATTTAACACAATTCTTGATGGATGCAATGAAGGCGAATTCAGAGTATGGAGAGAAGAAGCGCTGTAATAGTTGGATTTTTTAGGCAAGGAATGAAGGAGAGGTCGAAATGAGAGCAGTCTGTTAAAATAGCAGAAGAGAAGTGCATTGTGAAACAGTAAAGAGTACCACATGTGTGAGAGAGGAAGATGAAGCATTATAAGATCGTTTTTGTTGTTAATATTAATGTATGAGAGAGTTCAACAGATTAGGTCATGGAAGTGTAAAAAAAGAAATCGAGGAAGACGAGGAGGAAGTTAAGAGGAAGAAGAAGTAGCAGAATCGGGAGAAGGTGAGCGTGTTGTTGTTATTGTTAGGTTTTTTTATTTTTTATTTTTTTTTTTTGAGATAAGAAAGAGATTAGTTGGGAGAATGGGGATGTTTGGAAAGTGGGGAGGATGAAAATTGAAGGTAATGGGGAGGATAGAAATTGAAGGTAATGGCGAGAAAAAACAAACAAACAAAAAAAAACGATCGAACACCGAGTGGAACCGGTAGGCCTCAAACCTAGGACTAGGCCTCAAACACCAAGTAAGAACGTCGACAAAAATACTCACAAAATAGCACGATTTTTGAAACAAAACCGAACTAGGAACACACATTAACATGTAGGTGAGAAAATTAAACAGTTAAAACGGGACAAAGAACAACCGGAACTTAACTTTGAGAATGTCAGCAGGGAGCCCCGAAGGAGACCTCTTGCCGCTCAAAACCGGAACCGGAAGTCTCCAACATATATATATATATATGTATATATATATATATATATATGTATATATATATATATGTATATATATATATATATATATATATATATGTATATATATATACTGTATGTCTATACTGACATGGTTTTCATTTTTATACGCCTGATATATATATATCTATATATATATATATATATATATATATATATATATATATATATATATATATATATATATATATATATATATATATATATATATATATTAAAAGCGTACATTGCCCGTAACTCCACTTTATTGCGCACTCGATGCACTCTACAACCCATACGACTTACAGGCTCCGCAGGCCACAACGGCTACAGCAACTACAACCTCGCCTCAGGCGGCGTGCACTCATATATCCCATGCAAGCACGTGACCACTCTAAAACCACTCCTCCACCACGCTCCCCACATCATGCCCTGCCCCCGCAGGCCCACTACACCACATACATACATATATATATATATATATATATATATATATATATATATATATATATATATATATATATATATATATATATATATATATATATATACACACACACACACACACACACACACACACATCGAATTGTTTCAAATACAAATAACAATGCAAAAGTCAAATTACATCCAATAAAAATAATAACATCCTTGTCCAACATCCTTTTTGCAAAGTAGGTGACTTAAAAGCAAGGAAATAAAAGTGTGTTTTAAGCCTAGATTTAACAACGAATAGAACCAGATACCTTCAGGCGATGTGGGAGCTTATTCCACAGGTGGAGTGAAACCGAGAAAAAGCCCGATCCTCCATGGTGTGAAGCCGTGTCCTGAGCACAG
The DNA here is from genome assembly GCF_056783735.1 of Eptatretus burgeri. Taxonomy (NCBI): domain Eukaryota; kingdom Metazoa; phylum Chordata; class Myxini; order Myxiniformes; family Myxinidae; genus Eptatretus; species Eptatretus burgeri. The sequence continues at coordinate 40,783,017 of NC_140962.1, forward strand.
ATAGAAGACCGGCAGTGCTCGACCTCGGGTGGTGTGTGGACATGCAATGACCAAGTAAACTATGCAAATCTGTGGGGTTGGTGCCAAGGAAGATCTTAAAGACCAAAAGTAAAATTTTATACTCGATTCGATATTTCAATGGCAACCAGTGCAGCAAAGCCAGCATGAGTGATGTGCTCTATTTTCTTAGTTTTGGTTAAAACCTGTGCAGCTCTATTCTGAACATATTGCAGATTTTGAAGGGATTTGGCAGGTAGACCAATAAAGAGTGAGTTACAGTAATCGAGCCTGGAAGAGATAAAGACATGCATGAGCTTCTCTGTATCAGGCATATTTAAGTAAGATATCAATCTGGCAATGTTTGTGAGGTGGAAAAATGAAGTTTGACACTCTCTTGATGTGGGCCTCAAAAGACAAAAATGGATCAAATGTAACACCTAGATTAGGAACCAAGGAGGAAAGTGGAATAACCAGCCTATTAATTAGAATATGGTTGTTGTCAAACAATTTAGTCTGATGAGTACCAATTAGTATAGCCTGTCTTGCTGCCATCGAGTTGCAGAAAGTTCGCATCCATCCATGCCATTACCTCGTCTAACCAGATGTTCATCACAGAAATTACAAGATGGGTATCGGGTAAGGGTTGCAAGAAGACCGAAGTGTCAACATAACAATAGAAACTGGAAAAACCAGCTCCTCATGGAGAATGACAACCAGCTCCAAATGGAGAATAACCATGGTTCCTGAATATGTGCCCAAGGGGGTGTGGGGAAGGTTTTGAAACTACAATGAGAAGATAAAATAAGGGGGGAGGGTGTCAAAAACAGGAATGACAGGTAAAGACAGAAGTTGACTGCAACGGCACTCAGTAGAGCACATACCTCTGCCAGACCGAACAATTTACCTTTTGGGTCCCACTGATGGGCCTGATCTGGACCTGGATCTCCAAAATCTAACCGGCCTGCTCTTGTCACATACCAAACTCATCCACCGAGTTTCGTCCAAATCCATCCACAACTTTTTGAAATATCGTGCTACACTGTAGGCGTTTTTGGCCCTATCTCACAATGGTGAAGAATCACTTTGAAAATTAAAAAATTATTGTGTCCTCATACGGATTCAGATCTTCATCCAAATGAAATCAATTCATCCTCGTCATACACCCAAGCTGTCACCAAGTTTCGGTAGAAGCCATCCACAACTTTTCGAGATATCATGCTCCATATTATTTTCATGCCTGGTGTTGACTTCATGATTAGGGTGGTGGGCTTGGGATCCTATGATCCTGAATTCAAATCCCCCTTCCTGTTGAATTAATACCCAGTAGGGTTAACTTGGCCTGTCATCCTTCCGAGGTCGGCAAAATGAGTGTCAGCAAGCTGGTATCCTGTGTCGGAGTGGCGACCTGTCCAGGATTGTGCCCAATAGTCAAAGAGACTGCTTAGGCAGCACCAACACTCTGCACAGAGTATGGTCCCAATCACCCCCACCCCCCACCTATCATATTATTTTCACGCCACCACTCATTGTTGAAAAATCACTAAAAGCATTCAGATATCCATATGCATATCCAGATCTTCACCAAAATCGAATCATTTCGTCCTTGTCATTTCATCCACAAAGTTTTGAGATATCCTGTTCACAGACAGACAAATAAACAGACAGGTACGGGTAAAAAGATAACTTCCACTCACCTGTGGTGGCAGAGGTAACAAGACACATGTGTAAGTAACACAGATGCAACACCTTTCATCTGTTTCAGCATTTTCTCATCATTTTCAGCATTTTCTCATCATTTTCTATCCTCCTGTTCACTCCAACCTTTCGGCACTTAGCTAATTACCATTTTGACTGATTTATGTCCTTATTCCCAATATTTCTCTGGCAAATTACTCCACCTATCAACTTCCCTCTGCATATTATATCTTCATACTTGCTGCCTTTTTAATTTATCGTTAAGATGCAGAGGGATACAAACCCATTTCTGTTTCAACAGATTACAATCCAATCACCTTGAATAACCACTTTTCACCATTGGCACATAAAATGGTAAATGTGAGTTTCTTAATACAAGATGTGTTTTTGTAAATCTTACTGACATGACAGTTGAAGATCTTGTACAAACGTTGTACTAAACCTTTTGCCACTTTGTCGATGTCGAAATATGTTTGTTCATCATTATGCTTTGAAGTTATTATTTGAATGTTAATGCTTGAAGTTAATAGTCACTTTATGACTTGAACAGCCTGCAATACAACCAGCTGGAGAGACTGCCAAATGGAGTGTTTGACAAGTTGACTCAACTGGGAACCCTGTACCTGGATGACAACCAGCTGTGAAGTGTTCCTGTTGAAATGAACCAGCCCCATTCATCCACTAACATTACCTGTAAAAATTGGCTCATCTAAAAAGCATTAATCAATTTATCTAAATTAATTATTTTATCATCTCTTTCCCCCTTTCTTCCTTGGAAAGTTGTGATTTATGAAGGATACTTATTTGAATGTTCTCAATATTGTGCAAACAATAACATTAGACCGAACATGTTTGTAATTCTAAAGATCAGAAAAGAATTGCCGAGTTATATATTTATTGGTCAGTCATTCTTCACATGAATTCGAGAAATATTTAACAAAATGCAATCTACCTCCAGAAAACACAATGTGTGTTTGTGTATTTCTCTGTCCCGCTTCATAAGCACGATTTGAGTAGGGGGTTTCAAGACCAATCTTTTAACATGACTGGGTGTTCACTCTGGTCAAAAGATCCAAAAGACCCTGAGGACCCAAAAGACCCCAAGGATTCAAAAGTCCTGAAGGACCCTGAGAACCCAAAATAACCCGAAGATCCAGAGGACCCAAAAGACCCTGAAGACCCAAAAGACCGTAAAGATCCCAAAAGACTCAGAGGATCCAAAAGATCCAGTGGATCCAGAAGACCCAAAAGACCCTGAGGACCCCAAAAACCCAAAAGGTCAACTAGCTTAACACCCAAAAGTCCCTGAAGATCCAGACGACCCAAAGGAGCCAAAATAACCCTGGACCCAAAAGACCCAGAGGACCCAAAAGACCCCAATAAACGATGACTGGCTGTTCACTATGGTCTATTTTTTCAGGACAAAAAAAACCTTGAAAACAATTTTTCTTGGTTTCCAATTTTTTTTTATCTATAATACTGTATTTATAAAAGCCACTTGGTTCAATAATATAACTTCGACCCATCATTGTTGACGGGCTTTATACTCGTACCCAATATTGATTGAAATGGGCTCCATGAAATGGGCTTGATATTTGCGTTCCTGTTTCAAAATTAATTTGTGTCACTGATGAGAATAACTTTTTTCAGAAATTCATTCACATGGTTTGAGTAAATTCCTTGCAGCCGAAAGCCTGAATGGACAGTAACATTAATACCAAGTTTTTCATTGGAATAGTTATAATTTTCCTTCTCAGTGTGGAAAGCAGGATGAGTGCTTGCAATTACATATTGTTACATGGAAGGGGGGAGGGGGTGGGGATCGAGAGCTAAACTGTGGCAAGTGTAGTATGGTCCATGTGTTCCGAGTAGGTTAGATTGCCATGTAACGGGGTTCTGTTAGAGAAAGTCATTGATTACATATGATGCTGAGGAGGCAGCGTATACAATTTATAGACAGGATAGACAGATTAATTATGCATATGTAAAAACCTCTTGTTTGTGGGTGGGGCAAGGTGAGGACTTCCCATTGCAGAGGCGCATGTGTCACGTGTGCAGCTCAGCCGATTATGATCTCTCTGGCCACTGTGTGCCAGCAATGGTGGCACAGTGTGCTGTGGAGCAGGAAGTGGCAATGCACATATATTTTTATTTGAGCCACCCCCGTGGGCTGCACCCCAGAAGAAGACTGCTCAGGAGGAAGAAGAGAAATCCCCCGACAAGCATGGAACCAAGAGAGCTCGTGAGAAGGACAAGAGATGCTCAGAAGAGAACCTCGACAGGCTCATGCGGACAAGAGAGGGCCAGAAGAGAACCAAGAGAGGCTCATGTGGAAGGAAGTCAAGGAAGTGATCCATGGAGTAGCTCGTGAGGCAGAGATTATTGTGGTTCGCCCTGCAGAAGTTTTGGGATAGACCCAATCTCGTATCACCCTGCCTTTGGAGAGGAGGAAGAAGTGCCGACCAGGAAGCCTCATTGGGGAAAAGGACAAAGATGACCATGTGGCCTGGTTGAAGGCCTACTCGTTGCTGGCCCTGCTTATGGCTGTGTTACGTCATCTTTGGACACCATCGCCACTGGCTATCATCTTTCACCTGGTTTCTAAAGTGGACTGCATCAGGTCCTGCATCCACGTTGTGCATTGTAGACAAAGAGAAGTCCTGTCTGCATTATTGTTTTGTTGAATGAATGCAATCTGTGGTCCCTAGTGGGTTAGGTTTTGCGTTTTATTTCTCCTTCTTGGATGTAAGTTTGCGTATTCTCATTCTCCTCTTTTTGTCTTTGGACTCGCCTGGTTTGTTCCGTTTTTGATAGCGTCTTGTCGACCATCTTTCCTGTACTTTGCTTTTCAAATAAACCTTTTAAAGGGTAAGAAAACGTTTCAGCCATCTGCTTTTTGTGAGTGTGCCATCGATTGTGGTTCATTTGGGCAACCTTGGGAATGGTAAGGTGGAGCAATTATTGAACACCGTGCCATAAAAGACCATTTGGACCGGACCATCTCTCAGGATGAAAGGTCCTGGCTCTGAGGAATCCTGTATTAACTGGTACTCAAATGTGACGATATCAAGCTCAAATGAGGAAAAGCTATTTTGTCAATGAGACTGATTTTTTTTTTTGAGAAATCATGTCCATGTTTGGCATGGTTGGGAGTTTGAAACGGTAGAGGCACAATGGTTGCTGTATGTGGAGTGTATGCAGTACTATTTTGCCACCAATGACATTACAGATGTGCAGACACTCAATACTGTTGAGGGTTTGTGGAGCCTCGACCTGCAGCTTATGTAGTTTGTTTGTAACCAGAAAACTGTGAGAAGTTCCAATTTTTGAGCTGATTTTTGTTGTTTAGCAACCCCCTGATTCCCAATCCATTGGTGATCATACAGTGCTTCAAAATGAAGTCTCAGTTGGCAAGAGGGTGAGTCCATTTCCGATTACACAGCAACCCTTTGTCAATTGACTGAACATTGTGAATATGGAAATAATCTCGAGATGTCACACGACCATTTAGTTTGTGGAATTGTGAATGAGCACATCAAAGCTTCGTAGATTGCTGATGGAAAACAAATTTGGACTTTCGTGGAGCGTTCCGCAATCGAATCGGTGTAAAATAACACATCAAACTTCTGCAAACATGCTGAACCAGGAAAGGAGACAATAGTAAACAAAATGTCGATTTTGAGTGGCAGCCAAAGCTCCCTTGGATAGTCTTTCAAGGTAGGGGTCTGGGGGAAAATGCGATTCCTGTGGAAGGCCCACTCACAAGCAAGTTATTGATTGTTTAGCTCGAAATACAGACTGCTATAACTGTGCTAAAATAGGCTATTTCAGGAAAGCATGTCACTTGAAACAGATGGCCAAAATCGATCGTCAGGTCAGGAATAAATCTCTGGAAAATTGATAAGAAGCTCCAATACCGGATACATCAATTAGAAGGTGAAAGCAAAGCAAAGACCTTACAGCCTTTTTCATAATACAAGCAACAAAAGCAAATCTCCATTGCTCATTGCGATGCTGTGCATCCAGGCTGATCAGTGAAACGATGTTCTCGATTATGTGGGGTGCAGACAGTCCTGACAGGCCCATGATCCACCCAGATCAGGCTATACAATGCACGTAAAGTGGTGAATCCATGGGTGTTGTCGGAAAATATAATGTCACCGTATGTCATGGTGGTCCCCAAGTCTGCATCCAGAAGAGAGAGAAGCATGAAGTCCGTTTCCACTTACCATACAATACAGCTCCTTATCCTCATCTGAAACCCGCATGCAATAATCAAAAACAGTTCATCCCTCACCCAATGCATCGTTCCACTAATCCTACACATTCTCTTACTAATGCACATAACTGAAACTATATCCCAACATTATTCATTTTAACTATGTATGTATGATTGGGAGGGGGTAAGTGAACCATGAGCGTTTTCTTCTTCTTCTCATTCTCCTTCTTCTTCTCATCCTCCTTTTCCTTTTTTTCCTCCTTCTCCTCCTCGTCCTCCTCCTCCGTAGTATTGAAATTATTATTGTGTGTGGTGTTCGGGAAACTGTCAAACCATTGAATCGTACCCAGCCGCATGCACGCACAGCTCATTTGATCGTTTAGATTATGTGAATGTGCTTCGTAATGACCATAATGAAGAATATGCAATTGTAGTGATGAGATAAATGTCAGAAACAGCTAAATTGTCTTAAATTACAGTGAGTTCATTTTCAACAAGAAAAAGAGCAATCAGGGATTGCAGACGCTCACCAGGACTTCTTTTGAGTGGTGTATTTTTTGAAGTTTTAGGGTAAATCCAATATGGCTGCCTACCATGTGACCTCTGATATGATACATGTGTGAACCTTTTGTTCTTTATGGCAAGGTGGTCATACGTGTAAAGTTTCGCCTCAATTTGTTCAACCACTTCAGAGATTTTTGAGGGTTTAAAAAAAAAAATATATATATATATATATATATATATATATATATATATATATATATATATATATATATATATATATATATATATATATGGCTGCCGAATCACGTGACCAATGCTGTAATGAATTTTTTTTCTGTGGACCATTTTATCCCTAGATGTCCCTCAAAAATTTTCATACTGATTGGATGTGGCGTTCTACATATGCAATTATGACATCATAACCAAGGCTCCTCTGACATCATAAAAAAACCATCAAACTCATTCCCCATGAGGAGTACTTGCAATGTGCCAAGTTGTGGATGGGGCGGGGTACAGGATAAACACAGGATAAACAAGATGGACACGACAGGGACTTTGAGGTCCTTACACGACAGGGACTTTCAAGAAGAAAAGCAGGGAATTTGAAGGAGGTAGGTTTCGGATGGATTAGCGGGGGTAGAAAAGATCATGGTTTTGGATGGGGGAAGATAAGATATCATGGTAAACAGCTGTTTTGAAGATCTGGAGGGAAGAGTGGGATTGAAGAGAGGGTGGGAGTTTGTTGCAAAGTCAGGAAAAAGAGAAATGAAAGAGTGAAGGTGAGCAGTGATTCTTGATTTTGCCAGTTTTACCAGAAGGGGGTTGCTGGCAGACCTTGAGTGCCCTACAAAAATATGGGGGGGGGGATATCTCATACAGAGAAGGGGGTGAGGCCAGAGAGGAGATGGTGGAAGACAAAAAGACCATCAACCTGCCTGCGGCGAGACAGTGAGAGACCCAAAAACTCAGTCTCATCGCGGGAGATACCAATGACCCTAAATACCGTGGTTTCCACAGCATGAAGCCAAGAAAGGTGAGAGGCGGGAGCACCAGCCCAGAGGGGAGAAAGTACTCCATCAGGCTGTGGATGAAAGCTTTGTGTATGGTCAGGAGCTCAGGTGTGCCAAGGAAGGACTTTTCACGACGGAGGATGCCCAGTCGGCGACTGGCTTTGGAGGCCAGCTTGGAAATGTGGCTTTCCCAGGAAAGATCATGGCAGATAGTGAGACCCAGAATCTTGAGTGAAAGGACTTCTTCTGGAGGATTGTTGAGAAAGTAGATGGGGCAGTTTTCCAGATGGTCCTTTCGGAGAGGCAAAGTGAGAGTGTGAGATTTGTCCGGATTGAAAGACATGTTCCATGTGTTAGACGAGCTTGTAATTTTATCCAGATCTGCAGAGAGTGAACAAACTGCTCCTTGCCGATCTGAGGGATGACAGATGGTCCATCAGAGGGTGGAGTCATCAGAAAAGAGATAAAGAGGATTTTCCAGAGAGTCGGAGAGATCATTGATGAAAACCAGAAAAAGAACAGGGCCCAGAACACTGCCTTGAGGAACTCCAGCCTGGACAGGAAGAGGGGATGAGAGAACTCCATGAAGGGTCAAATGTTGGTTGCGACAGGAGAGGAAGTCAGCGAGCCATGAGTGGAGATATCCTTTAGGAAGAGTTTGGTGAGTCGGGCAGGGTGCCAGACTGTATTAAAGGCATGCGATATGTCCAGGGAGATGGCTCTGATTTCATGTCTGGCATTGAGGATCTCCATCCATTGTTGGGAGAGCAGAAGCAGCATATCCAGGGTCGAGTGACCTGGTCTGAATCCAAATTGATGATCGGAAATGAAGCCATTGGAGAAAAGGAAGGATTTGATGTCTGAAGCGATGGTGGATTCCATAACCTTGATGATTATTGGGAGAAGGCTGATTGGTCTGTAGTTACAGGGATCTGTTTTTGCACCTTTTTATGTAGAGCGGTAATTTTTGCTGATTTCCAAGCAGTTGGCAAATGATCTTGAGAAAATTAAAGGGTGAATAAAACAGACAGAGGGTGAGCAAGAGCAGCAGAGCAGGTTTTTAGGACACGTGGGCTGATGCTCTCTGGACCGGTTGCAGGATCTGAGTCAAGGTTTGACAGCAAGCTCTCCTTGTCAGGAGAAAAGGATCCAGAGTACAGGAACAACTGGGTGTGACTGGGTAAGGTGGGTACAGAAAGCGATGTGTTTGGGACACAAGATTTAGAAGCAAACACGGAGTTTAGGCATTCAGCCTTTTCATGGGCAGTGTCAGCTGTGTGGGCATTTGAAGTAAGGGAGGGAATGGAGGGGGAACATACACCAGAAACAAACTTAACTAGACACCATCAGGATTTGGAGGAGGGCGACAGGTTTGAGAGTTCAGACTTGAGATTAGAAACATGTTGTTCTCTGCCTCTCTTGAGAGTAGACACACACTTGTTCCAAGCTTTGTGGAAGGAACTGAGATTATTTTCACTTGGATTAGCCTTCCATGAGGCAAAGGCAAGTTGTTTCTGGACAACTGCCTCACCACAAGCTTCAGTGAACCATGGGCGGGAGGAAGGGTTGGACAACTGAAGACGAGATGGGATAAATCTGTGCATGAGAGAGTGCAAGTTTCTTTGAAAGAATTTCCAGGACAAGTTCATGTCGGAGGAAGTCGAGATGGGAGACCAGTCGAGAAGTTTGATGGCTGCTTGAAGTCCCTGCGAGTCGGTCTGAGTGAAATGCCAGACTTGATGGCGCTGAGGTTATTGAGGGCTAAATTGTACGGGGGGGGGGGGGGAATTGATGACATCATCGGTCACATGGTTCAGCAGCCATATTGTTTATAACATAAAAACCTTCAAAAATCTTCTTCTCCAAATGGCTCAACAGATTGAGGCCAAAATTTTCATTCATTCTTTTGAAGGATCCCCTGTCCATGAGGAACAAAATTTTTTACACCTTTGACGTCATAGATCACATGGTTTGGCAGCTATGATTTTTTGAAGAACAAAAAACCTTTAAAAATCCTCTTCTCCAGAACGGCTTGACAAATCAAGGGCAAACTTCACCCCCATGTACCCCAACCCTTGTGGATAACAGCGTGTTCACGAATAATTTACAGGCCACATGGTCTGGCAGCCATATTGGATTGAACGAAAATATTTAGAAAAATTATTTCTCTTGAACTGCTTCATCAATCAATGTGAAACATCACAATTATGATCCAGTATTCATGGGGAATACAGCATATGTTTTTGAATTTAAACCTGATTGGATGCATGGTCTGGCAGCCAGAATGATTGAATGTTTTGAATCTGTGTTCAGGGATTGAAATCAAACTTGGTACACATATGTATAATCATGTAATAGTGTGAGCAGAGGCATATCTGGTTGTGTCTTGGGGTTTTTTGTCATGTGCATGATGTTTGAGAGATTTTTCAACTTTCCCACCAGAGAGAGTCTGCAGTTGGTTTGTATCCAAGTTCAGATATGTTAGTTCCTTCAGGTTGTGAAACGCCGTGGGCTTCAAGCAAATGTCAATTTCAAAGGGTTCATTATTTTTTAGGTTTCAGGTAAAGTGAAAGAGAATTAAATCCACACACTTGATGAAGTATTTATATTAAAAAAAAAGAAAAAAGATTCTGCTTATGTTGTGGGAAAATCACGATGACTGTCATTCAAAAGCTTCTACAACTGAGATGTAATAGTCCAAGACAAGATCATAGTATAATTACCCCCCACACACCCACTACACCATGATTGGGGTAAAGCAATTGATTCACTTCCATCTGTCTGTGTATCCTGCAGTGTTGGGCACAAAAGCGATAATCCGATAACAGATAATTACAGTGGTCTGCGTCATTTCAGAGGTCTAAGTTTTCTCAACGGTTCTTAGATGTTTTTTTCATGCTGAATTTAGAAATGTATCTCATTTCACTCAACCAGGTCAAGTTTTTATGCTATCTCAATTTTAAGGAAAAAAATAATCAAAATGATTGTTTTTTTAATTAGCATTTTTAAAATTCAAAATCAGACTTACATTGACAGAAAATGTACGAACTATATGTAAAATGACGCACAAGTACCGTTAATGTGAAATTCAACATTAAAAAGACGAAGGAAAACAGCGACTGCTGGAGCGATTGAAGTTGGGTGTTGCCAGAAACGATTTATCTATATTTTTTTCTGAAATTGAAATGAAAGTAATTGAGAAGGCACTTTCTTCCACATTAAGTGTACTTGCGTGTCATTATATGTATAGTTTGTACATTTTCTGTCAATGTAAGTCTGATTTTGAATTATCAAAATGCTAATTAAAAAAACTAAAATTTTGATTCTTTTCTTCCTTAAAATTGAGATAGCATTAAAAACTTGACCTGATTGAGTTAAATGAGATACATTTCTAAATTCAGCATGCAAAAAAACATATAGGAACCGTTGAGAAAACCTAGAACTCTGAAAAAAATATTTCAAATGCAGCCCAGTGTTATCGAAGTTAACTTCTTTATCCGACTATTATCGGAAGTTAACTTCCATTTATCGTTATCGGACCAATTAACTTCCGATAACTCGATTTTTTAGTCCGATAACATTTTTATCATTTTACTTTTTTTCACCATCAGGTAACATCACCATCAGAACGATGAGATCCGACGCCACCATGATTTAGGAAATATAACAACACAACGAGTCAACTTCCCGCGAGATTAAACTTGCACAAGGGGCGGAGCCTGTGCTCACACAGTTTTATGCACACGGCACTCCTCAATGGCGATGCGAGCCGATTCCAAGAAATGCCGAGGCGCTGTATCAGTACTACGAGCATGGAAGAGCCGTCGGTTTACTGGTAGGAATACCAATCTTTACGTAATTACAAAAAAATGGTTCGTGTTTGTTGGAAATAAATTAAAATTAAATATATATATATATTTTTTTTTACTAACAGCAGCACATAGTGTCATAGACTCTAAAAAGATGCATAATGCTTATTTTATTCTTGGGTTTAGCATAAATAAGCCTTTTCTATGGGTTTTGAAGCTTTTTCCTTGTTTTTTGGAATTGTCGTTAAAAAGTAGTTATCGTTATCGGATTATCGTTAACTTCCGATAACTTTGTATTATAATTACCCGATTATCGTTATCAGACTTAAAAATTGGGGTTATCGGAATATCGTTATCGAAGTTAACTTTTTGGTTATCGGTGCCCAACATTGGTATCGTGTCTACAAATTTCAGTTTATGATTGAGGAAGAGCTGAATTTCAGTTGAATGTTAATTTTGAACATGGATTCGAACATGAATCGGAAAATGAATCTGTAGTTTAATAGTAGTAGTTTGGCTCTGAATTTGTCCAGATCGTGCATGCGCAGAGAGGAGTAAGGTAATTTTTTTTATAGACTGTTTGCCTGTCTGCCAGTCAACCAAAATGGAAAAACAATCCAAACAGGAAACTTTCTGTTTATAAGGACATCATAAAGGACACAAACAACGGGCATGAAGAACTAACTAATATAATGAGTTAAATTTGGAGGTGAAAAAGACTGCATCAAGATCAGTAAACTTCCGGAATTTTTTTTCTATGACCTTTAAAATCTCTATTTTATTTCAATGGAATTATATACTTCAACACTGCAGAACACAAATCGCCTTTTTGTTACTTTCAAAGACTTCGTTTCGTAAGACTTGCACAAAATATTATAGCATTTTACGTCATTATGACCAATCAAATTTGCTGCTCGTAAACCCCAACCTTGTCCTTCTTTCTCAAGACAGTCTGGGGTAAAGTGTTTTATGAACTCTCAAGTTTGATAAGGGTCTGTTTATGTGTTTGTTTGACTTCTATGCATCCTGAATCCCTTGAAAGAATGAGTTGAAAACTTGTGATTTTATTCAGTGTGGGCATGAGAATGTTTTTGGTGGATGGGAAAAAAAACAAAACCCAGGGATCAGGGGGCAGCTCAATTATCTCAATGTAAATGTGTATTGTAAAGCATCTCTCCCAGTGAGAATGGGGCATTACAAGTCATACTAAAATTTGCCAATGCTTGGGAAATTAGCCAATCCGTAATTCTGGGGGAATTAATGTCAGTCACTCCAGGTTCTTTGATAGTATATGTAATTATTAAGAATATGTATAAATGCAGTTTTTATTTTTATTTGTTGTGATATATGTGTGTATATATATATATATATATATATATATATATATATATATATATATATATATATATATATATATATATATTTATATAAATAAATATATATAAACATATTGTTGCGGACCCGGGGTCAGGGCGAATATATCTCTCAATGGTGAAAAATCACTTTAAAGATTAAATAATTCTCATATCCAGATCCGGATTCGGATCTTTACCAAAATGGAATCAATTCGTTCTTGCGACACATCCAATCTATGCACCAAGTTTCGTCCGAATCCGTTCAAAACCTTTTTAGATATCATGCTATATATCAGTTTCACCTGATCTCTCAATGGTGAACAATCACTTCAAACATTATCAGATGCAGATCAATATCTTCACCAAAATTGAATCAATGCTTCCTTGTCACACACGCAACTTGTCCACCAAGTTTCATCCGAATCCGTCCACAACTCTTTGAGATATCATGCTACATATCATTTTTGGCCCTATCTCTCAAGAGTGAAGAATCACTTTAAAATTATCACATCCGGATCCAGATCTGGATCTTCACCAAAATCTAATCAGTTCATCCTTGTCACTCACCGAACCTGCCCACAAAATTTCATCCAGATCCGTCCAAAACTTTTTGAGATATCCTGTACACAAACATACAGACAAACAGACAGAAAGGGATGAAAACATAACTTCCTTCACCTTCAGTGGCAGAGGTAACAAGAAGATAGGTGAGGCTTAAGAAGAAGAATATTCAGAGTAATAAGAAGGTAACGTAAGCCACATATTATATAATGTCACATAAATATTCAGAGTAATAAGAAGGTAACTTAGGTCACATATTATATAATGTCACATAAATATTCAAAGTAATAGTATGGTAAATGTAAGCCACATGTAAGGTAACATAAGGCACCTGAAGAAGATAACATTAGCCACATATCATATGCTTGTACTGTACATAGAAAATAATGATACATATAATATGCTTGTACATTGAAAAAAAAACTCCCACCAATATCAACATTATCGAAGACAAAAATGATGAGATTTTAACCAGTTTACGGCGACAAATCAATGTTGTTGTATGTTTGGCCTGGAGGTGAAAACAAATGAAAGAAGCTTGTTAAAGTGTACGGTGAAGTTGATTTCTGCAGAGACACTCCACAGCTGGTTGGTACTCAGGTACAGAGTTTTTAGCTTTGTTAGTTTGTCAAAAACTCCATTCGGAAGACTCTGCAGCTTGTTGGTATCCATCAGTGGATTATTTACATTTTTCCCCTGAACTAATAAGCAATGTTAAAACTCTGTCAATGAATGGTTATTTTAACACTGAGGATATCTCACCAAGTATGAAGTGTTGCGCCGATAATTAATTATATTTGACTATAAAGCTAATAGAAAATGAAGAGGACATCAAACTGATTCGTTTCACAAAAATTTCCACAAATAACAGTATTATTAATATGTTAGGGGTTCGGGAGTTTCATGTATCATCTCCCATTCACTGGGGTAGCAACTCAATAGAGCATGTATTTTTGGGCCTAATTTCCACATTCTGCTTGACCAGGATGACAGTTTAAGACTCGACAGATGAAACAACTGAAACTCCTGCTCTGCGAACCATGGCAATCACAACCACAGCACATAATTGGTGATTCCACAAGAGTATAACCACTTGAAGCCATTCTGTTAATGGATATATTTCTTCAATTAAAGAAGAAAGAACGACAACTGCCTTATTGGACTATGTAAACCCTTTGTGTTCAATTCGTATATTTTGGGATAAAACAACACTATGACGTTGTGAGAATAAAATTCTGGTTTAAGTGTTCGTTTCAGCAGGAACATTCCTCAGCTGGTTGTTTCTCATCTCCAGAGTTCTTAGTTCAGTAAGTTTGTCAAACACTCCTTTCGGCAGACTCTGCAGCTGGTTTTTATACAGGATATATTTATCACACAAATTTTTTTTTCTGGTTTATTCTGCTTTAGCTATATTAAAGTTTTATTATTTGCTGAAGTTATTTTACATGTGTGGAATATAATTAAAGACATTCGATGTTCATCGTCATCAAGTGAAATAATAAAAGTAACAAGGAGCTGATACTCTTGGTGCCATGTCCTTTTGGTGGAAAGAGGAATAGATATGTGCAACACGAAAGCTAAATGTTCAATAGTTTTTGAAATATCACGTACACAAGCCGAGTTACCAAGATGGTTGCCATAGTAACATAATTCTGCCAATCACAGCCATGATCCAAATGAGGTGGAGATAATTTCATGAGGAATCAACATCTGCAATATGAAAACTAAATGTTCAACGGTTTTTGAAATGTTGCAGACACAAAAGTACATGGACAGATATATAATCGGTTGGTCGGTTGGACGGACGGAGCTCATTTTAATGTCCCCCGTCTCCAACCTCATCAGAGGGGTGGGGGACAAAAATAACGAAAAATGTATGAGGGTGGGAGAGAGGTGATGAGGAGGTAATGAAATCGCAAAATATTGCACAGGATGCCAATTCATTCATCCTTGCATATGCAGCACGTGGATGTCGGTTTGCTTCATCTCTGGAGGTGCAGCAATGCTGCTGAGGCAGTTACCCTCTGGAGATGTGGCTGACATCGCACTCCCTATATCGATAAGGACAAGATTTTTGCATTTGACCAGAATACTGGCACACATGGGAAAATCCTTTTGGAAAGGTACCATCATCCACAAACTAACAAGGAAAAAAAAAAAAGACGTAAAATTTCATAGCCCCCGTTGTTTTAGTAATTTTCATCTGAATCTGCACTTTGGTTTCATCTGCATCTGCACACTGATGCTTTCATTTGCACACTGATGGAGTACTGCTCTCCGATCTGGGTTGATGCTCCTGCCTCTCATCCTTCTCGGTTTCACGCTGTGGATCATTTAGGATCATTGGTATCTCCTGTGATGAGGCTGAGTCTTTGGGTATCTCACTCTCTCACCACAGTTAGGTCTGTGGTCTTTCTGTCTTCTACCATCTCCTTTCCGGCTTGTCGCCCCCCCCCCCCCCGCTCTGGGGCTGCGATCTGTCCCCCATTATTTCGGCAAGGCGCTCAAGGTCTGCCAGCAACCCCCTTCTGGTAAAACTATCAAGAATCACTGCTCATCTTCACTCTCCAGTCCTCTTTTTCCTGTACTGCCTTTGGAACAAACTCCCACACTCTCCTCAATCCCACTCTTCCTTCGAGGTATTCAAAACAGCTGTTCACCACCATCTCTTACCTTCCCCCATCCAAAACCATGATCTTTTCTACCCCCATTAATCCACCCCAAACCCACCTCCTTCAAATTCCCTGCTTTCCTTCCTGAAAGTCCCTGTAGTTTCCATCTTGTTTACCACATGTACCCCCATCACATCCCTCTCTCTTTCACAGATCTCCTAATATCTCTGTTCCCTACTGTTTTGTCCTTCCCTCTCCCACCCCTCTTGTCTCCTGGTCCTCTTGCTGTATGTTCTGTGAGCTAGCTCTTTTATGAGCCTCGACAATGTGTACAATTCTTTTTAAAATAAATGGCCGCTAGTCAGCCGTCTTTGATCGCATCGCGAAACAAGATTATGCGCATATGTATACCATCATTTGTTGTCTTTGTGCCAAGTACGAATAAAATAGGTCCAGACACGTCCGAGATATGGTTGCGGACCCACACATGCACCAACGCACACATACACACACGGACATGAAAATCGAGACCAAATCCATTAGCCCCCGTTTTGGATTACGTCCAACGGGGGCTAATCATGGCACGTGACCACCTCCAAGTTCCTGTTTTCTGAGGATGACTTCATATTGCTTGCAAAGCACCCAGATAACATTTATAATCAAGTCGGAAATCAGAGTCAGACTCTGATACTCAAAGACAAGTAGTATTTACAGGAAGTATGAATGGTCAAAAAACTTTGAGCCAAGGACAAAATAACCTCAACAAAATATTTGTATTTAAGCAATTCCAAGGAGAAAAATACACAAAGAGGAAAATATTTATGAATTTCAACAACATTGATAGCGCAATTTTATTGAACCTCCTCATATAACTTAGCTATAATTCTGTTTATCCTACGGTAAACTTCATTCATCCATACGTATGCTTGCCTTGTTTATGCATTTGTGGGAGAGACTCAAGCTTGTTCTCATGCAGGTACAACTTGTTTAAGTTCACCAGCTGATCAAATACACCTTCAGGGAGAGTTTGCAGTTTGTGCAAGATAGCCGCAATAGATATATAAAGTAATCTTTTTCTGCAATACTTTACTGAATCTCGAGAACATAAACCTCATTCAGAGCAGATAATTTAACTTTTCTACAAACTCCCCAAAACCCACAAAAGATGATTCAACAGTGTGTTATTCATGGAATTTCCTGCAATAGTTTCTCAATTGTTTTCTCTTTTAAAATCATCATGGCAGTAACTGCTGTGTTTTCTCGGGTCGATGAAAGGTGAAGCCATAACAAGCTATTTGTGCAGCAGATAAGTACAGTACAGTACTTGTACTCACCTTCGAGGTGTCTGTTGATGGGTTTGAGCCCCACGAGAATAAAATACAACTATCACAGGCTCTTTTATCAATTCACAGCAGGAGGCCATGCATTGCGAAAACCCTACCAAGAGATCAAATTGGTTGTGTATGTATTTTGTTATTTAATAAATATATTACAAACGTGTGTTATTTAGTTAGAAAGTAAGAAAGAAATGCATATATTAAGGTAACGGGTTGTAAATGTGACAGGTCTGATGGTGCAAGAGGCCTCTTTGTGTGTCTCAGTATCCGTATGAATTCTCATCGATTCAAGCACTTTAATAAAGTTAAACATTTATCAGAAAGTTTTAAACTACACGTGTTATAAATCGATTTTTAAAATCGACATTTTATTTACAGTATTACAAGGTGCGCCTATGATAATATATTGTTGCGAATTCGCGCCCGTAGGCATGCGAACGGCCACTTAACTTGAATCGCAGCACGTCGCCCACCAGACGGACAATTCTGTCGTGACCCTCTCGGAACAACGCCGGGAGCTCGTCACGGGTGGGGGTTTAACTTCACCACGATCGTACCAATTGCCCACTCGCGCAGGATAGGGTTGCTCGCCAAATTCGATCTACTGAAGTACCTGTGCGAATGGTCAACCGGGCGATCGTACCACGCCACAGGCTGACTCCGGCCACGAACCGCTTAAGCGGTCCGTTCCGTGCTACAGTGATAACCGAGCGGTGTTATCGTCGGCCTTGACGGTTCCGATTAATTACTGGGATATTGCACCCACTACGAACCCCTTACGTGATGCAAGGTGGAGGGTCAATAAAAAAAGGAAAAGAGATGAAGCAGAGCGGGAACAGTTCAACAAGCAAGCATTTTATTCATAGCCACAGACACAAAGCACGGATATACAGCCATACAATAATCAAAATGCACATATAACAGCCAAAACAAAAGTAACAATCCAGAGCTTCAACCGAATACGCGTACACACGGCAACACTTAAACAGTTCTACTTTACGAGACACGGCTTCAAGATCCATACAAAAACCCTGAAAAGAAAATGGTGACTTCCCTTTGGGCAATCGAGTCCCTCTCCCACGTCCGTCGGCGTGGTCGCGCCTGGCCGCGACTCCGATCCCTGGCGTGGTAGGCGAGTCGTCTCCGGCGTTCCTCGAGCCGGCACGTGTTGGCCACTCGACGCCACGGACGGGATTTCCGGCGCTATCTCAGCGCGGATAGAAAGAGTGAGGGGGGGGGGCGAAAACGTTGTTGCTTGAGGTCGTGGCGTGGGAAATGGCAGACGCTCCGTCCCACCAGCCGGGTCTCGGGACCGCACCACAGAAGACCAGACCAGCGGCCACCACGAAGAGGAGACGAAGAGGAAGAGCGAGCCGGAAGAGAGAGAAAAAGACGAAGAGAGCAAGAGCAAAAGCGCTCCGCCCGTGTCCGACTTTTATAGCCCGGGGCTCCGCCCTTCACTCCGCCTCCGTTTTCGGCTCCACCCTCCTTCGAGAGGGTTCTCGAAGAGGGGCGTTCCCTCTCCCCGACTGCCTCACGCTGGTCATCCACCAATCGGCGGCGAGCCGCCCTCCCCCCTTCCTTCACACCAAGCGCGGGGTAAAATGGCGGGAAAACCCGCGCGTCCTCGCAGCTCCTTCCTTGGCGCCCTTGTTTGCCGTTTGGAAGCGGACGTAGTGGTGAAGATGTGGTAGCGTAGATGGTGGCGGTGGCGTGGTTGTTGAGTGTGGTTGGCGCTGTGGTGGGGATGGCGTGGTTGTTGAGATGCTGTTTGTTTGAAATAAAAGACAGAAAAATAAAAACAACTAACTCAAAGTGTCGTAGCCTGGGTGGATCACATAAATTCCCTCTATACAACGGGTTTGGGCTAACTACACATGTACCGATGAAGATATCTCACCTGAGGGCCCTTTATGGTGTAATGCGAATTTCCACAGCCGTAACAATAGTATTGAATCAATGAACACGCTGTCGTTTTGAAGGGACGTTTAGCTGGCTGTCCTATCTCCCATCGCATTTTTTTATATTCAGTGAAGATCCCATACACACTATCTTTTGAATATAGTCCGCCATCATGGACTGATATTCGGGTGAATTATTATTTTTATCCTCGTCGGAGGAGAGGGTGTTGCATTTGGATCCGCTTGTTTGTGTTTGTCCGTTTGTCCGCACATAATGTGGTGGCGTAGGCCACAATAACCAACCAGCTGGTGGTAGCCAGTATTACACGTTATTTTTTTTCAATCAAGTACATCTGTAAAGTATGTACAATTTGAATGTGAGTACAACTATAAAGTACGTACTGTGAGAATGTGAGCACGTCTATAAAGTACGTGTATTAAGAATGTGGGTGTGTTTCCAACATACCTGATATTACAATGTGACTTCTTCTTCTTCTTCTTTCGGCTGCTCCCGTCAGGGGTCGCCACAGCGGATCATCCGTATGATCCGCATAGTGATTTGGCACAGGTTTTACGCCGGATGCCCTTCCTGACGCAACCCTGGTCGCCTCTTACGACACAGGGATCAGGATTTGGGTTTCGCCATGATTCCGGGCTGCTCCACACCCTGCCCAGTGCAGAGCTCCCGTCCTCAAGCGATCCTCCAACCCAAGCCTCCGAGTAGCCGGATTACAGGCGCACACCATTACGCCCGGTGATATTACAATGTGACTATGTCTATAAAATACATACTATTGCAACGTGTGTGTGTGTGTGTGTGTATATATATATATATATATATATATATATATATATATATATATATATATATATATATATATATATATATATATATATATATATATATATATATATATACAAAACTGAGAAGGTTTGTTTGTTTGTTTGTTGTATGAACATAACCTTCTGTCGTGAATGCATCGTATTCACACCACACAAAACAACCACAACCACACAAAACAGTGTTGGAGATTTACAAAATAGACCACACAAACGTCTGTTCAATTTGTATTGTAATGCACAATGTACTTTATTAATCATTAAGATGTGAGCACGTATTTAAGGTACGTGCGATTAGAATGCGAGTGTTGAATAAGGATGTACGAAATGAAGAAAGTTTCCATTCTTTTAGTCTGGACACCGAAACATGGAAGGCTGAAGCCCGAAGCGGGGCTGATGATCTCTCAATTACATCAACATGTTAAAGAAGGAGGATATACGGGGCTGTAAGCTGAGGATCAATGTCCTCTGAGTTTGGCCTTGGAGCTGACGAATGAAGAAGAAAAAGAGGAATAGGAAGAAGAGTACGTCGATAAAGTACGTTTGTTAAGAATGTGAATACTCACTACTGTACGTCCATAAAGGACGTTCTATTGATAATGTAAGTACGTCTCTAATGTACATGTTATTAAGAACGTTTTTTTTTTCAATAAAATATGTACTATTAGAACGTGAGTACATTGAAAGAGTACATACGATCGGAATGTGACTATGCAATAAAATGGAAAAGGTATATTCATCCACTTGATGAACATAACCTGCATCATCTCCACACCACACAATCACACCGGCATACAAACACCACCAGCACATGAGTGGGGAAGAGAGAGAGAGTGGGGTATGGAGGAGATAGGGGAGAAGGGGAAGGAGGGAAGGGAGGAGGAGAGGAGTGAGGAAGAGGAGGGGAGAGGAGGAGGGGGTAGGGAGGATGGGGGGGGGAGGAAGGAGGTTCCTTCTGTATCCATCCTGTCCACCCCATTCCTCCCTACCCCATTGTTTGTCCAATTCTCCCTCTATATTGTCCTTCAACTCCACTGTTGCTCCCCCCCCCTGCCCTCACTGCTGCTCGTTCTGTCCTGTTGCGTGCTGATCCATTTTGTGTTATAGCTCTTCCACGAGCCTTGACTGTATACAAATAAGTCCAAGGTTGGCAACCATTGTACAGGCTTAATTGGCCGAACAGTCTCTTTCTGTGTTGAAGTTCCTTGGAAGGGAAGTCATCTGTTATATATTGTGAACTGCGGTGTCTGTTTGTGCGTTCGTCTGTCTCCCACACTGCAATTAAAAGTTCAACATTCACTTTTGAAATGATGGGGGAACAGGCATGAGTAATATTGATGCCAAATCTTATTTCGCAACCAAGATATTTTGCCCTCTTTTGAGACAAATGCAATCTCAGCCGCCCTCTGTTTCGCCACCATTTTGCGGTGGGTGGGACAAATAGCTCAGAGCTTTTGATTCTAACCGAAACCAAGAGTGAAACACAACTGACCTTTTTATAAAGTCCAGAAAATATTAAATAGATCGATGAACTAAAATGTTTACCGTCACTTGGGAAGGATACTTTTGCAAGCTTTTCCCGTCACTTGGGATGGGTACTCTTCCTTGTACTGGAAAAGGAAAACTGATTTGGAACATGATATCCAAGCATGTTGGCGATGTTAGTTTGTTTCTGGTAAGGTGGGAGAGACTGAAGCTGGTTAGAGTCCAGCTGCAATCTGTCGAGATTTACAAGATGATCAAACACACCTGCAGGGAGAGACAAGCTGTAGTGTAAGAGAAGAGACAGTTTTGGGGAAAATATATGAGAGAGTTCTCGTGTTGTGGTTTTATACTTTTGCCCACATTTAATTATTGCTGAAGATCACAACCAACTCTTTTTTTTTGTATACCTTGTCGAGGCTCGTATGAGAGATAACACACAACGCACAGCAAGGGGGGGGGGGGGCATGAGACAAGAGGGGAGGGAGTGGGAAGGACAAAACAGTGGGGAACCGAGACATTAGGAGATCTGTGGAAGGGAGAGGGATGGGGTGGGAAACATGGGATATACAAGATGGACGTTACAGGGACTTTTAGGAAGGAAATGGTTGCCAACCTATGACTTTTTTGTATCTAGTCAAGGCTCGTGGAAGAGCTGTAACACAAAATGGATCAGCACGCAACAGGACAAAACGAGCAGTAGTGAGGGCAGGGCGCGGGGGGAGGCCAACAGTGGAGTTGAAGGACAAAATAGAGGGAGAACTCTTCTCACTGTAGAGCAATTTTATGCAACTTTTTTTCACGGCATTCCCATGTCGCAAAACACAAAGATATCGCTTTCTTTTTGCCCCAGGATGCAATGGGAGGGAGTTATAAGCACAACTTTTTTGCAAGTTTTCCTCGTGAGTACAACTTTGCAACTTTTCCATTATAAGCGCAACTTCCGGCATTAATCACACTTGAGTGGCTAAATCTGCTAAATGCTCGGCCCTGTGGCGTCGTACCTGCATGAATTGGTGATAAAAACAACATTTTGATCGAGTATCACCGATGCATTGAATGAACTGACTTCATGTCATGTGTTGCTGTGTTGTTCCTGCTTGCTATCAAGTTGTTATATCTTACCTCCTTTTCCTTAAATATCGAGTTTAATCTTTATTATAAGGATGTCAGCTTTACTTGCCAATTATGTCCAAAGAAGCTGCTTTTTCTATTGCAAAAGTATGAGCCGATGCAGCAGAATTTCCAACCGAGTTCATAGTAACTTCTGGGAACAGTTTGTTCTGCAAGCTATGTTGTACCACGAGCAAGCTATGTTCGTTGTTGTACCATGAGTCATGTGCCACGAATGACGGTCCAGTGTCCTGAACCTTTGCAACAGTACAAAACACAGGAGAGCCAAGGATGCTGAAAAAGAACCTCGACAGACATTGCTGCTTGCTGAGAAAGTGAGCAAGAGAGAAGAATTTGTTGATCGGATAGTTACGAGCTTTCTTTCAGCAGATATACCTCTCCACAAACTCAATAATGCAGAGGTGCAGTCATTATTGCAATTCATGGGCTACAATGGACCTTTGGAGTCCAGTTGCCAATCGCAAGTTAGGGTTAGCAGCAGATGGCAATGGCAGAGAAAGAAACATTGTGGATCCAGAACTTGCTCAAGGGAAAGAACATATTTACCGTCATCGATGAAGCAGAGGTGGCAGGCGCAAAGTACATTAACACACTCGTGGGCAATGCAGAATCACCAGAAAAGACTTTCCTGCTTCACTGCAAGCAGCTTCCAGCCTCAGTCAACTCACAGACAGTAATACCGGCAGTGGATGATGCCATCAAAACGCTACAGTCTGAACGGTCAAATTTTGTTCAACTCTTGAGCGACGCTGCTGGACGCCTCTTCAAGCAAATCCACCTACGACTATTCCATGTCATGTGTACTGCGCATCTACTTCATAACTGCGCCAAAAAGGTTCGAGCCCACTTCTCTGACATCGATAATATAATTGCCGGGGTCAAGAGTGCTGTCGGCAAGAACAAAAACAGGAAGGAGGAATTTGCCGCAGTTGGATACCCACCTCAACCCATCGTAACCTGCTGTGCAAGCTGGTTAAATGCGGCTTTCCACTGTGCTGACAATTTTCCAGAAGTCAAGAGAATCGTTGGGGAATTTCAAGGTGATGGTTTGTTTGTTACCAGAGCGAAAGAAGCGATAGCATCAGAACGCCTGGCGAAGGACTTGCTCAGTATCGATCGTGACGACAAGTGCCTGATTGAGCTAGTTACTACAGTAAATTCGAAAGTTCTATGTATACGATCTCTGATGCTTTCAACGATGTGAAATCGCTCAGCTTCAGCAGTGATCCATGTGGGATAGCGTCTTATTTTGAGAGGCGTTTGGAGCAGAACAAGGACATAAAGCAGATCGTGGATCTGGCACGCAATGACATTCAACCAAGATTGTACGTGAAGTTGCAAAAGTGTCAAATTACTTCGGTGAGTGTTGAACACTCTTTTTGATGGGAAAAAAACGACTCGCGAAGGACCATAATTTCTCGCCCAAAACGTTGAGAAATACATTTCTGTATATTACAATCACAGCAGTAAACCATGAATTTTAGTGACTTGATTTAATGCTGACTTTATAAACCTTGTAAAATGTCATATCATTGCTGAATTCATGAAAATGTATCATTGCCGACTTGCTGGCTTTGAGAATTTAATAAATAAATTTCTAACTGAAAATTGGTCGTTGCAGTGGTCTCTGGGCATAAATTTTAAGTTACTTTTCAGCGCAATTTTTTTGTGCAACTTTTGGTAAAAATAAATGCAACTTTTCATGTTTTTAGCACAACAAAAGATTGCCCTATTGTGATCAGATTAGAAATATTTAATTCATCGAAGAGTACAAAAATGTTTATGGTGAAGCGGTTGTGTGACATGTAGGTAATGAAATGGAAGACCAGGAAGGAATCTGAAGAAGTAAAGAGCGAAGTTGGAGTCATCAGGAGGAGCATGGACTGGATTGGGGTTTCAGCCACTATCCAGGTGCCGAGGAAGACACAATGGCCGACAAAGCAAATGCTCTTTTTGACTCTCTATCAAGGATGAAGAGTTGCTAGTACTTTGGACAGAAAAAAAATTTTCCTCGTTCTGCCTGTATATTCATTGATTATTATGTGCTTGTTGGTTTCAACAGGAACACTTCACAGCTGGTTGTCACGTAAGTACAAGGTTTCCAGTTGAGTTAACTTGTCAAACAATCCATCAGGCAATCTTTTCAGCTGATTGTATTCCATGATGTTCAAGTAATAATGTCGCCATCTATTAACTCAAAAAACCCTGATTAACAAGCAGATTTCCTCCTCAACAAAAGATGCAAAAAGTTTCCCACAATTTTTGTTCAAATTATTCAGGTTAGTAAGATTTACAAAAATACATCATATTAAGAACCTCGTGTTTTAACATTTCAAATGTCAATGATGATAATAGTTCATGATTCGAGGTGATCGTCTTTAAATCCGTTGAAACAGAAATGGCTTTGTATCCCCCTGCATCTTAAAGAGAAATTGATGATAATAGTTCATGATTCGAGGTGATCGTCTTTGAATCCGTTGAAACAGAAATGGCTTTGTATCCCCCTGCATCTTAAAGAGAAATAAAAAGGGAGCAAGTATATAGATCGATTACACCATTGAGAGATAGGGCCAAAAACGATATAGTACTGTTGTGTGACCGTTTTTACAGCCATTTTTCCCTGCTGTGCAGGGGTTAGGCTTTTTCTTGAGGCAATGTTTTATGGCCGGATGCCCTTCCTGACGCAACCCTGGTCGCCTCTTACGACACAGGGACATGGTACACCTATCTTAACCGGGGTATACACCGGCCCAGTTTTTTCTGGTACTCATTTCGCCGACCTCGGAAGGATGACAGGCTGAGTTAACCCCCTGGTGTTAATTTAGCAGCCAACGGGGCTTGAACTCAGGACACTGGGATCCCAAGCCGCTGCCCTAACCACTGCGCCAACACCAGGCTTGATATAGTACTGTTGTATAGCATGATATTTCAAAAATGTATTGATTGGGCCCGATATGTTCTTGTGGATCAGGCATGACTACCAAGTGCCCTTCCACTTCACACTATTTCTCTGGCAAATTACTCCACCTATCAACTTCCCTGGCACATACATATTTTGAGATATCCTGCACACAAACAGACAAATGAACAAACAAACAGAAAGGGGTGAAAACATAATGAGGACATAAGTTAGTGAAAAAGTTAAGTGTGAAATGGTGAAGTGAACAGCACGATAGAAAATGTTGAAAATGATGAGGCATGGAGGTGTTGCACTGTTGCATCTGTGCTACTTCCACATGTGTGACTTGTTAACTTCTGTCTTTATCTCTCATTCCTGTTTTTTCAACCCTCTCCCTCCCACCCCTTATTCCCCACCCTCGATTGAAGTAGCCCTTATGGGAATATCATTGAAAGAGGCCTATCCTCTTGCCTTCCTCACAATTCCTGGTCATCCCAAAAGTGCTGGTTGATCATCATCATCATTGTACCTCATCTTTCATCTGATGGAGCATTTTCACTTCATCTCCACCAAATACGTTTCGATCATTCTGCTTCGATTGTCATAATCCTCAATAATATTTTCTTGTGTTTTGTGCCCTCTTGTTTCTCTTTCTTTTGTCATTTTGGGTTTGTTTTTGCCTCGCTATGATTTTGTTTCTCATTTTCTGTCATTATTGCTACAAGAACCTATTTGTGCATTCCAATCATAAGTTCTTGATTTCACTCTCCGACAAGCCTTGTGACTCCTTAAAAAAAGGAAAACATGACTTAAAATAGATCAAAACGTAACCAACTCAATTTAAACTGAAATAAAAGAAATGTTTTTGAGTTTATTTATATTTTTAAACAAATGCCTGAACAAGTGACCTTTTTACCTGAACAGTATGGATTTATTACTCAAGTAAATAAGACTTTTATCCCAGAGGAATGTTATTAATTTTCATTTGATTTACTTACATGAGGAAATCCGTGACTGTTTTAGTTTCCAGAGACCAGAGAGTCTGCAGTTTGTTCCACTGCAAGTCGAGATTTGTTAACTTGTTCAGGCCGTGAAATGCCATGCGGGGGAGGCTGAGGGTGACAAACGGCTGATTGGTTAACTGTTAAACTTGTTTCAAATCCAATCAAACAAACTGTAATATTTTATTACATCTGTAAACCTAACTTTAATAGCTACAGTTTCATAAAAGTGTAAAACATTAAGAAGTAAATATGTGCTTAAAGGCCCGGTCACACCTTGACGTTTTAGCCAGCGATGGCAACGTATTAAAATGTATCAACTTATTTCTAACTTATGTTTGACGTGCTTTGAACCAATTCTTTACGTAGTCCCAACACACATCGACGTATGTAGACGTATTCCAATGACGTCTTCCGGTCGACAAAAAATAAAAAAAATTAACGTGTTTCTAGCTTACAACTGCCATATAAAGACGTGTTCCCAGCGGTTTTGGGAATTGGTATATAAAAATGCTGCTCATGAAAGGGGAACCCAACAGTGTTTTCGAGTCCTTTTTGAGTCGATGTCCATGTCAGCAGTAACAGTATCAGTATCAGTCTTACTATTAGTATTAGTAGTAGTTTGTTCATGTTGGCAGTAGTAGGTGAGTGTGAGGGGGAGGGTGTGGGTTATGATGGATCGTCCTTGCGTCCGCGTGTCCACGGGTAGGAGACATCTTTTCACCATTGTTCGAAGTTCTTCGCGGCTAATTTTTTTATGGGGCTTTTTCAACAATGAGCTATAGCTTGTTTTTACGATTTAGGTCTATTCATAATGGGTTGGACAAATGCACAATGAACTAATAATGTGCAGAGAGCGCTTTGATTACTAAAAGATACGATATACCAACGAATAATTATCGTGAAGCCGGCGTTCACAAACTATGCCCAACGATAGCCTAACTTATCCATATCGTGCGGCAGTTTATCTTTGCCGGTGACGTAGGGTTTGCTATTCATAGGCTGCCACTCAACGATTTAAATGGCTGCATCTCCACGATTGAAAGTAGACGCTTGCGCTCAACAATTGGATTTTTTTTTACACTCAACGACTTTTAAACGGTACCACTCAGCTATTTTCATTGTTTACAATGAACGATTTAAATTGCTGTCACTCGCCTTTGTTTTTTGACGCTGGCGCTCGGAAATTTTAATAGTTTCTATTGAACTTGCTAAATCGCTCAAACCCCACTATTGAAAGTAGACGCTTGCGCTCAACAATTGGATTTTTTTTACACTCAACGACTTTTAAACGGTACAACTCAACTATTTTCATTGTTTAAAATGAACGATTTAAATTGCTGTCACTCGCCTTTGTTTTTTGACGCTGGGGTTTGGAAATTTGAAGCGTTTCTTCTGAACGTGTTAAAACGCTCAAACTGGACTATTTTAAATAGACGCTGCCGATGGACAATTGGAATCATAGCCAAGCTAGACATCGAAGTGTGAACATCCTCGTCATGCCGAAGAAAAGTTTGAAGAATGCTGCAAATAAGTGTCCTGGCCGTGGCCGTGGACGCTGACGCAAGGACGATCCATTATACCGACGTCTTTCAGCCTATGAGTAACTTAAAAGTAACGTCTGTCGATGTGTAGCAACGATCGCGTAACGTGCCAACAACACGTTAATCATAGGTTAGAAATAAGTTTCGGGTACGCTAAACATTACCTCGGCGTGTCTCAACTTATGATTAACTTACAAGTAGCATGTGTTGACGTCTGTCAACGATCGCAGACCGTGCATACAACTTGTGGCCAGTGTAGCGGAACGTGTGAGTCATACGCCGGCATACGTCGTGAAATTTCAAGCATGAAAAAATTTGAGGACAACCGAAAAGTACAACGTTTAAAGCCAACGTACAACGACGTATGGCAGTGTTTTTCAGCGTGCTCTCAATGTTATCAAAACTTACCCATAACGTATTCAACGTGTGTCAGCGTTTTAGAAAAAAAATTCAAAAATCGGCATACGTTGGCTAAAACGTCAAGGTGTGACCGGGCCTTAAGCTGTGCAAACTGGTTAGATTCAAACATGCCTTCAGCCTGCGTTTGAATCTAACCTGTTAACGTCTCTCTTTATCTCTCAATCGTGCATTTTCATTCCTCACGAATTTATATAGTCTCATTTTAGTTGATTTTTTTTTTGTATGCAAAGTCAAGGCTCATGGAAGAGCTTTGTATGCAAAGTCAAGGCTCATCACTGAATGGATCAGCACGCAACATAACAAAATGAACAGTCGAAAGTGGGCGGGGAAACACCAACAGCAGGGTTTAATGACATAACAGAGGGAAAATTGGATGAGTAAGGGATGTGTGGAGGAAAGATGGCTCGGGAAGGATGCACAGGGTGGAAAATATGGATACAGATGTAAACTATCACACAGGAAGAAGAAACTGGAAATTTGAAAGCAGGTGGTCTTGGGGTGGATTGTGGGGGGGGGAGGGGCAGGGGGGGTTGCTGGTGGGAGAAGATATCATGGTTTGGATGGGGGGTGATGTGAGATGGTGGTAAATGGCTGTCTTTAATATCTGGAGGGAAGAATGAGATTAAAGAGAATGTCGAACTTCATTCTACAGACGGAAAGAAATAGAAATAAATGAGTGGAAGTAAGCAGTAATTCTGTATTTTGCTAGTTTCACTGGAAGGAGGTTGATGGTGAACTATGTGCTTGCTGCAGAAACCTGGGAGGGGGGATGACAGAGCATGGAAAGAACAAAGGGTGCTAGGACAGAAGGGAGGTGGTAGAAGACATAGAGACCACCGACCTGTCTGTGATGAGAAATTGAGAGACCCATCGACTCAGCTCCGTCATGGAAGATTCCTCAGATCTTGAAGGCTTTAATTTCCACAGCATCAAGTGTGCAAGGAGTGAGGCAGGTGAGCCAACCTGCCTGTGTGGAGGAGAGAGCCATATTCCATAAAATGTGGATAAAAGCCTTGAATGTGTATTGGAGTTCAAGTGTGCCAATGAAGGACTTTGTATGATGGAGGATGCCAAATTGGAGAATGGCTTTAGAAGCCAACTTTGAAATGTCGTGAAAGTTTCCATAAACTTCCCCCACATCCATCTTACAAGTGGCTCCTTGGAGTAGTCCAGATGGGGATATCATTGAAAGAGGCTGATCCTCCTGCCTTCCCGACAATTCCCGACAATCCCAAAAATGCTGGTTCATCAACACCATTGTACATCATCTTTCATCATCCGGAAGAGCATTTTCCCTTCATTTCCACCATATATGCAGTTATCTTACTACTTTGAATGTCACTTTCCTATCTTGTTTATTTATCTGGGTTTTTTTAATATTAAAATGCTGATTTTCACTGTGATTTTGCTTCAAATTTTCTCATCATTGGTGCAATAACCTATTTGTGTATTCCAATCATCAGTTCTTTATTTCACTCAACTACAAGCCTTGTTTCTCCTTTAAAAAGACATGTAAAAAGACAGAAATGTCATCGCCACGTTGTTTTAGTAATTTTGCTGTTTGGAGCTAAAGGGCTAGCCCATATTTATGTACAACTAAAATGGCCGCCAGTCTACCAGTCGGCCATCTTTCATCAGATCGCCAAATAAAGTGAGAGGCAATTGTACGCCATCATGTACTGTGCTTCTGCCAAAGTTGAACAAAATTGGACCATGCATGTCTGAGAAATGGTTAGGGACACATTTAACTTATAAAATGGCGACCAGTCGGCCATCTTGGATCTGATCTCAAAAAAAAAATGATATCATGGAATATGCAAGCCATCATTCTTTATCTGTGTGCCATGTTTGAACAACATTGGTAAATGCGTAGCTGAGAAGTGGTTGAGGACATTCAACATCGGGTTTTTTTACAACTAAAATTACCGCCAGTCAGCCATCTTATATCTGATCTCGAAAAAAAACAAAGGCATGCATATGCAAGCCATCATTCATTAGCTGTGTGTCAAGTTTGAACAAGATCGGTAAATGCATGTCTGAGAAATGGTTGAGGACGTGTTCGACACCAGGTTGTTGTTTTTTAACAACTAAAATGGCCGCCATTTGGCGATATTAGATCTGATATCAAAAACAAAAAAGGCGTTAACATGTAAGCCATCATTCATTCTCAGTTTCTCGAGTTTGAACAACCTCGGGAAATGCATGTCTGATAAATGGTTGACGACGTGTTCAACCTCGGGTATTTTTCAACTAAAATTGCCGCCAGTCTACCAGTCGTTTATCTTTGATCATATCGCAAAATAAAGTTAACTACAAATGTATGTCATTGTGTACTGTGCATGTGCCAAGTTTGAACAAAATCGGACAATGCATGTCAGATAAATGGTTGGGGACATGTTTAAGTAACAAAATAGCTGCCAGTCTGCCATCTTGGATCTGATCTCAAAAAAAAATGATGTGCGTATGTCAGCCATCATTCTTTATCTGTGTGCCAAGTGTAAACAATATCAATAAATGCATGTCTGAGAAATGGTTGAGTACATGTTCAATATCAGGTTTTTTACAACTAAAATGGCCACCAGTCTGACATCTTGGATCTGATCTCAAAAAAAAAGATGTGCAAATGTATACTATCATGTGTTGTCTTTTTGCCAAGTACAAATAAAATCGGTCCACACATGTCTGAGATATGGTTGCAGACGCACGCACACGCACGCACGCACCGACATGAAAATCGAGACCAAATCCATAAGCCCCTGTTTCAAACCAAGTCCAATGGGGGCAAATAAAACATCACTTACAACAAGAAAGAGCATTCAGAGATTGCAGACCCTCACCAGAACTTGTTTGTGTGGTGTATTTTGTGTGGCATATCAAAGGAAGGATATACAAAATGAAAGGTCGTTGATTGCAAATGAAAGGTTTAAATGGTCTCGTTGTAAATGTGTAAAAGTCAAAGGTCTGAAAAGTTGGAAAGGTTAAATGGTCTGAAGGTCGAAAGGTGTAAAGATTGAAAGGTCGAAATCGGTCAAAATAGTCGAAAGTATCTGAAGGATCTTAAAAGGTCAAATGGGCATAAAAGGTGTAATTTAAGGTCGAAAGGGTCAGATTTGCCTGAAGGGGTCAAAAGGGTCTTAAAACGTTTAAAAAGGATCAAAAGGTCAAAGGGGTCGACAATATATTACAAGGTCTGAAAGGTTTAAAGGTCAAAAGGTCTAAAGCAGTGATCTTCACTATTTTTTTTAGAGGGGGGCCACTTTTGACGATAAGACATCAGTGTGAGAGCCATCACACCACCTGCAAGACTCCGT
Source organism: Eptatretus burgeri (assembly GCF_056783735.1). NCBI lineage: Eukaryota > Metazoa > Chordata > Myxini > Myxiniformes > Myxinidae > Eptatretus > Eptatretus burgeri. Next base: position 40,814,651 of record NC_140962.1, read on the forward strand.
AAAGGCTGCTATTAGGCCTTGCCCCACATACTCTTCTTCGTTATGGTTAACTGGACTGCAAGCGTAATTGGTTGTCGACTGCAACCATATCCTGACGTAGATGTTACTTTTATGTTTCGCATTGGAACACTCATTTGAAACCATTGCGTCAATTTGATAGCATTTAAGGCAGATTACGATGGGCTGTTTTCACATTTATGTATTATTAGCTGCAGGTCAGGGGCCGCACTTTGGACCACCAGGGGCTGCCAGTGGATCGTGGGCTGTGCAATGAAGAACAGAGATCTAAAAGGTCTTCGGGGTCCAAGGGGTTGTAGGGATTTTCGGGGTCTGAAGGGAATTGGGCTCGCAGGTGTCTTAAAGAGTCTTCAGACTGGGGAGGGTCTTTGGGGTCTCAAATGGTCTTAGAAGGTTTAACGATCCAAGGGATCGAAAACCTCTAAAAGGGTCTCAGAGGTTTTCGGGGTCTACGAGTTGTAAATGGTCTAAGTTAAAGGGTCTTCGGGATCTTAAAGGGTCTTCGGGTTCTGAAGGGTTTAATGTAACTAATACACAGACTCACGTTCTGTGTGGACAAACAGACAAACAAGCCGGTAGACGGCGATGGGTCGCCGAGCAGCACTGTTAGTATTGTGATACTTTGACCGCTGACCTAGTGGAGATAGATCATTATGCAAATGAGCAAACTTGTACTACTCATCGGGGAGTATTCACGTGCAAAAAGTTGTTTGGATCGGTTGAGCCGTTTTGCCGGTCGGGGGACTTGAATAGACATTTTGACCGAAAAATGCACTTATTGACCATTGACCCCTGAACTAATCGAGATAGGTCATTATGCAAATGAGCAAAGTTGCAGTACTCATTACGGTCTATAAGCATGTAAAGTTTCATTCGATTCGGTTCAATCGTCTTGGAGCTAGTGTACTTTGAAGTTTCAGCAGGAATGCTCAATGGCCCTCGGACACCCAAGTTGAGAGGGTTGCCATTTGGAAACTACAGGGTGCCCCACAGAAAACCAGGAAATTTGGTACAGTTTATTTAAAACAAAACAAAAGCAAACTTATATATAGTGTAAAACAATCAACTCACGTTGAAAATTTGATAACTGCTGCATTCTGAAATAAAATTAAAAAACGGTTAGAAAATTTATATGTTAGTTTATTGATATGGTAAAATACGGCAAAATAAATCTCAAATTTCCTGGTTTTCTGTGGGGCACCCTGTATAAGATATAGAGCAAAATGGATGTCATATAGCGGATAGGGAATCACCTTAAGATTATGCATATCAAATCTCATCCAGTTCCATCTACTGATTACTCGGTATCCATTTGAATGAAAAGTACTGAAAATGCGGTTTGAAATCAGAAATCCCCAAAGTTCGAGGGGGTGCTGTGGGTGAACAAAGATCTAAATCGAAAATCCGGCTCGATCGTTTGTGCACAATGTATTCCAGACGATTAGTGTGAATTTTCATGACCATCCTACCATAACCCAAGGAGGAGTAGCATTTGGCACGAAGGCACCTCCAGCTCTTGCATATTATCGATTTTTGCACCAATTGACCTTTGACCCCTGACCTAAGCGAAATCGGTCAATATGTCCTGAGGCAAAGTTGTCGTACTCATTGAGTACCATGAACCAGCAAAGTTTCATTCGATCGATGCACTCACCTGGTCACTAGGGGGCTTTCAATTTTCGAGCATACCCTGATTGTAGGGGGCGCTGCGGGTAAAGTATTCCATATATCACAATATACCATCAGATATGGAGAATCCCCCATCATTGAATGAAAAAGGTCATACATATTCCAGATAATGAGGGAGGTGAATTGGAAACAAGACACCATTTGGTCATCATCTCGAAAATGTTCCCCAGGGGTGAGGAATGTAGTAACCAAAAATAACTGAAATCAGATAAGCGGTTTTCCATTTATTACAAAAAAAACATTTTCTTCAAGATGGCCCTGTTGGCCATCTTGGATCCGGCCACGCCCAATATCAATGGGGTTCTTCCTTTTCAGGTGGCACATGTGTGACCCAAATTTCGAATCGATATGGCGAACAGTTTATGAGTTATCGCACTCGTAGCTATAAATGTTGACGCCCGGACGGACGGACAGCTGGACGGACAGCCGGACGACCTGGGTGACAACAATATCCCCCTTCCGCCACGCGGCGGGGGATAAAAAACCGGAATATATTTGATAGAACATCACCTGTAGATCATTTGTGCCAAATTTCATAGCCCTACGTGGGATAATGGCTTTCGGAATTGATTTCGCGTGAACGGTCCCGATTTTGAAAGTTTTTTGGTTGTTGCGAGGGAACCAAAGCGTCCCCAGCAACCATCACAATTTCCAAAGCACTAGGTCATAAGATGTACCTACCACCTGAGTCTGGTCAAAATCGGCCCACGTTTACTGTCAATTATGCTGATGACAAACGAAAAAACATCCAAACAAACAGATAGAATTACTGACAATAAGGGTCACCTATTTCGGCGACCCAAAAAACACAAATCAAAAAGCAAACATAACCAAATGCATGCAATAAGCTCTTCTCTGACGAGGGTAGTAAATCAAAACATAATGGACTCTTTCAACTTAAATCAGGAAGTTTAGTTTTTAGTTTATTTATATATTTACACAAACATGACATTACATTTTAGTGCATTGCTCAAGTCAATAAGACTTTTATCCTCCAGGACTAAGTTATGATTTTTCATTTGATTCACGGAAACAAGGAAATCCTTGACCGTTTTAGTTTCCAGAGACCAGAGTCTGCAGTTCGTTCCCCCACAAGTTCAGAATTGTTAACTTGTTCAGGCCGTGAAATGCCATGCGGGGGAGGCTGAGGGTGACAAGCAGCTGATTGGTTAACTGTTAAACTTGTTTCAAACCCAATCAAACAAACTGTAATATTTTATTACATCTGTAAACCTAACATTAATAGCTACAAGTTTCATAAAAGTGGAAAACATTAAAAAGTAAATATGTGCTTTAGTTATAGTACATGAATGTCCTCGAGGTTGGCAGGATCCTTGAGATATGCCCACTCGCCTCTAAGCTGTGCAAACTAGTTAGATTCAAACATGCCTTGAGCCTGGGTTTGAATCTAACCTGCTAACTTCTCTCTTTACCTCTCAATCCTGCATTTTCATTCCTCCCTTATTTATATTGTCTAATTTTTGTTGATATTTTTTATTTGCAAAGTCAAGGCTCATCACTGAATGGATCAGCATGCAACATAACAAATGATGTGAGATGGTGGTGAATGGCTGTCCTGAATATTTGGAGGGAAGAATTAGATTGAAGAGAATGTCGAACTTCATTCTACAGGCGGAAAGAAATAGAAATAGAAATAAATGAGTGTAAGCAGTAATTCTGTATTTTGCTAGTTTCACTGTAAGGGGGTTGATGGTGGCTGCAGGAACCTGGGAGGGGGGTATGAGAAACCTGGGAGGGGGGGGGATGAGAAACGTGGGAGGGGGGATGACAGAGCACGGAAAGAGCAAAGGGTGCTGGGCCAGAAGGGAGGTGGTAGAAGACAGAGAGACCACCGACCTGTCTGTGATGACAAATTGAGAGGCCCATCGACTCAGTTTCATCATGGAAGATTTCAAAGATCTTGAAGGCTTTATTTTCCACAGCATCAAGTGTGCAAGGAGTGAGGCAGTTGAGCCAACCTGCCTGTGTGGAGGAGAGAGCCTTAATCGATAAAATGTGGACAAAAGCCTTGTGTGTGGATTGGAGTTCAAGTGTGCCAATCAAGGACTTTATATGATGGAGGATGCCCAATAAGAGAATGGCTTTGGAAGCCAATTTTTAAAAGTGGTGAAAGTTTCCATAAACTTCCCCCACACCCATCTTGCAAGTGGTTCCTTGGAGTAGTCTTAATGGGGATGTTATTGAAAGAGGCTGATCCTTCTGCCTTCTCGACAATTCCCAGTCATCCCAAAAATGCTGATTTATCAACACCATTGTACGTCATCTTTCATCATCCGGTGGAGCATTTTCACTTGATTTCCCCCATTTATGCTTTTCTCTCACGACTTTGTCACTATCCTATCTGATATTTTTGTTTTGTTTTGTGCCCTCTTGTTTATCTGTTTTTTAATATTAAAATGCTGTTTTTCACTGTGATTTTGCTTCAAATTTTCTCAACATTGGCACAATAACCTATTTGTGTATTCCAATCATCAGTTCTTTATTTCGTTAAACTACAAGCCTTGTTACTCCAAAAAAAACGTGTAAAAAAGGCATAAAATGTCATAGCCCCATTGTTTTAGTAATTTTGCTGTATGGAGCTGAAGGGCTAGCCCATATTTATGTACAACTAAAATGGCCGCCAGTCTACCAGTCGGCCATCTTTCATCAGATCGCAAGTTTCATCGGAATTGTTTGTGTAGTTTCTGAGAAGAAGAAAAAATACCTATTTTGGGGGGCAACCGCCTGAAGACTCCCTTCGGGCCAGAATTGTTTTTTTTTTGAATGGAGTGTCCAGGCCATCCCTACATCAAAAATTGATTGACGATATGTTTCTAAGAGAGCAGTTCCGAAGAAGAAAATATATATGTTGAAATTTTATTATTTTTCAAGAGTTAGAAGGCATGTTGCAGCATTAGAGTCTAACTTAAAGCAAAAACCCAAAAATGTTTCTGATAAAATAAACAAAAACTGTCAGGACATGAAAAACATTCATAGGCTTATTTATTTATTTCTTCATATGCAGCCTGTGACTGCATCATTTTCTGGGGGCACAGTTGTGATGCTGATGCAATGCCCCGGCTACCAGCAAGCTGGAACTCATTCTATTAATCTCAGAAGGATGACAGACTGAGTCAACCCACCTGGTTTTAATTCATCTGGACAACAAGGGCTTGAAGTTTAGACTCTAAGATCTTAAGCCAACCACCCTAAGTGGTTGGCTTAAGAAAATAATATAATTTCTTTGATTGGGTTTGAAACAAGTTTAATAGTTAAATAATCACACACCTGTCACCCTCAGCCTCCCCAACACGGCATTTCACAACCTGAACAAGTTAACATTTCTGGATTTGGGATATAACGAACTGCAGACTCTCTGGTCTCTGGAAACTAAAACAGTCAAGGATTTCCTTGTTTGAGTGAATCAAATGAAAAATCATAACATTCCTCCAGGATAAAATTCGTATTTACTTGAGTAATACGTACGTAGCCTGGTGTTGGCTTAATGGTTGGGTTGGTGGGTTTGAGATCCCAGAGTACCGAGTTCAAATCCCATTTGGCTGTTGAATTAACCTAGGTGGGATTGATTCAGCCTGTCATACCTTCTGAGGTCGGCAAAATACGTACCAGCTTGCCTGGATGATTGGGCCATTCAAGTATCTTGTGTTGGAGTGGTGACCCACCCAGGATTGTGCCCAACAGACCAGGAGATTGCTTTGGCAGCATCAACACTCCATGCAGAGTATGGTCCTGATGGATGGAGGAATATGTACGTACTATACATGTAAAAAAAGTCATTTGTTAAGGAATTTGTGTAAAAATATAAATAAAATCAAAAACATTTTACCATATTTGAGTTGAAATAGAGTTGGTTATGTTTTGATTTATTTTAAGTTATGTTTTCATTTTAAAAGGAGTAACAAGGCTTGTCGAAGAGTACCATAAAGAACTGATGATTGGAATGCATAAATAGGTTCTTATACTAAAGATGACAGAAAATTGGAAGCGAAATCATAACGAGGCAAAAAATAAGAAAAGATAAAACTTCAAGGGCACTCGGTTACACATTTTCCTCCAACACGCACTGTCTGCCTGATCCAGTCGAACATATCGGGCCAAAAAAGTCTTTGAAATATCATGCTCTCCATCGTTTTGGCCACATCACTCAATGGTGAAGAATCACTTTCAAAAATAAAAAGAATTCTCGTATCTGGATCTTCACCAAAATCGAATCAATTCATCCTTGGCAGACACCAAAGCTGTCCTCCAAACCTGTCCATAACTTCTTGACATATCCTGCTCATTGAGACAGGCAGACAAACAAATAGACAGGCATGAAAACATAATCTCTGTCCACCTTTGATGGTGGAGGTAAAAAGCCAATTGGCAATGCACTTATGTGAGAAAGAAATAAGGGTTGATGCCTACTTACTATATGACTCATCAACACACACACACACACACACACACACACACACACACACACACACACACACACACACACACACACACACACACACACACACACACACACACACACACACACACACACGAAGAACAAGACAATACAAGGAAAGAGGAAAGAAGAGGATGGAGGTGGACAGGGTACTGCCTTCCCTTAGTCTGGGACACCGGAGGCTCGTGATGGTCTGACAGGTAGGCTTCCTCTGCCACACACACACACACACACACACACACACACACACACACACACACACACACACACACACACACACACACACACACACACACACACACACACACACACACACACACACACACACACACACACACACACACACGTTCACAAGGTGGGTCATGCTGAGCTTGATTTTTGTAAAAACAATTGGATAGACCATTGCAGCTCATATCTGCAAACCTACTCCATTAAATTAATTTACTCAGCACCATTCTCCCATTCCCATCTGCCCCTTTATATATTTCTCTCAAAGCCTTCATCCAATCCCACATATTCTTATCCCACTGCCTTCTTCATACCTTCACAGATTTCCACTCAATCAAACCACCCACTTCCCTCAACCCTTTCATCCACTCTCATTTATATATCTTCTCTCACTACCTTTTTTACCCCTTCACTTAACTCCTTTGTCCACTGCCCTCTTTCCCTTCACTGATATCCCCCTCTACACTTCCCCCTTTATCTATTCATCCAATTCATAACACCTTTTCATCCACTTCCTTCAGTGCCAGATCATACCTTGCCAAGGCCGTGGGAAAATAATATTTTTGGGTCGGTTTCAACATGAGTGCCACCCCCGGAGCACAGGTTGTCTGAGGTAGACGTACTCACTACTCACTACTCACACTTTGAAATGTGGTGAAAGTGTCCATATACTTCCCCCACATCCATCTTGCAAGTGGCTCCTTGGAGTAGTCCATGTGGCGATATCATTGAAAGATGCCGATCCTCCTGCCTTCCCGATCATCCTAAAAATGCTGGTTGATCAACACCATTGTACGTCATCTTTCATCATCCGGTGGAGCATTTTCACTTCATTTCCACCATATATGCATTTATCTTACTACTTTGAACATCACTTTCCTATCTGATATTTTTGTTTTGTTTTGTGCCCTCTTGTTTATCTGGGTTTTTTGAAATATTAAAATACTGTTTTTCACTGTGACTTTGCTTCAAATTTTCTCATCATTGGTGCAATAACCTATTTGTGTATTCCAATCATCAGTTCTTTATTTCACTCAACTACAAGCCTTGTTACTCCTTTAAAAAGACATGTAAAAAAGATATAAAATGTCATAGCCCCGTTGCTTTAGTAATTTTGCTGTATGGAGCTGAAGGGCTAGCCCATACTTATGTACAACTAAAATGGCCGCCAGTCTACCAGTCAGCCATCTTTGATCAGATTGCAAAATAAAGTGAGAGGCACGTGTATGCCGTCATCTGCTGTGCTTCTGCGAAGGTTGAACAAAATTGGGAAAAGCATGTCTGAGAAATGGTTCGGGACACATTTAACTTACAAAATGGCGACCAGTCGGCCATCTTGGATCTTATCTCGAAAAGAAATGACATGCATAATCGCGGGTTGAGAGACAATGTTGTAACTGCATTTCTGACGAAACCGAATAAAACGGCTCTCATGTCTTTTAACACCATATTTATCTTTCATTAGTGATTTGCAGGAAATGGGAAATTTTCAGTTACAACATTATGTCTCTCAACCCACGAAATATGGTGTTGAAAGACATGAGAGCCATTTTATTCAACCCCGCCAAAAATGCAGTTACAACATTATGTCTCTCAACCCGCGATATGCAAGCCATCATTCTTTATCTGTGTGCCACATTTGAACAACATCAGTAAATGCATGTCTGCGAAGTGGTTAAGGACATGTACGTTCAACATCGGGATTTTTACAACTAAAATTGCCGCCAGTTGGCCATCTTAGATCTGATCTCAAAAAAAGAAAAGACATGCATATGTAAGCCATCATTCATTAGCTGTTTCTCAAGTTTGAAGAACATCGGCAAATGCATGTCTGATAAATGGTTGACAACGTGTTCAACATCGGGTTTTTTCAACTAAAATGGCAGCCAATCTACCAGTCAGTCATCTTTGATCAGATCGCAAAATAAAGTTAACTACAAATGTATGCCATTGTATGCTGTGCTTGTGCCAAGTTTGAACAAAATCGGACGATGCGTGTCAGAGAAATGGTTGGGGATGTGTTTAAGTAACAAAATGGCCGCCAGTCTGCCATCTTGGATCTGATCTCGAAAAAAACAATGCCGTGCGTATGTAAGCCATCATTCTTTATATTATCTGTGTGCCAAGTTTTAACAATATAAATAAATGCATATCTGAGAAATCATTTAGAACATGTTCAACATCAGGTTTTTACAACTAAAATGGCTGCCAGTCCACTACACTTTGGATCTGATGTCGAAAAAAAAATGATATGCAAATGTACACAATCATGTGTTGTCTTTGTGCCAAGTGCAAATAAAATCGGTCCACACATGTCCGAGATATGGTTGCAGACGCGCACACACACACACACTGACACGAAAATCGAGACCAAATCCATAAGCCCCTGCTTCAAACCAAGTCCAATGGAGGCAAATAAAACATTACTTACAACAAGAAAGAGCATTCAGAGATTGCAGACCCTCACCAGAACTTGTTTGTTTTGTGTATTTTGTGTGGCAAATAAATGGATGAATGTACCCAATGAAAGGTCGCTGATTGCAAATGAAAGGTTAAAATGGTCTTGTTGTAAATGTGTAAAGATCAAAGGTCTGAAAAGTTGTGAAGGATAAATGATCGGAAGGTCGAAAGGTGTAAAGATTGAAAGGTCTAAATGGTCTAAAGTGTCTGTAAGGTCTTAAAAGGTCAAAGGGGTCTAAAAGGTGTAATTTAAAGTCTAAAGGATCGGATTTGTCTGAAGGGGTCTAAAAGGTCTAAAAACGCTTACAAAGGATCGAAAGGTCAAAGGGGTCTACAAGGTATTATAAGATGTGAAAATCAAAAGGTCTAAAGTGGTGATCTTCACTATTTTTTTAGAGGGCGGCCACTTTTGCCGCTAAGACATCAATGTGCGAGCCACCACCCTGCCTGCAAGACTCTGTAAAGGCTGCTATTAGGCCTTTCCCACAAAACACTTCTTCGTTATGGTTAACTGGGCTGCAGGCGTAATTGTTTGTACACTGCAACTATATCCTCATTTCATGTAGATGTTACTTTTATGTTTCGCATTGGAACACTCATTTGAAACCATTGCGTCAACTTGACAGCATTTATGGTGGATTATGTTGGGGTGTTTTCACATTTGTGTATTATCGGCTGCATGTCAGGGGCTGCACTTTGGGCCACCAGGAGCCGGCAGTGGATCGTGGGTTGTGCAATGAAGAACAGATATCTGAAGGGTCTTAGAGGGCTCATGGTTCCAAATGGTGTAACTGGTTATGTAGGATATTTTGGGTGTTGGGATTCTAAGAAGTCTGAAAGGGCCTTATGAGTCTTAGGGGTCTAAGGGGTCATTGGGGTTTTAAGGGTCTAAAGGGACTTAGGGCTCGAAGGTGTCTTTCAGAGTCTTAGGGGTAAAAATGGTGTTAGGGGTCATAAATGGTCTGAGAGGTTTTTGGGGTCTCAGGAGGTTTAAGGTTCTAAGTCTAAGAGTTTGAAAAGCTCTAAAAGGTTCTCAGAGGTTTTCGGGGTCTTTGGTTTGTAAATGGTCTAATCTAAAGTGTTTTAAAGGGTTTTCGGATTCTGAAGGATCTAATGTTATTAATATACAGACTCACGTTCTGTGTGGACAAACAGACAATCGGAGAAAAAAAACAAACAAAAAACAAAGACCCAACTGCATGCAATACCCTCTTCTCTGGCGAGGGGAGTAAATCAAAACATAATGGACTCAATTTCAACTTAAACAATGAAGTTTTGTTTTTAGTTTATTTATATATTTCCACAAACACGACATGACATTTCAGTGTATTGCTCATCAATAAGACTTTTATCCTCCAGGACTAAGTTATGATTTTTTCTTTTGATTCACTTAAACAAGGAAATCCTTGACCGTTTTAGTTTCCAGACACCACAGATTCTGCAGTTTGTTCCCCTGTAAGTACAGAATTGTTAACTTGTTCAGGCCGTGAAATGCCATGTTGGGGAGGCTGAGGGTGACAAGGATAATTGTTTTACCCTGAAACTTGTTTCAAACCCAATCAAACTGATTTTAATATCTCCTTACATCTGCAAAGCTCACTTTCATAGTCACAATTTAGTTAAAATTGAAAAATTTAATATTTGCTGTTGTTATTGCACATGGATATTTAATTGTAATATTAATTGTCATGATCCGATAGTGTTTTTTATTTATGTACGAAACAATTTTGGGTTTTTGCTTTAAGTTAGACTTATAAAGCTGAAAATGCCTCTCTCTATATTTTTTAAAATAATGCAAAATTTAGGTGTAAAGACTGCCTTCTATGTGAGTGCTCTCTTAGAAACATAGATGAAGTATGACACACCATTTACACTAAACTCATACTTTACTATGGTGTAGTGTTGAACTGTGACACCTAAGTAATGCAAGAGTACAGCTTACTATCATGTGGAATAACATACAAACACTAAAGTGTACCATTTTCTACAGTATGTGGGGTATTAAAAACAGCATTGAATATGACTTGAGGATCCACATATATTCCTTGCATGTGGGATGAAGGTCTTCATGGATATAAATTCATCATCATCTGAATGCAAAGCGAAAACATAAGCAAGCATGCAATGGAGTTTGTTTATTTGGTGGTGGTAAGTGTTGAACAACTGCTGCAATTTTTAAGGAAGACTATTTAAAAGGTTAAAGGTGATATTTTCACGTTTGGTATTGTGGTTAGAGCATTCACTCCGAGTCTTGTGGTTCAGTGGTCAGATTCTAACCCTGGCTGAGTCATGAAAAAGACTAAAAAATGATACCTGTGCCTCTTCCTTGCTTGACACTCAGTATTTAAAAAGGATAGAGCATGGACAAACAAACTAATATTAGCAACCGTAGCAAGGCTTTGATGGGCCTAATGGCCTCCTCCTGCATATTTATGTTCCTTGTGAGGAACATACTGTTATTTATATTTTATAGCAGGCTTAAGCATATCAGGACGGCACAGTTGGTAGCATGCTCACCATTAAGCTGTTGAGGTTGAGTATTCCTTTGATTCCCTACCAGGTGAAACTGAAGTAAAAACTGATCTGATGTAGTGCCGGTGAGGGCATTATATCTCAGAACATTGGATGGGGTTGATTGAGTCTGCCATCCCCTCTGGATTTACCTTTTCGATGTCAATTATCCCACGGTAACTCTAAAAAAATAGAGACAATACCTCTGGGCGCTCACCGGGTAGAATAATGATACTGAGGAGGAAGTCACCGTGGGACAGAATCAGCAAAATATACTAATGAACCAATGTCATAACAAATACCTATTTTAGGGAGCAACCCCCACACCCACAAATCCATTTGGACCCCAATTATTGAAAAAGCATCACCAAACTTGGAACATCGCGGGTGATGAAGGTTGCGGTCAAGTTTCATCGGAACTGTTTGTGTAGTTTCTGAGAAGAAAAAAAAGAAAACGATTTTGGGGGTCAACCACCTGAAGACTCCCTGAGGGCCAGAATTCTTTTTTTAATTGAGTGTCTGGGCCATCCCTACATCAAAAGTCAATCAATGATATATGCTTCTGAGAGAGCACTTACGTAGAAGAAAGTGTATATATATATATATATATATATATATATATATATATATATATATATATATATATATATATATATATATATATATATATATATTGAAATGTTATTAGTTTTCAACAGTTAGAAGGCATGTTGCAGCATTACAGTCCAACTTCAAGCAAAAACCCAAAAATGTTTCCAATAAAATAAACAAAAACTGTCAGGTCATAACAAACATTCATATGCAGCCTGTGACTGCATCATTTTCTGGGGGTACAGTTGTGATGCTGATGCAATGCCCCTGGTACCAGCTAGCTGGTACTCATTCTATTAATCTCAGAAGGATGACAGGCCGAGTCAACCCACCTGGTATAAAATTAATCTGCACAACAAGGGCTTGAAGTTAAGACCCAAAGATCTTAAGCTAACCACCATAACCACAAAGCCAATATTGGTGTTCCTTGTGAGGACACCAACATAAAGGTAATTAATATGCTGTTACCATAGCAAATATTTAATTTTTCAAGTTTTACAAACTTAAGAAACTTGGGAGCTATAAAAGTTAGCTTTACAGATGTAAGAAAATAATATAATTTCTTTGATTGGGTTTGAAACAAGTTTAATAGTTAAATAATCACACACCTGTCACCCTCAGCCTCCCCAACACGGCATTTCACGACCTGAACAAGTTAACATTTCTGGATTTGGGATATAACGAACTGCAGACTCTCTGGTCTCTGGAAACTAAAACAGTCAAGGATTTCCTTGTTTGAGTGAATCAAATGAAAAATCATAACATTCCTCCAGGATAAAATTCGTATTTACTTGAGTAATACGTACGTAGCCTGGTGTTGGCTTAATGGTTGGGTTGGTGGGTTTGAGATCCCAGAGTACCGAGTTCAAATCCCATTTGGCTGTTGAATTAATCCAGGTGGGATTGATTCAGCCTGTCATACCTTCTGAGGTCGGCAAAATACGTACCAGCTTGCCTGGATGATTGGGCCATTCAAGTATCTTGTGTTGGAGTGGTGACCCACCCAGGATTGTGCCCAACAGACCAGGAGATTGCTTTGGCAGCATCAACACTCCATGCAGAGTATGGTCCTGATGGATGGAGGAATATGTACGTACTATACATGTAAAAAAAGTCATTTGTTAAGGAATTTATGTAAAAATATAAATAAAATCAAAAACATTTTACCATATTTGAGTTGAAATGAAGTTGGTTATGTTTTGATTTATTTTAAGTAATGTTTTCATTTTAAAAGGAGTAACAAGGCTTGTCGAAGAGTAACATAAAGAACTGATGATTGGAATGCATAAATAGGTTCTTATACTAATGATGACAGAAAATTGGAAGCGAAATCATAACAAGGCAAAAAATAAGAAAAGATAAAACTTCAAGGGCACTCAGTTACACATATACCTCCAACACGCACTGCCTGATCCAGTAGAACATATCGGGCCAAAAAAGTCTTTGAAATATCATGCTCTCCATCGTTTTTGGCTACATCTCTCAATGGTGAAGAATCACTTTCAAAAATAAAAAAAAATTATCGGATCTGGATCTTCACCAATATCGAATCAATTCATCCTTGGCAGACACCAAAGCTGGCCTCCAAATGTTGTCCAAATCTGTCCATAACTTCTTAATATATCCTGCTCACTGAGACAGGCAGACAAACAAATAGACAGGTGTGAAAACATAATCTCTGTCCACCTTTGGTGGTGGAGGTAAAAAGCCAATTGGCAATGCACTAATGCGAGAAAGAAATATGGGTTGATGCCTACTTACTATATGACTCATCAACACACACACACACACACACACACACACACACACACACACACACACACACACACACACACACACACACACACACACACACACACACACACACACAAACCAGGACAATACAAGGAAAGAGAAAAGAAGACGATGGAGGTGGACAGGGTACAGCTTTCCCTTAGTCTGGGACACCGTAGGCTCGTGATGGTCTGACAGGTAGGCTTCCTCTGCCACACACACACACACACACACACACACACGTGTTCACAAGGTGGGCCATGCTGAGCCTGATTTTGTAAAAACAATTGGATAGCCCATTGCAGCTCATACCTGCAAACCTACTCCATTTAATTAATTTACTCAGCACCTTTCTCCCATTCACATCTGCCCCTTTATACATTTCTCTCAAAGCCTTCATCCAATCCCACATATTCTTATCCCACTGCCTTCTTCATACCTTCACAGACGTCCACTCAATCAAACCACCCACTTCCCTCAACCCTTTCATCCACTCTCATTTATATATCTTCTCTCACTACCTTTTTTACCCCTTCACTTAACGTCTTAACTCGTTTGTCCACTGCCCTCTTTCCCTTCACTGATATCCCTCTCTTCACTTCTCCCTTTATCCATTCATCTACTTCAAAACACCTTTTCATCCACTTCCTTCAGTGCCGGATTAAACCTTGTCAGAGCCGTGGGAAAATAATATTTTCGGGCCGGTCTCAACATGAGTGCCACCCCGGGAGCACAGGTTGTCTGAGGTTGAGTGAAGAATCTCTCTGGCTTATTTAGATTTAGAGTAGAAGGATCTATATTAATAAAATTAGTTGTTTTATTTTATTGATTTAGTTGATTACCCGCACACATATAAATAATATAAAACTGAAATTCAATCTTGAACCATCTAACTTCTAAAAAAATTAAAAACATCAGAAAATTATCAAACAAAACTCATAATTAAGAATAATACTGAAACAACACATACACAAGTAGAGGTACATTCAAAATACACCGCCCCCATGCCAAATGAGTAAATAACAAATCCTCCAATGCGCGACATTGCCGGGCGCCAGCCGCCATGCAGCACATGGAGACGGAATTGGGAAAAAGTGGTGCACAATAATTGATTGATTCATTGCATAATTAAAATAAATAAATAATAATCTTAAAATAATTAATTTATTTATGAATTGCCTAATACCATACCAAAACTACCACCGTTTCCTCTGAATCTGTAACTTTTTGAAAATGAAGTCATCGAAAAATGAATAATTAATCGTTTGATTAATCCATACATCAAAAATCCCTTTATAGTCAAATCACTTGTTTACCGTCATGTCCAAATATCAGCTTCCGAGCTCAAAAGCTGCCTGAGATATTGCCCAGATGAGAAAGAAAATAAAAAAAGTAATGAATAAATCGATAATAATGAAGTAATTAATCAATTGATTGATTAATCAAAAAATAAAAAATATCGTTTTTGCCAGAGCACTTCTTCACTCAAAGGATGGCTGAGATATCGCCCGGACAAACAAGAAAAGAAACAAACGATGTCCGGTGATGACATCATGCATCTCCTGGATATGGAATTGAGAAGGAGCGGTGTACAATAATAGACAATAAGACAAACACTGTAATGGGGGATGTACACACAGGAATGCACAGACAGCTGTTTTCAGTTGTTCCAGGAATATCATGTTGGAAGTCGTCCTCCATCTGTGTGTTTCGCTTTCACTTCTGACAGTTGTATAATTTTATGACTTCTGACAGAGGTATCATTACCAGTTAGCTCCTTCCTCTTCTGTTCAAAGAATAAGAATCTCGAACGTTGCAATGTGGTGAAATCAATGAGGGCTATTAAAGAGGGAAATGGCACTGTTGAAGTCGAGTTTAGGATCTTGGAGCATCAAGTTAATGGTGTTCAATCACTGAAGAACTTCATCCCAGAGTGAAGCCATTATCCCAGTTTCCAGATTGTTCACGATGTTCACCAGGCCTTTTGCTTCCAAACGACACTCTGGTTTCTGTTTTGTATCATCTATGAGTTCCTCGAGCACATTCTTGATGGCTGAATAACTAGAGGAGCACTTTTGTCACAAAAAATCTCAAGTTAATCCATTTGAAATTCAGGTTGCAACACAACAAAATGGGATAAAGTCAAAGGATGTGAATACTTTCTGAAGGTGCTGTACGTGATTTTAAATGAGTTGTTATCGTTCAAGTGTAAAGCAAGCTGATGGATGACCTCGATCAATAAATTGGTGGAACAGAGAGAGGTTTGTCATTAAAACAAGAATGACCACACTCTGGTCACAACCTGCGACACAAAATAGATGTATTTTTTTTTTGCTTCCCCTGTCCACTCAGCTCCGTCATCCTTGCTCATGTCCCACGTGTCTTGGTGGTGAAAGCTGGATCTGAGAATTTTTTTTAAATAATCATCCAAGGCTCATATTACATTCTCTAATAGTCTAATCTGTCTTATTAACTCTGTGCTGTGTCTGTCCCATGTTCCATGTGAATGAATAAGATTAAATAGAGCAGTATCTGTTCCATGTTCCCGTGTGAATGAATAAGAATAGATAGAGCCATGTCTGTCCTGTGTTCCCAGGTGAATGAATAAGATTAGATAGAGACGTGTCTGTCCCATGTTCCCATGTAAATGAATAAGATTAGATAGAGCCATGTCTGTCTCATGTTCCCATGTGAATGAATAAGATTAGATCGAGCCATGTCTGTCTCGTGTTCCCATGTGAATGAATAAGAATAAATAGAGACGTGTCTGTCCCATGTGAATGAATAAGAATAGATAGAGACGTGTCTGTCCCATATTCCCATGTGAATGAATAAGAATAGATAGAGACATGTCTGTCCCATGTTCCCATGTGAATGAATAAGATTAGATAGAGACATGTCTGTCTCATGTTCCCATGTGAATGAATAAGAATAGATAGAGACGTGTCTGTCCTGTGTTCCCAGGTGAATGAATAAGATTAGATAGAGCCGTGTCTGTCCCATGTTCCCATGTGAATGAATAAGATTAGATAGAGCCGGGTCTGTCCCTTGTTTGTGTTCCCATGTGAATGAATAAAATTAGCTAGATAAGATTCATAGTGATTCCGAACAGAGGATTAACCTTTATATCTGTTAATTCAGTTTTGGTGTGTGTGTGTGTGTGTGTGTGTGTGTGTGTGTGTGTGTGTGTGTGTGTGTGTGTGTGTGTGTGTGTGTGTGTGTGTGTGTGCGCGCGCGCCCGCGTCCCTCTCTTCCATCCTCCCACTCTCTCTGTTGAATAAACCTTTTGTTCATAAAAACCTGTACGTGGTCATTCGAGGTGCAGCATCTCGCCATTAAGTGCAAGTGATTTGGCTTTAAAAACCTACTAATAGACCGATTGGGAAACACACATTTAAAGTGCTCTTTAAAGAGTTGATTTGTCACAGTTATATCAGAATGAGCTGATTTGTCACACGGTCACAGATAGTTTTACCCCAATATGAGGCCATTCAAAAATTACATAATGCTATTTATTTTGCGAGGCACGTTTCCATCCATGTGTGCTGGCAGGTTTGTTTAACCTCAGTAATAATTTTTATTCGACGTATGATTATATATTTTTCGGGGTCCCTCATCGTGATTAACACTTGGCCCAAACAAAGCCAATGGAAATCTGACCCAAAGCCTGACAGTGTATAATCAACAGAAGCCAACTTTGTGTTTGGTCCATCAGAAACCCAAGATGGCAGCCATATCATTTGGTCTGGGTGCTATCACGGGTGGAGTCAAGCGACAGATGTCGCTTGGTGTGGTCTGGCAGCTGTCCGACCAAAGGGTGCACATTTCAAAAATTGACCCCCAACAAGAACCCCCAAAACAACAACAACAACAATAAAAACAGCAGCAGCAACAGCAACACAAAGCTCTTGCTGACCTGGGACATATCGCAGAGAAAAAAAAAAAGTACAGTGTTGCAAATGAGGGGAAGTCAAAAAAGTAATATCACTGAATTTTCTCAGTCAAATATTCACTGGTATTATTACTTTTAGATTCCCTCGGAGCAGCTTTTGCATGTTTGCTTCCATTTGTTGTTCAAGACTGAACAAATAACGAAATGACACGCAATATAATGTACAATATCAAATAATGCACAATATTGAATTAAGATTGAATCAATAAAAATATTAGCATAATTTTGCCTCATCCCAGTAAAACATCCTGGGTTACAACGAGCTGCAGAGCCTGCCAAAGGGGGTGTTTGACAAGTTAACTTCATTGAAAGAGCTGCGCCTGTATAGCAACCAGCTGTAGAGCATTCCGACTGGGACACCTTACTCAAACAACACTGCATGGATTCGGTATATTTGAAGATGTTGAGATTCTATGTGCTTGATGAAACATAAAGGATGTTTAAAGAAGCATCGTTTATTTATAATGATACAAGAACTTACAACACATACACTTAATAGGTGCTGTTTTTGCTGACGAGTTTAACAAGGAAATCTAACACAGGTGGAGGCCATTCAGCCCATCATGCCTGCACGAACACCATACTAATTTATCTAAACAAGAACCAAGGAAGAAAATGCATAATTTAAAAAAGAAATAATTAAAAAATTCTTCTTCCCCTCAGGGGAGGGGGCATGGGCTTGGTTAAAAACACACATCAACCACACAACACCCCTTGACAAGACACCCACCAACAACACTCCATACACATGCAAACAATCAATCACCCATCAATGCTCAAACTACCTAAAAGCCCTGTCAACATCCCTATACCCCTCTATCTCCATAACTATTGAATTCTAATATAAACTTATCTACTTTTTTCCGCTGCCACTACCTTTCCAGGGAACTAACAATAATTAATCATCACCTGGAGCTTACCTGTTACAATACATATTATATTTTGAGCTCAGTCATGATCACAAGCAGGAGTGTCCTAAGAAGATGGTGAAAAAGTAGCGCACTTACCTTCTGGCTGTTTAATCTGGGTTTGATTTCAGACTTACATATTGGTGCTTCATAGGAAGGGCTTTGCAACAAAAAGTGCATCATCTGTTTGATGGATATTAAGCTTTGGATACCTCAGCTAGCATTCGCTAGTGGAAGGTAGAGATCCCACGGTTTCCTTTTACAAAGTGCATGTGGGTTATTGCAGGCCACTCTTGCCAATTTGAAACATTCCTTCTACATACAAGTGACAGGGGAGACCACATCAGTTGTACATCTGTGCTCCATAGCAATGATGCTACCAGCATGTGACTGCATGAGGGAAGAAGTTTTGAACATGTAATTGTAAGATACAACAATTATTAGCTCACCTGGAATTTAGGCCAGTGAGCTTTTGCGATCGAGCAGTGTCCGTAGGAGAGTGACTGAGTCAGAGTGAGTGAGTGAGTCAATCAGTCAGTCAGTGAGTCTGTAAACACTTCAGTCATTATCGCTTGAAGCAAAACACAATTTTGATGAAACTTGACCACAACCTTCATTATCTGTGTTGTACGAAAGTGTATTGACCGCATCAAAGTCTGCACTCATTGAAGGGGTCTATGGGGTTTGAACGTCCCAAAATAGGTATTTGCTCTCTTCTCCGAAACAACACATATGATTTTGATGAAACTTGACCACAACCTTCATCATCCTTAATGTACCAAAGTTTGTTCACAGCATGAAAAAAAATCATGGTCTGAATTTAGGTGACTCCTGATGCAGGTGAGCTTCAGGACGTACAGTCCTATTTTTAGTGTTTTGTATGTGACCTGTGGCTGCTGGTTGCATCATTGGTGGGAGTGTGGCTGTGCTGCTGATGCAGTGCCACCTGTTTCCAGTAAGCTGGTACTCATTTTGATGACCTTGGAAGGATGGCAGGTTGTCAACCCACCTGGTGTAGTTTAATGACAGGGGCTCAAACTCAAGGCCATACGATCATAAGCCAGTCACCTTAACCATTAGCCAGCACCAGGTTTACAACACCAATAACAAGAAAAAGAGCAATCAGAGATTGTAGACCCTCACCAGGACTTCTTTTGAGTGGTGTATTTATTTTTTATAGGTTTGAAGGTAAATCGATAATGGCTGCGAGACCATGTGTCTGATCAGGATGAAACTTACAACGTGTATTCCCCATCTCCCAGAGATCATAAGCATGAAGTTTCACATCGATGGATTAAGCGGTTCCAGAGAAAACATTATTTAATAATTTTCTTCAATCCAATATGGCTGCCAAACCATGTGACCCATCAATGATTCCTTAACATTCTAGTACAACCATGGCTTGGGGAACACTTGTGTGAAGTTTCCCCTCGATTTGTCTGGGCATTCTGGAGAAGAAGATTTTTATCAGTTTTAGAGTAAATCTAATATTGCTGCCAAACCATGTGACCAATGATATCATGTGTGAACTTTTTCTGTGTCCTGCAGAAGATATCATGTGTCCTGCACATGATATCATGTGTTCTGCAGAAGAACAGAAGAGAGCCAGCAGTCTTGTAATCTCCTGATGTATGTGAGGAAGACATGATACATTCTGTTATTACAAGTGATGACAATGATACGGACAACATGAAGACCATCTTTAAAGCAGCACAGATAATACGCAAAAGCATTGCTGATTTCAAGAAGGAAAAACCAGTAAATGTCATCCCAGTTTCGAGCAACACCAATGACGTTCCCAGTGAACTGTACACTATGATCCGCTGGATCAGAGTGGGTCCTTTGGATGAGCTGGAAACTGAAACAAGGACCAGTGTCGTCGACAGAATGGCACTCACAGTGAGCCAAAACATCCTCTATGGATTCAGGTCCAACAGACAGGTGAAGTACAATTCAAGCAGAGAATCAGCAACCTTCAGGCATCAACATGCAAGAGAAAACCCTCAAGTCCTGGGGCTGGCCCTGACTGTGCATCATGACACACGAAACAAAACGTTGATGGGTCTTCTCAATACACAGGGCTATTGTGTCTCACATGGCCACACCCTGCTTTTGGAAACTGCTCTTGCCAATGCTGTGGTAGAAAACACCAAACAGTTTCGAGGCCTGCACGTACCCCCCTTCCTGAAGAAGGGAACATTTGTGTTCTTTGCTGCAGACAACACAGATTTTGCTGAAGACACTGCTGACGGCAAAGGCACCACTCATGGAACAATGCTTCTGAAGCCGATGCTCCTGAAGAACCAGTTGCCCCGCCTCTAACCATTGGTGATGCAAAAAGTCTGTCAGTCACGCCATACCATGTACAGATGATGCATTGTGACAAGCCCAAACCCCAACCAAACAAAAGAACCAGACAGTTTGCAGTCAACAAGGATGGAATCTCTGGAAACTATCAGCTGACTCACCTGGGATGAGCAATTGCTTATGTAGTATCCAGACTGAAGACAGGAGAGAACTTCAGCAAGATTCCATGTTGGGCAGGCTACAACTCACTGCTGTCCGCAAGTCAGCCTGTCACTCAGATTGGATCTCCACCACTGCTTCCAGAGGTGGCACATGAATGATCAACCCTTCTCACCGTGATTATGCAGACAAGTGAGCTGAGGCACCTGGCAGTTGGTGAAGAACATCCTACTGTCATCTCATTTGACATTGCCCTCTATGAGAAGGTTGTGCAGTTGTTGGATGCCAGGCCTGACTTGAAGCGCACAGTTGTCCCCAGACTTGGTGAACTACATGCCGTCATGGCTTCTCTGAGAGCTCTTGGAGCCGACATAGAGAATTCAGGCATAGATGACGCCTGGATAGAAGCTGACCTCTATAGTGCAGCAGCAACGAGGCAGATCCTCAAGTGCACACACTACAAGCGTTCTCTCCGGGCCCACATCTACTCATATGTTGCTCAATATGAACTGGTACTGGAGGAATTCTTCAGAGAGAACTCACAGCTGAAAGACGTTTGCTGGCAGGCAACAGAACAAGTCGAAGCCGCCTGCTCTGAGGAGGACAAATCTGCACAGGCTGAATCTGCCAAGCAAGCCAACGCTACCCTCCTCGAAGCCTTGGTCACTGCTGAGGTGATGAAAGCATTCAAGGAGTGGGAAGCACAGAAAACCCAAAACGCCATGTTCAGGTCCATCATGAACGACCTGCACCGAGTGGAGACAGTCCTGTTCTTTGTGGCTACATCTTGCAGTGCTGATCTGGCACTCCATTTACAAGCTGCAGAAGCACTCAGCAAGCTGTTCTTTGCTTTTGACCGGATCAAATACAAGCGACTCTGGCCCAGATACATTGCTGATATGCATTACCTCAGAACCAATCATCCTGAGACCTGGAAGGAACTTGAAGCAGGTAATCTGTCAGTCACCAGAAATGACATTCCATTTGTGTCCATAGGTGCAGACCATGCATGCGAACATCTCAACAAGCAGATGAAGGTCCACTATGGACTGATTGGAATCTCCAACAATGCCAACGCTAGACAGAGATTCTTCATGGCTACACCCGAACTGTCATGCCTGTCCAGAGAGTCCAAGAGTCAGTTTGGCATTAGAACAGTTGGCAAGAACATAGAGCATCCTGGAATAGGATCTAGTGCCATCAGAAGAGATCATGAGGCAATTGACAAAATTAAGGCTGTCATACTGAGTCATGGCAACCCAGTTACCGCTGACAAGTTGTACAACATGATCACACATGCCTACGTCCCACAGGAGTATGTCCCACAGATCTTGAACATCAATGACACTGGGCAGAAACTGTACGAAGACTATGTGTCAGAGAGAATCAATAGAGAAGTCAGCCTCTGGGCACCAGTCAAGAAGGAAAACAAAATGTTCATGTCTGGCAACAAGAAGACCACTGTGAAAACCCGAGACAAAACTGTAGATCTCAAGGAGACCAAAGATCTGCATGGCAGACTGCTGGTACTTGCCCGGTCGAACAGACAGATTGACCAGAAACAGGCTGTTGGCAACTATGAGTTCACACAGACACCAAGAGCACTCTTTGCCCCCAATGGGGATATACTGCCATGCACTGACAAGTCAAAGTTGATCCACCTCCTAGAAAAGCTGGCAAAGGAAGACACAGCAGATCAGGATCAACCACAAGCTGAAGGTGAAGCTCCAATGGACACAAACTCTGGGCTCCAGTCAAGATGGTCATCCTAGTCACAAAATTGCACTAGTGGATGGCATGGTTGTTGGCCAAAAGCTGACAAAGAAGCCAGCAACAGTAGTCACGGTCAAGAATTTAAGTGAATGGTCTACGGCAGACTGATGTCTCTAACCAGAGACTACGATGAGGTGATTCTGGTGTTTCATACCTACAAGGGGGATTAATTGAAGCACATCACAAGGTAGAAAAAAAGACAAGGAAAGGATCCAATGCAATACCAAATCAGAGATGACACAAACATCAAGAACATTCCAATGAGCCGCTTACTTTCTCATGACCAAACAAGGCTGATCTGACGGAATATCTGGCATCAAAGACGGTTGAATACAGCAAAGAATCCCCCAAGCTTGTCATTGCTTCTGCTGCAGGACACACCGAGAGCAACAGTCAATTGGACTTTGAAGGCAACAACCATGAAGAAGCAGACACCTTGTCGATCCACCATGCAGTTCTGACTTCATGTCGCAACCCATCCGATGCACAGCTCATGTTCTTCTCCACAAACACAGATATACTGGTGATGGTTGTAGCAAAATATGAAATCCTGCTGAAAAATACTTGTTTCAATGGCATCTGGGATTTTGGAAGTGAAACCAATATGGAAAGCTCTGGGTGCAGATCGAGCAAAGGCTTTGCCGGCATTTCATGCATTTACAGAAGCAGACAACACTGGGCGGTTTTCTAGAATAGGCAAAGCTACCTGGCTGAACATCTACCTAAAAGCAGATGATCATGTTGTCAAGGCTCTACAAAAGCTGTCTCAAACCAATGAAGTGACAGAGGATCTGCTATCTACTTTAGCTGAGTTTGTATGCACTGTATACTAACCTAAGGGGGTCCAAATCAACAACATCCCTGAACCGAGATGGTATCTTTTCTGCAAGCACATGGCAGAAAGTGACAAGCTTCCACCCACACTTGGTGCTCTCAAGAAGCATGTCCTACAAGCCCATATCCAGGCCAGAGTGTGGGGTCAGGCAGACATCGCCCAGCAGGAGTTCCTTGACCCACTACAGAATGGCTACTACAAGGACGAGGATGGCCAGCTGAAACCAATGACAACTGAGTCCCTCCCAGCACCAGAGGCCATCATTGAGATGGTCAGATGTCAATGCAAAGCAGACTGTTCTTCACACAGATGTCCGTGCAATTCAGTGAAGCTACCCTGCAGCACTGACTGCCAGAATGATGAAGACTCTCGGGATATCACACTTGCTAGTGACAGTGATGATGATAGTGAGGACGATGGAGATATGTAGAGAAACATGACAGTTTGCTTGTGTGTAAACTTTGGGTGTCAAATTCCGAATATCTTTTTTCTTTTTCTGTTCTGTTCAGCTATGCATATTAAAATGCAAGATAGACACCCATACATGTGTCATTGATATTTGTAATTATCACCATTGGATTCCTTGCCCCCAAAAATGTAGATTTGGCCACTGGAATCTTGTTTCTAGGTCATCGAGGAGGCGAGATATTGAGAAACTAGTGTTTGAGGGTCGCCAGTTTTAAAAATCCAAGATGGCCACCATAATGACATCTGAGAAAATGGAATCAAACATTTTCTGATTTGTTAGACTATAAAGTTTTCAAAAATATATAGTTTCATAATCTCCCAAAAATTATAATGAAATTACATAAGGAACCTGACTAAATGTACAACTCAGATAAACTTGATGGTATTACCACACACAGCTCAGATAAACTTGATGGTTTTACCATGCAAAGCTCAGATAAACTTGATGAGCTCAGATAAACTTTATTCACACCATTCAAAATAAATCAGGGTCTTGGAGGTTCTACTGAAGGAGTTTATGGGGAGGTTGCCTACCAAAAGAGGTATTTGCTTTCTTCTCAGAAACTACACACTCAATTCTGATGAAAGTTGACCAAAACCTTCATCACCCGTGATGTACTAAAGATTGTTCACGACAATTTAAAAATTTTCCATCAGAGATGGGGAATCCCCCGCCATTGAATGAAAAAGGTCATACATATTCCAGATAATGAGGGAGGTGAATTGGAAACAAGACATCATTTGGTCATGATCTCGAAAAAGTTCCCTAGGGGTGAGGAACGTCGTAACCAAAACTAATTGAAATCAGATAAGCGGCTTTCCATTTATAACAAAAAACATTTTTTTCAAAATGGCCGCCCCAGTCGGCCATCTTGGATCTGGCCATGCCCAAAATGAATAGGGTTCTTCCTTTTCAGGTGGTACATGTGTGACTCAAATTTCAAATCGATATGGCGAACAGTTTATGAGTTATCGCACTCACAGCTATAAATGTTGACGCACGGACGGACGGACGGACGGATGGACAGCCGGACGACCTGGGTGACAACAATATCCCCCTTCCGCCACGCGGCGGGGGATAAAAATAAAATCAGGATCTAAGGGGTGTATGGGGGATTGCCCCTTCCTCCCATAATATGTATTTGCTTTCTTCTCCGAAACTACAGACACAATTTCGATGAAACTTGACCACAACCTTCATCACCCGTGATGTACTAAAGTTTGCTCATTGTGTTTAAAAAAAATCAGGGTAGAAGGGGGTTTACAGGGGAATGGGTGGTTGCCCCCAAAATAGGTGTTTGCTTTCTTTTTCAAAACCATACACAAAATTTCAATGAAACGACCAAAACATTCATCACCCATGATGTACCAAAGTTTGTTCATGCTGTTGAAAAAAAAAATCAGGGTCCAGATGGGTCTATGGGGGTGGGGGGGGGTGGTTGCCCCCTAAAATAGGTATATGCTTTCTTCTCAGAAACTACACACATGATTTAGATGAAACTTGACTGAAACTCTCATTACCCGTGATGTACCAAAGTTTGTTCACAGCATTAAAAATATCCAAAGGTATTTACTTTCATCGCCGTTAAATTATTTGCGGGTCATACACACCTACCAGTGGTTCCCTGTTTTCTTATCCAGCTACGACCAGGTGAGCACCCAGGGGTATTTTCCCCATTTTTTATTATTGTTGCAAAACAAAGTGTTCATTGATTTATCTGGAGTTGGCACTTCCTTCACTTAAAAATATGATAACATTGTTGAAGGATGTAGCAAACTTTTGAATTGCACTCTGAAACAACAAACAATGGGGCAATTCCGCAGTTAGAGGGACATGACCCTAAAATTTCAATTTGTTTTTTTCCTTTATTTTTGTGTGTGATTTACGAAAGGACACATTGATGATTCAGGAAAAAATATTTTTCAGGGTATATTGATAGTTTTTGGTGGTGAATTCACCAATTTTGAACAAGAATTGTTCCAGATAAATTTTATCAGCAAAATCTCCATAATGGCAAAGAAGATATCTAGTCAAATTAAATGCCATTTTCTTACCAAAAATATTGAATTCATAGAGGCAGTGTAGTGCTTTCATGGATATATTAAGTAAAATCAACCTACATGTCTTCAAAATGCAAACATGTGTGCATTTCCCAACCCCTAGAAAGTCATGTAACGTTACTAACCGAAAAGTGAAATTATTTACCTCCAGAGTGTATAAAGTGTCTATGAATGATAATATTTCAATTTTTCCTGCTGTGTCCAATGACTAATTGAAATATATAAATAAGTATTACTTGTCATGATAGAAGTTAGAAATAACAGCAATCAAAATGTGTAACGTTACTAACCATGTAACGTTACTAACCAGCCTTTGTGTATTGTAACGTTACTAACCATGAAATAAGTGAATAAGACTCGAATAGACAGGTCCTGGTCAAGACAAAAGTGACAGTAAGACAACAGAGGGCAGTATGAAGACAGTGGGGGGGGGGGGGGTAAATTTTGGAAACATGTGGCTGATGCATGCTTTATGTTGCAGTGACCAGTGCACAGTACATACTCTTCAATACATGGTGCACAGTGGTGGTGTGGGACAAGGTGAGAACACGTAAACATACTGTAATTGATGCAAAGAATTTTGCAGAAGCTGCAAGTACCATGAAGAATGTGTCTGTTCGTGAGATTACTTCCAGTGAGATCGCAAAGAGGAACGAGAAGCTGAACCTTTATGTCATCTTCAGTGAAGCCAAGGCCATTACTGGCATAGCAAAGATGCACTTCTTCAAAGTGGTAAATGACGAGGTGGTAGCCTATGTCCTGAGCAGAGACAAGCACGATGAGGCAACCCAGAGCAGCAGTGAGACCATTGCAGCAGTGGGAGACTGGTTCATAGTTGAGTACGATGGAAAACAATTTCCAGGAGAAGTTCTTGCTGTACGAGATGGAGAGTTCCAGGTGTCAGTAATGGCACATGTCGGGAAGTACTGGAAATGGCCTTCAACTAGGGATGCTATTTTCTACATGAGACACCAGATGATTGCCCCGTTGGATGCACCAGAAGTAGTGAACAATCGAGGCCATTTCAAATTTTCTGTCCCAATTTGAAATTATTGTACGGTGGTTTGTCAGGTGTAATTACATTTCAGGTACAGCGAACAGACTTTTGTTTTCACGTCAATGCAGAGATACGTTCAAAGTGGTCTAAAGAAGAAAAAAAACATATCACATATCTCTAGACTTGAATAAACATGAATTCAAATACTATGATGTAAACTACTGTCACAATATCAAATGTTGCATTATGGCCATACACTGTACATACTACATACCGGTACATTAGTTTTTGCTCTTTGGTTTCTTTCCCCTATATGAAAGGTACTCTTGAATGAGGAACACATACAATATGTACTGTTTTGTTCAACTTGTGAATTCCAGTGAATCACGATGAACTGTGATCAGCATAGTTATGGATCTGTGGATATCACTTGACCCAGTCTTTAAAGTGGTACTCTTTTGTTGTTTGTAATTTATTGTAACTTTTTCTTGTCTTTTTTAACACATATGTAATTTGTACCATTGTACAAGTACAATGACACTATACTGCTTGAGTTTGGTGATTGAAATAAGAGTTTCATGTCTTATCTGATGTTTTTTTAGCTTATTTCACATTCTCTTGAGGAAAAATGTAATGATTTGAGATTAAACATAATTCTGTGAGTCATTGTAATCACTGGACAAAGTGTAACGTTACTAACCGTAACGTTACTAACCATGATTTTTGTTCCTAATTTTCAAACAAAGCTAGAATGAGAAAGGATATTTAGGGTAACTAATGCCCTTAAAGCTAGAAATGAAAAAATAGAGTTGATATGTTTCAAGCTATACCAATTTTAGCAAACTTTTCATTCAAAGATGCTCATCAATTTTTCATGTCCTTTTTTGTAACGTTACTAACCGGCATTAAAAGCAGTTCTTTCTTCTAGAATGTTTCATGAAATGATTTCATTCTTTGCTCTGTTCTACGTCTAGACTAGGTTGATCTCTGGTGACATTAATGAGACTTTACATCCACAGATAGAGAAAGGACTCTTATCTAAATAATGAGAATGTCCCTAAAATGTAACGTTACTAACTGCGGAATTGCCCAATGGCATATCAATGAAACTTTTTGAATATAACATGCTGATCTGTAAGTCCATCGTGATTGAAAGATCTGAAACTCTCAGGTGTCAACAAATATCTGTCGTACAATATTTTTTCACCCCTCATAAAAATTAAAAAAAAATAAACCAATGTCACCCGCAGGGTGACCCGTATCTTGCCAAAAGGTGACCACGTGTGACTTCTTTAAGGTCACACTGAGGTGAACAGAGCTGCTATCCACCAGGAGCGACTCCTTGAGGAATATCTGCTTACGAGAGATTCCGATGAGAATCGTTCTACAGAGTAACCATGAAAAATATGTGTTTGCCTCATAACGTCACCAAATGACATCATAATGTCTCAAGCTTGACATATCTAGAAAGCACTCATCGAGGTGTTCAATTTGAGGTACTACATGATATGGTTCCTAAAACTTGAAAATTTGACCTTGGGGTCAAATATGTTTGACCTCAGGCGCTAACCATGAAGGTCAAGGCCAATCGCCACCAAAAACTAATCAGCTGAGCGCCAGACCATATACTACATTCCCATTAAGTTTGGAGACGATTTGATTAAAATTACTCAAAAAATAAGGGTTTCGTCGACTCCCCTGATTTGCGACAGTGACCTTGACTTTCAAAATTTTATGCGCTGAAAGGGACCTCAATAGGCCTCTGATATGCGAAGTTACAAAAATTTCCAATGATAACTGTGCTCTGCAGAGTGATTTATACGTGATTACAGACAAAAAAAAAAGAAAAAACACATGAAGGTCAAGGCCAATCGCCACCAAAAATTAATCAGCTGAGCGCCAGACCATGAACTATATTCCCATGAAGTTTGAAGATGATCCGATCAAAATTACTCAAAAAATAAGGGTTTCGTCGACTCCCCTGATTTGCGACAAAGTGACCTTGACCTTTAACCTTGACCTTCAAAATTTTGTGCACTGAAAGGGACCTCTATAGGCCTCTGATATGCGAAGTCACAAAAATTTCCAATGATAACTGTGCTCTGCAGAATTTTTTATACGTGATTACAGACAAAAAAAAAAAAACAAAAAATAAAAAAAACATACAAGGTGACTAACATATCTTGCAAAAACTTCGTTTTGGCAAGATAACAATTTCTCACACATGAAGATATGAAGCACAATGTTTCACAGTTTCGTTTGTTCTGGAATATCTTTAAAACAAAGTTAAACCTGGATATGATACTGGCCAGGCATGAAGAGTAAACAGTTCTGTGCAACAGTTACTGAGGATTGTGAAATACCATGTGGGGGAGGCTGCTCAGTTTGTTGCCCTGAAGAACCAGCTTGGTTGCACTTTTAGCTGTTTGAATAAAGATATGAATTGTCATGTTATTTTATCACAATGCAAATTTTAATTATTGTTATTAAAAATAACTTCAGTCACTGATATTACTGATATGTATTAACAATCTTTGCACCTTTTACAGATGTGATACAGGCCAGATGTGAAGGGTAAACAGTTCTGTGCAACAGCTTCTTAGGATTGTGAAAGAAGAAATAAATGAACACTTTGTTTTGCAACAGTAATAAAAAAATAGGGAAAGAAGGTGTGTGGGGGAGGCTGCTCATTTTGTTGTCTTGGAGAACCAGCCCGGGTGTGCTCTTAGATGTTTGAATAAAAATATAAATTCTAATGTTGTTTTATTATGATGTAAATATTTTTTTCCCATTTTTATGAAAAATAACTTCAGTAATTGATTATATATATATATATATATATATATATATATATATATATATATATATATATATATATATATATATATATATATATATATACACACATATATATATATACACATATATATATATATACATATATATATAAATATACATATACATATATATACATATACATATGTATACATATATATATATATATATATATATATATATATATATATATATATATACATACATATATATACATATACATATATATACATATACATATATATTGTTGTGGTTGAGGAAATTGGCAAACCACCATTCAGGTCCCGTAGGTGAGATATCTCTGTAAGTATATGTGTAGTTAGCCCCAAACCCGTTGTTTAGAGGGAATAAATGTCATTCATTCGGGCTGCGACCCTTTAAGATAGCCGTTTTTCTGTTCTATCTTTATTTTGAGCCAACCACGTCTCAACCGCCATCACACAACAACCACCAACCGCAACGCCGCTTCACGACAACAACAACGCCAACAGCCACGACCTTTACCGTCACAACTCGCTCTCGCAATCATCGCATCACCGCCATTCCAAGCGTCACCGTGGCCAGGGACCACCACAATAAACCCTCCACCACCTTCACCTCTCCTCCTTCTGCCGCCATTCCCGCACCGCTTGTGGGCACCGATCCTGGACTCGTACAGGGCGCGCGCTGAGCAGCGGGTGCAAAAAGCGGCCTTTCCGGGGAAGTCGGATCAGGAATGATTCACGCCCACTTCTGTTCCGTCCTATCAGCGAGCGCGGGGCGATTTGGCCCCGCCTCCAGGCGCGTCGGAGTAGAATCGATGTATGCAGATTCGAGGATCAGGAATGATTCACGCCCACTTTTCCTCCGTCCAATGGGCGAGCGTGGCTCCGCCCCCGAGCCGATCCTGATCCAAAAATCTGCATATGGTTTCTCCTGTCGCACTATAAAGCGCCGAGCGATTTGAGTGAGTTGAGAGTTTCTGTTTCGGGCTCGGGCGAGTTGGAGAGGTGTGGCAGCGGCAGCGGCAGCGGCAGCGGCAGCGGCAGAGAGAAGAGTTTCTGTTTCGGGCTCGGGCGCGTTGTGGCGGCGGCGAAGCGTGGCAGCAGCAGCAGTCAAGACGGGGTTTGGAGTCTGTCGGGGAGCTGCGGAGAGGGGAGGCTGGGAACGCGGTCGAGGTCACAGTGGAGTCGCTCATCGCGGGACCCAAGCAAGCCAGATATTCTCTTTCCCCAGAGCATCAACAACCCCCCCTGTTTCCCCCCGCGCTGAGATAGTGCGAGAAGGGGGCCCCGTTCCCACCCCATTCCAGGCAGTGTCAGCGAGGCCCGCGGAGGAGCGCGGAGTCGGGGTGCCGCCGCCATTTTGCGGCTCATCACCAGACGGGTAGGCTCGACGCGGTCTCGGCCCCAGGCCCGTCTGCCCCCTTGTAGTTGAGGGTGGCCCCTTTTTCTTTTGCTTTGAGTATATGTGTTGTCGGCGCCGTCTGTAAAGTAAAACTGTGTAAGTGTTGCCATGTGCTCGCGTAGTCGGTAGTAGATCTGCATTGTTTCTTTTGTTACATTTGCATTTGGTGCATAATTGTTGTGTTCTTTTTGTTACATTTGCTTTTGGTGCATAATTGTTGTAATTGTATATGTGTGCTTTCCGTTTGCCGCGGAATAAATGTGCCTTATGTTGAACTGTCTTTCCCGTTTCGCATAGTCTTTTCTTTAATTGAATCTCCATCTTACTTCACGTAAAGGGTTGGTCGTGGGCTAAATAGGCCCAATAATTAATCGGAACCGTCGAGGTTGACGATAAGACCACTCGGTTATTCCGATAGTACGGAACGGGTCGCTTAAAGTGGCCCGTGTCCGAAGTCGACCTGCGGCGAGGTGCGATCGCCCGGTCTACCCTCCGTGTGGGTACTTAGGTAGGTCAAATTTGGCGAACAACCCTATCCCACGCGGGGGGCCGATTGGCACGATCGTGGTGAGGCCGAAAGGCCCACCCGTGACTAGTTCCCGGCGTTAGTCCGAGAGGGTCACGACGGAATTGTCCGTCCGGTGGGCGACGTGCCGCGATTCGAGTTACGTGGCCGCTCGCACGCCGGCGGGCGCGAATTCGCAACAATATACATATACAGTGGGGAGAACAAGTATTTGATACACTGCCAATTTTGCAGGTTTTCCCATTTACAAAGCACGTAGAGGTCTGTAATTTTTTATCATAGGTACACTTCAACTGTGAAAGACGGAATCTAAAACAAAAATCCTGAAAATCACATTGTATGATTTTTAAATAATTAATTTGGATTTTATTGCATGAAATAAGTATTTGATCACCGACCAACCAGTAAGAATTCTGGCTCTCACAGACCTGTTAGTTTTGTCTTTAAGAAGCGCTCCCATTCTCCACTCATTTCCTGTATTAACTGTACCTGTTTGAACTCATTATCTGCATAAAAGACAGCTGTCCACACTCAATCAATCAGACTCCAACCTCTCCACAATGGGCAAGACCAGAGAGCTGTCTAAGGACATCAGGGACAAAATTGTAGACTTGCACAAGGCTGGGATGGGCTACAGGACAATAGGCAAGCAGCTTGGTGAGAAGGCAACAACTGTTGGCGCAATTATTAGAAAATGGAAGAAATTCAAGATAACAGTCAATCTCCCTCGGTCTGGGGCTCCATGCAAGATCTCACCTCGTGGAGCCTCAATGATCATGAGGAAGGTGAGGGATCAGACCAGAACTACACGGCAGGACCTGGTCAATGACCTGAAGAGAGCTGGGACCACAGTATCAAAGAAAACCATAAGTAACACACTACGCCGTCATGGATAAAAATCCTGCAGCGCACACAAGGTCCCTCTGCTCAAGCCAGCACATGTCCAGGCCCATCTGAAGTTTGCAAATGACCATCTGGATGATCCAGAGGAGGAATGGGAGAAGGTCATGTGGTCTGATGAGACCAAAATAGAGCTTTTTGGTTTAAGCTCCACTCGCCGTGTTTTGAGGAAGAAGAAGGATGAGTACAACCCCAAGAACACCATCCCAACCGTGAAGCATGGAGGTGGAAACATCATTCTTTGGGGATGCTTTTCTGCAAAGGGGACAGGACGACTGCACCGTATTGAGGGGAGGATGGATGGGGCCATGTATCACGAGATCTTGGCCAACAACCTCCTTCCCTCAACAAGACCATTGAAGATGGGGCGTGGCTGGGTC
Organism: Eptatretus burgeri; assembly: GCF_056783735.1. NCBI lineage: Eukaryota > Metazoa > Chordata > Myxini > Myxiniformes > Myxinidae > Eptatretus > Eptatretus burgeri. The sequence goes on from NC_140962.1 coordinate 40,847,864, forward strand.
TTCCAGCATGACAACGACCCGAAACACACAGCCAGGGCAACTCAGGAGTGGCTCCGTAAGAAGCATCTCAAGGTCCTGGAGTGGCCTAGCCAGTCTCCAGACCTGAACCCATAAGAAAATCTTTGGAGGGAGGTGAAGGTCTATGTTGCCCAGCGACAGCCCCGAAACCTGAAGGATCTGGAGAAGATCTGTATGGAGGAGTGGGCCAAAATCCCTGCTCTAGTCTGTGCAAACCTGGTTAAGAACTAGAGGAAACGTCTGATCTCTGTAATTGCAAACAAAGGTTTCTGTACCAAATATTAAGTTCAGTTTTTCTGATGTATCAAATACTTATTTCATACAATAAAATGCAAATTAATTATTTAAAAATCATACAATGTGATTTTCAGGATTTTTGTTTGAGATTCCGTCTTTCACAGTTGAAGTGTACCTATGATAAAATTTTTAGACCTCTCGGTGCTTTGTAAGGTGGAAAATCTGCAAAATCGGCAGTGTATCAAATACTTGTTCTCCCCACTGTATATACATATACACACACATATATATATATATATATATATATATATATATATATATATATATATATATATATATATATATATATATATATATATATACATATATATACAGACATATACATACATACATACATACATACATACATACAGTGCCTTTATAGTCGACACCCCATTTCAAAATTTTCACATTTTGTTGCCCTATACCTTTGAATTAAATTGCATTAAATCTGACTTTTTCCACCTATATTTACACATTGCAACCCACAACTTCCATGTGAAAAAAAATTATTCAAATTTCAGAAAATTGATGAAAAATACAAAACTATAATATTTGAGTTAGATAAGTTAGTGTCCACCCCCCTGAGTTAATACTTGGTGGAAGCACCTTTGACAGCAATTACAGCCTTGAGTCTGTTGGGATAGGTCTCTACCAACTTTGCACACTTTGATTGATCAACATTTGTTCATTCGACTGCACAAAACTGTTCAAGCTCAGTCAAGTTGTGTGAGGAGTGTTGATGGACAGCAATCTTCAAGTCATGCCACAGATTTTCAATTGAATTTAGGTCAGGGCCCTGACTGGGCCACTCGGAAATGTATATTTTTATTCCTTAGCCACTTCAGTATCGCTTTGGCTGTGTGCTTCGGGTCGTTGTCATGCTGAAAGGTGAAATTCTGTCCCGATTTCAGCTTTCTTGAAGAGGACAGCAGGCATTTCTCCAGGATTTTTCTGTATTTTGCTCCATCCATTTTCCCTTCCATCCTGACAAGTGCCCCAGTCCCTGCTAATGAGAAACCTCCCCATAACATGATGCTGCCACTACCATGCTTCACAGTCGGGATGGTATTCTTTGGGTGATTTACTGTGTTGGGTTTGCCCCAAACGTAATATTTTGCATTTAGGTTCTGGTTCTGGGTTTTAGGTTCAACTTCCGGTTCTGGGTTTGGAGCGTCGGCAGGTCTCTCTCAGGGCTCGCTGCAAACTTCCTCAAAGTTAAGTTTCCGGTTGTTATTTGTCCCATTTTAACTCTATATTTTCTCACCTACATGTTACTGTGTGTTCCTAGTTTGGTTTTGTTTCAAAAATCGTGCTATGTTGTGAGTTTTCGTCAACCTTGTCTTACCGGGTTCCTTGTTACCTAATTACCTATTCCTAATTCCTAATTACCTTCAATTCCTATTTTCCCCACTTTCCCAACGTCCCCCATCCCTCCCAATCTAAACACTCTGTTTCTTGTCTTAAATCCAAAAAATAAAAATAAAAAATAAAAACACCTTTCACCCGGCACACCCACGAGTCCCGATTATTCTTCTTCTTCCTCTTCTTCTTCTTTTCCTTCTTCTTCCTCCTGCCGGCACACCATCTTTATTCTACTGTGCTGACCAACTCTCACCATTACCTTCACGATTTCTTCGTACAACCTTCCATTCCTGAATCTTACCTATTCTTCAAAAATACATCAAAAATCAATAATCTTCTTTGTATCCTTTCGATCTATACACCTCCTGTAACCATGTGTCTCTCAACTCTTGCTGATACTTTTCATCGACCCAGCAGCTTCACTCTCTGTTTGCAGTCCCAAACTCACCATACACTTCCACGATTTTACTTCAACCTTCCCTTTTCCGAATGTTACGCAATCCTTATTTAAAATAAATGAATTAACTTTTGACGATACACCTCCCATAACCACGTGCTTCTCCCGTAACCACGTGATCTGCTTCCACCCCCTGCGTTTACCGATCCAAATTCACCACACGATTTTTTCTACAACACTTCCATGACCTGATCTGATGAAAACTCTCGACAAGTAATAATAATAATAATGATAATAATAATAAAAACGATCTCAAAAATGCTTCATCTTCCTCTTTCACATGTGTGGTTCCCTCCACTGTATCATAATGCACCACTTCCACTATTTTAACAGACTGCTCTCAATTCGACCCTTCATGCATACCTTGCCTAAAAAAAAAATCTGACTGTTACAGCGTTTCTTCTCTCCATTCTCTTATTTCGCCTTCATTGCATCCATCAAGAAACGTGTTGAATCGCATCTCTGACCTAAACCATTTTAAACCCCCAGTTTGCTATGAGTGTTCACTTTCCAACAACCATTCCTTTTTTCCTACTTCAGTGCCAACTCACTTCTCTCACCCTCCCTCTCAAAGCAACCATCACTCTTCTCACTCCAAGCTTCCCTCTCACCTCTCTCAAAAACTCCCCCCTCACCTTTCTCTCTCAACTCTCCCCACTCACCCTTCTCCCACCATTCATCCCCTCACTCACCCTTAACAAAGTTCCCCACCCCCTCTCATCCACAAAGCTGCCTCCTTCCCCTGCCCTCTCACCTCCATCTCATCACTCCACCTCCTCAAATCCTCAACTGCCTTCTGCCCCCTTTCTCCCCCAGCTCCACAGAGCCTTTTCTCCTCCTCATCCACCCCCCTTGCTATTCTGCAATCCCCCACACTCTCTCAACAACCCTCTTTACCTCCCCCCCCTCCTCCCTTGTCCGACCCTCCCCCTCCCCTCCCACACCCTGCACCCAAAGTCTCCTCCCCTTCCTCTTCATTAACAGTTTGGACCTCAAATATCCGGGGCCTTCGCTCAAACCATTCAAATCTGTCCATACAGGTTGTTGCCACTGACAAACCAGACATAATCTGCCTAACAGAAACTTTCCTCTCTCAAGACGTCTCTGACTCCCAAGTATCTCTCCCTGGTTACTCCCTCCTCCGGTATGACAGACCTGAGCCTTGTCCTGGTGGAAAAGTTGCTCTCTTCATCAAAGACTCTATTCTTCATTCACTCTCCATGTATTGCCCTCACTCCCCCCACACCCCCAGGAATACCTCTGGCTACGGCTTCCCCTCCACTCCCACCTCATGTTTATATGTGTACGAAACCATCCACCAAAGAGTGATGACTCCATCGACACCTCACTATCCGAAAACATGGACCAACTTCTATCTTCTCATCCAAACTCTCTCTTCTTCATTTGTGGTGACTTCAATTGTCATAATGCCAGTTGGCAAGGTGTGGGTACCTCTCTCACCTGCGATGGCACTTCAGCAAAAGCTTTATGCAACTCATTGGAACTCACTCAATCGGTCAATTTCCCGAACCCGGATCTCAACCAATGATACTCTTTCTCTTCTGAATCTGATTTTGACAAATTTCCCTGAAAATATCTGCTGTTCTTCCTCCGCTCCAATCGGTTCTTCTGACCACGTCCTTGTCAAAGTGGACATCTCTCTTGCTGTTATCAGAGAACCACATCACTGCCATCGAGTCTGGCATTTCACTCAAGCCGACTGGCAGGGTCTCCAAGCAGCCATCAAACTTATAGACTGGTCTCCTATCGCTACTTTCTCCAACATCAACTCATCCTGGGAATTCTTTCAAAGAAACTTGCTATCCCTCATGCACAGATTTATCCCCTCTCGCCTTCAGTTGTCCTACCCTTCCTCCTGCCCATGGCTCAGTGAAGCTTGTGGCGAGGCAGTTGTCCAGAAACAACTTGCCTTTGCCTCATGGAAAGCAAACCCAACTGAGGGTAATCTCAGTTCCTTCCATAAAGCTCAGAACAAGTGTGTATCTACCCTCAGGAGAGCCAGAAAACAACATCTTTCTAAGCTCAAGTCTGAATTTTCAAACCTCTCTCCCTCCTCAAAATCCTGGTGGCGTCTAATCAAATCTGTTTCTGGTGTATGCTCCCCCTCCATCCCTTCCCTTACCTCAAATGGCCGCACTGCTGGTAGTGCACGTGAAAAGCCTGAATGCCTAAACTCGGTGTTTGCATCAAAATTTTGTGTCCAAAACCCATCGCTTTCTCGACACACCCTTACCCAGTCACACCCAACTGTCCCTGGACTCTGTGTTCTTTTCTCCTGACAAAGTAGAGAGCTTGCTGTCAAACTTCGACTCAGATTCTGCAACCGGTCCAGACGGCATCAACCCACGTGTCCTATAAACCGGCTCCTCTGCTCTTGCTCACCTTCTCTCTGTTCTATTCACCCTCTCATTTGCTCAAGGTCATCTGACATCTGCTTGGAAATCAGCAAACATTACTGCCCTGCATAAAAAATGTGCAAAAACAGATCCCTGCATCTACAGACCAATCAGCCTTCTCCCAATCATCAGCAAGGTTATGAAATCCATAATCGCTTCAGACATCAAATCCTTGCTCTTCTCCAATGGCTTGATTTCCGATCATCAATTTGGTTTCAGACCAGGTCACTCTACCCTGGATATTCTGCTTCTGCTCGCCCAACAATGGATGGAGGTCCTCAATTCCAGACATGAAATCAGAGTCGTATCCCTGGACATATCACATGCTTTTGACACGGTCTGGCACCCTGCCCTACTCACCAAACTCTCTTCCTATGGTATCCAAGGCCATCTCCACTCATGGCTCGCAGACTTCCTCTCCTGTCCCAGTCAACGTGTGGCCCTAAATGGAGTTCTTTCATCCCCTCATCCTGTCCAGGCTGGAGTTCCTCAAGGTAGCGTTCTGGGCCCTGTTCTTTTTCTGGTTTTCATCAATGATTTCTCCGACTCTCTGGAAAATCCTCTTTCTCTCTTTGCTGATGGCTCCACCCTCTGCCGTACCATCGGTCATCCCTCAGACCGGCAAGCAGCAGCTTCTTCGTGCACTGCAGATCTGGATAAAAATCACAAACTGGTCCAACACGTGGAACATGCCTTTCAATCCGGACAAATCTCACACTCTAACTATGTCTCTTCGAAAGGACCGTTTAGAAAACCCACCCATCCACTTTCTCAACAATTCTCTGGAAGAAGTCCTTTCTTTCAAGCTTCTCGGTCTCACTATCTGCCATGACCTTTCCTGGGAAAGCCACATTTCAAAACTCGCCTCCAAAATCAGTCGCCGACTGGGAATCCTCCGTCGTGCAAAGTCCTTCCTCGGCCCTCTTGAGCTCCTGAACACTTACAAAGCTTTTGTCCGTAGCCTGATGGAGTACTGCTCTCCCCTCTGGGCTGGTGCTACTGCCTCCCACCTTTCTCGGCTTCACGCTGTGGAAACCAAGGCATTTCGGATCATTGGTATCTCCCGCGATGAGGCTGAGTCCTTGGGCCTCTCACTCTCTCACCGCAGTTTGGTCGGTGGTCTTTCTGTCTTCTACCGTCTGCTCTCCAGCCTTGCACCCCACCCCCTTGCTCTCTCTGCAATTTGTCCCCACCACATTTCCTCAGGGCGCTCAAGGTCAGCCAACAACCCCCTTCTGGTAAAACTACCAAAATCACGAATCACTGCTCACCTTCACTCTTTCATTCCTCTTTTTCCCGCCTTTGGAATAAACTCCCTCACTCTATTCTTTCCCATTCTTCCCTCCAGGCTTTCAAAACAGCTGTTCACCACCACCTCTTATCATCCCCCATCCAAATCCTCGATCTTTTCTACCCCCGATAATCCACCCAAGCCCACCTCCTTCAAATTCCCTGCTTTCCTTCCTGAAAGTCCCTGTAATGTCCATCTTATATTCCCCATGTTCCCCATCCCATCCCTCTCCCTTCCACAGATCTCCTAATGTGTTTGTTCCCCACTGTTTTGTCCCTCCCACTCCCACCCCTCTTGTCTCATGCCCCCTTGATGTGCGTTGTGTGTTAGCTCTCACACGAGCCTCGACAAGGTATTCAAAAAAATAAAATAAAAAAACAGTTCTCCATGGGGCCTGGTGGGACGAGTTCGTGGGAATTTAGTTTTGAATTTAGAATGGATTGGAGACATGGACAGACATGGAGCGCGAAGTGGGGACGTAGAATTAAAAGGAACGTGCATTAGAGTAAGGGATGATGGGGAGCACAAATTAGTTAGGGGGACGTAGTTGTTCGAGTGTGTTGTGAAAAAAAAAAGAGAAGTAAGAAACATGATGAGTGATGGGTCAGCGGGCCCGAGTGTATGAGTGGAGTGAATGTGGAATGCATGGTGCAAACGAATGATTGGGGGGAGGAGTGAATCCCACCCAAGGGAACCCAGGGTTAGTGTAATGTTAGTTTGTGGATTCGTTAAATTCACCAAAACGGATGTCGGTTTGTTGTTGGTGTTGGACGAAGGCACGAAACCTTTTGAAGGGTGCAGGAGTCTATTGACCGGCTGGGAGCGTGGCTGTTTGAATATGCGTACTGAGTAGAGGGCACCCCGGGCACCGAAGTCGTCAGCCAGAGTAGGCCATGGGTCCAAGAGACCGAGTTAGTGTAATGGGCACGGGCAGCCCACGGAAACGGGACCCGGAGCACCAAAATGCCACGTGGGCATAGACGGGGAAGATGCCAGAGAGGACATTCCCCACGTTCATAAGGAGTAGGTAGGCTCGGAGACAGCCTCAGCGACCCAGGGGTGCCGAAGTTGGAGTTCAGCAGATGGGTATCCCTACCAATGGAGCCACGCTGCCCAGCCACGAGAGAAAATTTGCGGGCCAGGCCCAAATTAATAACGAACACCAACACAGGCGACAGGAATCAAGATTGCTAGAACCGATAGTTTAAAGAGACAGGCGTGTTGAAAAGCCCCGGGGATCGTTTAACGTTTAATAAATGCCAGGATAGATAGGAAACGTAAACCACTGTACCCCTTCGCACAATCCATCCCTTCGTTGTTCGTATGCCGCTGGACTCATCTTGGGAAATTGCTGAAATCTGAGGGAGTTATTCTGAGGCTGCATTGGGCCTTGAGACAGATTCACCAGTCTCTTTCTCAATCCCCTCAAAAAAGATCTTTGGAATTGGGGATAGACGGTCAGGACAGGTTAGCTGAACAAAGACGATAAAGGGGGCAAGGGACACACATAATTATAAAAATAAATAATACGCCCCGATATATATATATATATATATATATATATATATATATATATATATATATATATATATATATATATATATATATATATATCGGGCGTATAAAAAAAAAAGTCTAAATTTCGTTGTTTTTTTGTTGCAAGCTGGGTATGGGTATGGGGTGGGTATGGACAAGGACAGGCATAGACGATAGGTTGGGGGGAGACCGTAGGGTAGGTCCGAGCCCGTTTTCAGACCGGCCGGCGCCACCGCACTCCCTCCACAACCTCACGAGACTAGACCGAGGCCGGCCAGCTTCGTGCGCCGACCTCCTGTTGTACTGCATCTTGCCTGGTCTACGTTTGCCATGCCATGCTTTGCCTGCCTTTGCCTTGCCGCCATACCCGCCCATGCCTTTGTTTGTTTTCCCATGTCACAACCTTCACCATGTGCTCCAGGACCATCTCTGAAAGTATTTGCAAGGACTGCCCTGCCGGCAGCCGCATTACCGGGGACTGCATTTGAGCAGCCCGGATACCTCCTCGTTGCATACAGCCAGTTAAAATGGACCGGGAACTGCATTGAGCAGCCCGGAGATCTTGTTGCATAAAGGCCAGTTCAAATGGCCTGTGAGACGGCGTATGGCCTGCCATGTTAGGGTGAGTTGCCTCCAGCAGCTGGATAAAAAGACGAAAAAAAATCACCCCCGTTGAGGGTGACGGTCCTCTCTGAAGCTCTGTAGATGTGGATCTCTGATCGGCTTAGAATGGATTCGATGTTGTCTTGTTTAATTTTAATGTTTATAAGAGATAATGTTGGCAGAGATAATGTTGAAATTAGCTGATTTTTCAACTTTGGAGTGACCTTGACCTTCAATCGTGTCTAAAGTCACACCGTCGTGCATCACTGATCGACCCCGACCTGCATACCAAGTTTCATCAAGATCAGGGGAAATTTTTTTGACCGTATCACATCGACGATTTTTCCAACTTTGAAGACACGTGACTCGATAACCAGGATGAATTTCAAAAAATTACCCCCGGTTGGGGGTGACGGTCATCTATGAAGCTCTGTAGATGTGGATCTCTGATCGGCTTAGAATGGCTTCGATGTCGTCTTGTTTAATTTTTATGTTGATAAGAGATAATGTTGGCGGAGATAATATTGAAATTAGCTGATTTTTTTAACTCTGGAGTGACCTTGACCTTCAATCGTGTCTAAAGTCATACCGTTGTGCATCACTCATCGACCCCTACCTATATAGCAAGTTTCATCAAGATCGGGCGAATTTTTTTTGACCGTATCACATCGACGATTTTTCCAACTTTGAAGACACGTGACTCGATAACCAGGATGAATTTCAAAAAACCGGCCTGACCAAATTTAGATATTGTTCCATATTATGAGAATCCAAAGAAATTTTGAAGATCGGATCATAAACGGCGGAGGAGATACATTTTGAAAATGGACGATTTCGCAACTTTGGAGTGACCTTGACGTTGACCTTCAATCGGGTCAAAGGTCACACCGTCGTGCATCCCTCATCGACATCTACCCACATACCAAATATCAAGAAAATGGGAAGCAAAACATGGGGACGTACATCGAGACTGGTTTTATAAGGTCATCTCGTTAGAGATTACCCAAAAAGAATTCAACAACAAACAAGGGACCTTTGAAGGCCCTAATGACGTCTGACCATCCACAAATGTTGTCTTTTTGTTGTGTTTTCTCTCCTCAAATCACAGGTCCTGGGCCATGGGTAGTGCAAATATTAGAAATTTACATAGTCCGAACCCACCTGTTGTTTGTTTAGCGCCAGCAGTGTAGTTAAGTTGTCTGAATGAGTCTGTTAATTTAGTTACGCAACGCACTAGGTTATTTATTTTTGGGACATGTATTCAAAATGTCACACTCACGAATCAGGGATTCGTAGGTAAAACGTACTCAGGGAAAACCTACACCTGCATGCCACACGAAAATGAACGACTCGGGTCGAGTCTATCAAAGGGGAGGGAGGGGGTAGTGTTTCGGATCTGGAAACCATATGCATTCAAACATACAGATTTCCCAAGAGGCAGTTATTCCGTGAAGTACATGTGAGACCGGTCCCTTCCTTTTGCCTAGTGGGAGAATCAAAGGTGTGCGTTGCGATGTCCTTTTAGGTAGGTTATAACATCCAACGAACCATCCAACAAACCATCTAAGACCATCCAACAAACAAACCGACAATGCCATACTGCCATATGGCAGACTCTTCTCTTATATATATTTCTCTTACTGCCATATGGCAGACACGGCACGCTCAGGTTCACCACCGCCTTCCCGGCGCTCGCTCGCCTCTCAGCCGACTGCAGTTTCACTTCTCCTTCCCGGCGCTCGCTCGCCTCAAAGCCTACTGACTCAACTCGGCGCTCTCAGTTTTACCACTGCCTTCCCGGCGCTCGCTCGCCTCTCAGTTTCACCACCGCCTTCCCGGCGCTCCTGCAGTTTCACTACCGCCTTCCCGGCGCTCGCTCGCCTTGAAGCCGACTGCTCAACTCGGCGCTCTGTTTTACCACCTTTTCTTTTTGGGGCGCGCCCCTTTACGAAGCCAACAAACTCCTCCCCTTCGCAGAGCACTGGGCGGAGTCTCCTTCGGAGAGAGGAACGAAGAAGAACCTCTCGGTCCACCACCACTGCATAAACAATAAACAGCCTCTTGCACCTACCGACACATGTGTAACGTCCATTGACCGAACAACCTGGCTAAACATGCATTTAATGGGGGATCTGGGCTAATCCTATATTTAATAACACACTAATAGCCATTTTCACAATAATGTGAAAATGTGTATATATATATATATATATATATATATATATATATATATATATATATATATATATATATATATATATGTGTGTGTATATATATATATATTTATATGTGTGTCTATATATATATATATGTATATATATATATATATATATATATATATATATATATATATATATATATATGTGTATGTATATATATGTATATATATATTTTTATATATATATTATATATATTATATATATATTATATATATATATATTTTTATTTATATATATTATATATATATATATTTTTATATATATATATATATATATATGTATGTGTGTATATATATATATATATATATATATATATATATATACATATACATATATATGCATATATATGAAGACCACAAGGGGAAAACCAGAGATGTCAGGATAAGTCAATTTTGAAGAAACTGAAAAACAAAGTTTCAACACTTTGGTGGACTGTTTAATAACTGTCATATAGATTTCTTTTCCAGTAAAAGGAAGAGTGATCATTGGCCGATCAAATTGAGCATGTAGCATTTGCCAAGCTTCTGTGTTATTTAATTTAAGAGCAAAGAACGAATCAATGTTGCAAACTGACATCACTGGTTATTCCCTTGTTTAATAATTGCCATGCAATTTTAACCCAGGATGTGTCGCAAATTCATGCTTGTTGGTTATTAGCATACATTACATGACTTTGGTGATCACAGATTATTTTTTTCAACATTAAAGGGTCATTGTTTTTTTGTTTGATTGGTGTTCAACGCCATACTCAAGGGTATTTCGCTTATATGACGACGGATTCTCCATTTCTTACTCCGTACTACTTAATATGATGGAAAACCGGGAGGAAACCAAGGATAAACCACCCCCACGATAGCCGAAGTCACCTCATGTGACTCCCTCATATACCTAAGCAGGTTGATTGGGCGGTGGGTACGTCGAATGAGGATGGGTACTCAGACGCGCTAACCATTAAGCCACGCCATGGGTCCCATAAAAGTCACAATATAGGTTTGACCAGGCTTGAACCACGATATGCACCAATGACGGAGCCCATGATACAACCAAATAGGCTATTGTAGTGCTCAGAGTTTATGCTGTGAAAGTTTTACAACCTTTCATTTTTTAGTTTCTCAACTCTGAATATTATGGTGGAACAGTGAACATGAATGAAAGGGAGATAACCAGGAGTAAAGTGTTGACAACTCTGGGTTTCTACTTGTTCAGCTTTGACAACACTTGTTTTTTTCATTGCACGGCTAAACTTAATACCATATAAATTATGTGACACCCCTGGTTATTTGTTAAAGTAATATTGTGAGAGGAAACCTTATGTTGCCAACTATTGGCAGGTGCAATAACCCTGAAATTTATAAAGTGACATCTCTGGTTTTCCCCTCGTGGACTTCATATATATATATATATATATATATATATATATATATATATATATATATATATATATATATATATATATATATATATGTATATATATATATATATATATGTATATATATATATATATATATATATATATATATATATATATATATATATATATATATATATAGTTCTGGTTGTGGGGGTAGCTGTAAGGATTTAAGAGGGAGTTTATCATTGTATAGGGTTACTTGGTCCATGGACAAGTAGAAGCATCTTGATGGAACTAAGTGAGGGAATCTGTGAGCCTAAGTGTTACGTGTCACCACATGAGGGGTGGTATGGTGTTATTTAGCCTAGAGAGTAAAAATAAGTTCCCCAGGACGTGATTGCCCTCTGTGATTTTCACTGTTTTTTTATATTTCAAGCCAGGCCCTAAAGCTTGGAAACTTGTAACTGAAACGCCCCACCTTCCCGGGTTTGGGGGCGAGCAGGCCATGCCCCGGAGGCGTAGGATATAGAGTGCAGAAGGAGAGCGTGGAGTGATTGAAGGCGCAGGAGAGGCTAGCTCATTGCACAGGGGAATTGTGGCAGCCTTCCATATGGAAAGGACAGGAGTTCGGCAGAACACACACGAGGTCAGTGTGAGGACCATACGAGGCAAGTGGCACTTCAGAAAAATAATTCTGAGACTCATTGCGACCGACTCAATCTGTCAACTTCCCGGCACAGATCTCAACCAACGATACTCCATCTGTTCTGGATTTCATTTTGACCAATTTCCCAGAAAATGTCTGCTGTTCTTCTTCTGCTCCAATCGGTTCATCTGACCATATGCTTGTTGAAGCAGTCATCTCTCTGGCTGTTATTGGAGAACCACCTCAGGGCCGACGAGTCTGGCATTTCACTCAGGCCGACTGGCAGGGTCTTCAAGTAGCCTTCAAACTTCTAGACTGGTCTCCCATTTCTACTTTCTCTGACATCAACTCAACCTAGGAATTCTTTCAAAGAAATCTCTCTCTCCCTCCCCCTCCCTCCACCTCCCTCCCACCCTCCCCCTCTCTCTCTCACTCACAGACTTATCCCATCTCATCTTCAGTTGTCCTTCCCTTCCTCCCACCCATGGTACACTGAAGCTTGTGGCGAGGCAGTTGTCCTAAAACAACTTGCCTTTGTCTCATGGAAGGCAAATCCCACTAAAGGCAATCTCTGGAGCTTCCACAAAGCTCAGAACAAGTTTGTGTCTACCCTGAGGAGAACTGAGAAACCACATCTTTCTCATCACAAGTCTGAATGCTCAAACCTCTCTTCCTCCTCCAAATTGTGGTGGCATGTGGTTAAGTCCGTTTCTCGTGTATGTTCCCCCTCCCTCCCCTCCCTTACTTCAAATGGCCACCCAGCTGACTGCACGCGAAAAGGCTGAATGTCAAAACACTGAGTTTGCTTCTAAATCTTGTGTCCTATACCCATCGCTTTCTGTACCCATCTTACCCAGTCACACTCAGCTGTTCATGGACTCTGTGTCCCTTTCTCCCGACAAGGTTCGCTTGCTGTCAAAACTCTACTCAGATTTTGCAACCGGTCCAGATGGCATCAGCCCTCGTGTTCTAAAAATCTGCTCCACTGCTTTTGCTCACCCTCTCTCTGTTCTATTCACCCTTTCATTTGCTCAAGGTCATCTCCCATCTGCTTGGAAATCAGTAAACATTACTGCTCTGCATAAGAATGTGCAAAAACTGATCGCTGCAACTACCAGCATCAGTTGCAACCCCTGCTCCAAATCATCAGCGAGGTCATGGAATCCATCATCGTTTCCAACTTCAAATCCTTTCTCTTCTCCAATGGCTCAATTTTTAACCATCAATTTGGATTGAGACCAGGTCATGCTACTTCTGCTTTCCCCAACAATTAATGAAGGTCTTAAATGCCAAACATGAGATCAGAGCCATCTCCCTAGACATACCGTGAACTTTCGATACGGTCTAGCATCCTGAACTGCTCACCAAACTCTCTTTTGTTATCCAAGGCAATCTCGACTCATGACTAACGGACTTCTTTCGCTGTTGCATTCAACGCGTGGCTCTTAATGGAATTCTCTCATCTCCTCTTCCCGTCCAGGCTGGAGTTCCTCAAGGCAGCGATCTTGACCCTGCGCTTCTTCTGGTTTTCATCAATGATCTCTCAGATTCCCTGGAAAATCCTCTTTATCTCTTTGCTAATAACTCCACCCTCTGCCGTACCATCTCTTATCCTTCTGATCGGCAGGATGCAGCCTCTTCTCTCTGCAAACCTGGATAAAAATCACAACATGGTCAAACACTTGAAATATGTCTTTCAATCTTGACTAATCTCACATCCTCACCATGTCTCTCCAAATGGACCATCTGGAAAACCCTCCCATCTACTTTCTCAACAATCCCCTTGAAGAAGTCCTTTCATTCAAGCTTTTGGGTTTCACCATCTCCCATGATCTTTCCTGGGAAAGCCAAATCTCCAAGCTGGCTTCCACAGCCAGTCACTGACTCAGCATCCGACATCATGCAAAGTTCTAACTTGGCACACCTCAGCT